>NC_133335.1:141430572-141736028 GCF_042186555.1 Aquarana catesbeiana | reverse complement strand
GTAAAAGGGCCTGCCTGAATACTTTCAAATGGTACTGTTTAAAGTTTTGTTCTCCTATTATCTTGATAGGCAATTGCAGAATGTAAAAATGTGCTTAAATTTGTACAGTGTGTATTTATATTTTTGGATTATGACACTTCTTACCTGTCCAGTGGGCTGCCAATAGTGTAAGTAAGGAGGGGCTGGCCAAAGTAACACATATTATTTATGCATTCAGCTCTCAATTAAGTGGAGAGGGTTACCTATCGAAAACATCTCCCCCCTAAAATTTTTACAATGGGCCATCAGAGGGGGGTGAGGAATCTTATAAGTGGACCTTAGATTTTTTTTTTAAATACTCCTTCAAATAAATGTTATACTGATGTTGGCCAAGAATGTTTGTGTCTAATCTGCTTGCAATGTTATGTGCAAAAGTACTATTTTTTTTTCTTGTTTCACTCCACAGTTTCCTTCAACACCACAGGAATGGCAGACTGTGGCTTCCCAATTTGCCCAGCAGTGGGACTTTCCCAACTGCGTAGGGGCAATTGATTTTAATACAGTCCCACCCCCCAACTCGGGGTCATAATATTACAACTGTAAGGGGTTTAATAGTCTTGTGATGTTGGCGGTGATGTCGGCGACATATGAGTTTCTCTATGTGGATGTGAGGAAGAATGTCCGGATGTCGGATGGTGGAGTCATCGCCCAGACCGAGTTCTACGGATGGCTCCAGAGTGGTGGCTTGGGATCGCCACCTCCAGAGGACAAACTGGCTGGTCTGCCATTTGTCTTTGTCACTGGTGAAGCGTCTGGGCTGGGTGATCACCTGATGCGGCCGTTACCCATGAGGACCCTCACCCCAGATTAAAAATCCAGAGGGTTTTTAACTACCGGCTGGCCAGAGCCAAAAGAGTGGTGGAGAATGCTTTCGGGATAATGGCCAGCCGGTTCCACCTATTCCTTATGCCAATCAACATGGCGGAATATAAACTTAACCATATAATCCTATCATGCTGCATTCTCCACAACTTTTTAAGGAGAAATTCGATTAACTATGTGACCTCAGTTGGGCCTGAGGCCGGTTTTCAAGACCAAACCCTGACGGCGCTTGAAGCTGGCTGTCCTGGCTTGCCCCCCCAAAGCGCCCGCGAGGTCCATCTAAAATATATGGAGTACTTTGCGGGTAGAGGGGCCATTGATATGCCAGAAAATGTTTAACAAACATTTTTAAAATAAATTTGTAAAAATATTTCCTTTGATTTACTGCTTGTGTTTATTTTAGCTGTCTCCTGGGTTATCCAATGAGCTTATTTTTTTTGGCCATTTTCTTCAATAGTGCAAACGTAATTTATTTGATACATGATGTGACAATCTCTTCTTCAGCTAGCTATTATGTTGTGGGTCTGCTACACACACACACCTTGTTTTTGTTGTTAATGTATGTAATGCATTCATGTTAAAAATATTCTTCATTTTCTGCATCATGAATTAATTTTTTGGAGTGACAAAAATAGCCTGATTGTTGCAAATTATAAAGCACTGCGGGTGTTATTTACTAAAGGAAAATCCACTTTGCACTAAAAGTGCACTGCAAAAGTGCACTTGAAACTGCACTGAAAGTGCACTTGTAGTGCAAAGTGGATTTTCCTTTAGTAAATAACCCCCATTGTCACTGTAAACACCAACTTACTCCAAAAACCGCTATTGAGCATTGAAAAAAGAAGCCACACATTGTTGAGTAGGGATGGGCTGAACACCCCCTGGTTCGGTTAGCAGCAGCACATGTGAACAGGCAAAAAATTTGTTCCAACACGCGAACACCATTAAAGTCTATGGGACACAAACCTGAAAAATCAAAAGTGCTAATTTTAAGGGTTACTATGCAAGTTATTGTCATAAAAAGTGTTTGGGGACCCGGGTCCTGTCATATCAATGACATTTTTTTTTTTAAACGTCCATTTTTTCGGGAGCAGTGATTTAATAATGCTCAAAGTGAAATAATAAAAGTGAAATATTCCTTTAAATTTCGTACCTGGGGGGTGTCTAGAGTATGTAAAGTGGCTCATTTTTCCTGTGTTTAGAACAGTCCCTGCAAAAAATGACATTTCTAAAGGAAAAAAAGTAATTTAAAAGTAATAGTGGCTATAGTGAATTGTCGGGTCTCGGCAATACAGATAAAAGTCATTGAAAAAAATGGCATGGGATCCCCCCAGTCCATTACCAGACCCTTTTGGTCTGGTATGAATAATAAGGGGAACCCTGTGACAATTTTTTTAAAAAAATGGCGTAGGGGTCCCCCTCAAAATCCATACCAGACCTTTCAGGTCTGGTATGGATTTTAAGGGGAACCCCGCGCCAAAATAAAAAAAAATGGCGCGAGGTTCCCCCCAAAAATCGATACCAGGCCCTTATCCGAGCACGATGTGTAAAAAATACTGTGCTAACACGAAACAAATAAATAAAAATTAGCAGCAACCATCAAGTGTTATACGACACCAATCAGAATAGTAAAAATTAATATAGTCGCGCTAGTGAATATAAAGTGGAAACTATAAATATTAAATACTATTGACATAAATAACTCAATATTAGATACAGGGTTGTGCACCTTTACATCAAAAAGAACGTGCCAACGTAAATTAGAAAAAAGTCCATAACCAAACAAGCATGGAAGTGAAATAGTGAAATATTAAATGAAAAAAGTCCAAAGGATGAAAACGAATTTCAAAGTGATGAGTGATGCAAATATTCATAAGGTGCCAAGTGCGTTGATGAGACCTTCACCTATGACAAACACTGCCGCTTACCAGAGAGCGATGGTCCCTTGTTACAGGGGACCACGCTAAGCAGATGGCTGTACCCCAGCCCGGGATCTCACAGGCAGGCACCAAATGTCTCAACGTCCAGGGGGATCCTCAGCATCGATCACAGCAAAGTGATGTACTCCCAAGAAATAAAACACATAAAGTGCTCCACATAGCGTAAATCCTTACAGGTTTATTTGAGTAATAAAAGTCAAATGCACACTTACAGTTGACAGATGTAAAAACGGCAAAACAGATAACATGAAATCCGTTCGTCTTTGGAATCAGCCCGTATCTTCCGGGATTAGAACGTACAGTGGTGACGTCAGGACGTGGCTCCTCCTCCCTGCGTCGTTTTGTCACTATGGGACGTGGCCACGGGAGGCTCAGTTCAAGCTCAAGTTCAACTTTGAGAAATTGAAGGCAATATCAGACATTAGTATGTCCAAACTGTGTTGATCTTGCCTTCATCAGATGGGATGATTTCACCCCTGTGAAAGCCAAATTTTGAGGATGCACACAAATTTTGAGTCAAAATGGGGATTTTCCTCCTGATCCCATGCCTAAGGTCAGCATGTGCTAGCTCCCATCATGGGGGATCAATGGACGTGTTTTGGGGGTACAACCCCTTCCTCTCAGCTTGAGTTGCGAGGAAGGGTTTGCACACACAAAAGGCATACAATGATATACCGTGATGGCAGATAGCACATGTTGACACACTGTGTGCATCTTTAAAATTTGACTTTCAAACTTCTTATAAAAATTAAGAAAAATAAAAACAATTATTACAATTTTTGTTTGTTTTATATTCTGTCTAAAACATCAGTGATGTTTTTGAGTCTTTTTTCCACATCATTGATGTCTTCCTTGATCTTCTGTAAATCCCTATTGCACACCATGATCTCCCCGATGAGGATGTGTGCGCTTGCACTTGTGAAATGTGTTTCTTCTTCCACAACATCCACATCACCTAAAAATAAAAAAACACACCATGTATTATAAATATGCAGGCATACATCTATTACCTGAAGCTGTGGTCTCAGACACTCACCTGTTGTGGTCACTATTTCGCCCACTTCATAAACCTCTCCTTCCTCCACATCCTCAGGTTGTGATGTGCTGAAAAAAGGTATACTTAGCACACAGATATTTGAGGGTAGAAATAGGAATATGAAACATTGCTTGGAAATGTCGTACAATTGTCTGTTTAGGCAGAATGCCAAGCTGAAGACATGATTTTTTCCCTTTCTTCAAGCTGGAATACTTACTTTTTTGGTAAAGTTTCACACATGGAGACACCCCTAGTATCCACTGGAGCACCTGTGTGGGACACCCTACAAAGTTTGTTCTGGTGTCCCATATTAGTGCTCCTGCATCCAGATGTGTAAATAGCTGCTGAGTGTCCTCTCCTTACACTGAATCAAGTTTGCATTTCATTCTAGTTACAAACCCATCTAGACAACAATGTCATAAACTTCTCTGAATACAAATAGGCCTGAACAAATGTAGTTAACCTGTATCTGCCAAAAACATTGTATTAGTGGGCGAACGAACGATGTTTACTACGAACGATTACTGTGCCCACGAACCTGAAAATTGCTATTTTAAACAGTAAAGAAAAGCACATGGAGCAGCATGCAAGTAATAATAATAATAATCTGTACTGATCGTGCTCCCTCAATTTCAGGTCTGACCAGCGTTTCCTCAATTGATCCTTTCGTACCCCAAAATTCTTGTGCAGACTTTTCATAACTGTAGCCATGATTTTGGCCTTTCTCACATTTGGGTTTGGGTACGGTCCATACTTCCCATCATAGTCGGTCCTCTTCAAGATGTCCACCATCTCCACCATCTCTACAAAGGACATATTTGAGGCCTTAAATCTCCTCTGGAATTGGGACATTCGTGGCCCCTGGCTTTCATCGTTGCTGCTGCTGTCTGCATGCACTTGTTCTTTCTCCGCCATGTGCTCTCCCACTGCGCCGAAAGAGAAGGGGCGGGGAATGTACTAGATAGAAGGTCAGGGGTGGGCGGAGTTTCACACATGCGCAGTGTATATAAAGCGTAACATGCGTGCGTCGTATGTGAGAGGAGGAAGGAGTAGCGGAAGCACCGATCGTGATAACGAAGGTAAAATTTTAACTTGGGCCTATACTGCTTATATATTGAGGCCCATATTGGGACAAGATTAGGAGAGTTTAGTCTGACATTAGGGTTTTTGTCTTGTGTTGTGCAGGGCCGATCCCAGACAGGGTGCACAGGGTGCTCCCTTCCCTCCTCCTCCTCCTCTTGTTTGTGTCCGGCGGCGCCTCTCCGCCGGTGTTCTAAGAAGAAAGGCGCCGCTGTGTTAACTGCTCAAGCCCCTCACTCCTCCTGTCAGAAAAGGAGAACAGCCAGCTGGCCCAGAGATGAGAATGGAGGCAGAGCGGCTGGTCTCTGTGTGGAGAGAGACCAGCCGCGCAGTGATGTCGCGCGGGGGGGCGGTCCGTGCCTGACACATTCTCCTCCTCTCTGTGTCTCTCACTCCTGCCTGCTGTGAACTGCTCTGTTCTCCACCCGGGCGGCATGGCTGCACACTGTCCTCTCCTCTCCTGCTGCCGCCCGGGTGTTTTTAAGTACCATACCCTAATAGAGGGGGGGTCTGTACTAATGGAGGAGGGGGGTCTGTCCTGGGGGGTCTGCACTAATGGAGGGGGGTCTGTCTTGGGGGGTCTGTACTAATGGAGGGGGGTCTGTCCTGGGGGTCTGTACTAATGGAGGGGGGTCTGTCTTGGGGGGTCATTACTAATGGAGGGAGGGTCTGTCCTGGGGGGTCTGTACTAATGGAGGGGGGTCTGTCCTGGGGGTCTACACTAATGGAGGGGGGTCTGTGCTAATGGAGGAGGGGGGTCTGTCCTGGGGGGTCTGTACTAATGGAGGGGGGTCTTTCTTGGGGGGTCTGTACTAATGGAGGGGGGTCTGTCCTGGGGTCTGTACTAATGGAGGGGGGTCTGTCTTGGGGGTCTGTACTAATGGAGGGGGGTCTGTACTAATGAAAGGGGGTCTGTCCTGGGGGTCTGTACTAATGGAGGGGGGTCTGTCCTGGGGGGGTCTGTACTAATGGAGGGGGATCTGTCCTGGGGGGTCTGTACTAATGGAGGGGGGTCTGTCCTGGGGGGTCGTTACTAATGGAGGGGGGTCTGTCCTGGGGGGGTCTGTTCTAATGGAGGGGGGGTCTGTCCTGGAGGGTCTATACTAATGGAAGGGGGTCTGTCCTAGGGCGGTCTGTACTAATGGAGGGGGGTCTGTCCTGGGGGGTCTGTACTAATGGGGGGTCTTTCCTGGGGGGTCTGTACTAATGGAGGGGGGTCTGTCCTGGGGGGTCGTTACTATTGGAGGGGGGTCTGTCCTGGGGGTCTATACTAATGGAGGGGGGGTCTGTCCTGGGGTGATCTGTACTAATGGAAGGGGGGTCTGTCCTGGGGGGTCTAGTACTAATGTACTAATGGAGGGGGGTCTGTACTAATGGAGGGGGGACGTTTTTTCCTGGGGGGGTCTGTACTAATGGAGGGGGGGTCTGTCCTGGGGGGTCTGTACTAATGGAGGGGGGTCTGTACTAATGGAGGGGGGTCTGTACAAATGGAGGGGGGGTCTGTACTAATGGGGGGGTCTGTACTAATGGAGGGGGGTCTGTACTAATGGGGGGGGTTTGTCCTAATGGGGGGGTCTGTCCTGGGGGTCTGTACTAATGGGGGGTCTGTACTAATGGAGGGTGGTTTTCCTGGGGGGGTCTTATCTGAGTAAGGTCTGTACTGAGGGGGGGTCTATACTTAGTGGAGGGGCTTCTGTACTGAGGGGGGACTATAGTTGGTGGAAGGGGGGTGACCCCAACCCTAGTGACGCCAATGCAGCTGCGGGCTCTTCTTTCCCCCCTCCCTCACCCCCCTCCCTCTCCCTCTCCCCCCTCTCTCTCCCTCTCGCGCGCGCTGCTGTACTAGTGAGCGATGCTTGCCAGCACAGCTGCCCACTATGTATCTTCCCCCGCCTTCATATGCCCAGGGAAGAAACAGAATAGAAAAAGGAGCAGAGAAGAGGATTGTGGGACATATAGTCCCGAGGACTGGCAGCCCCACTGTAACACGGAAACTGCAGCCCACACAGCATGCTCAGCTGAATGGGAGAGAGAGCCAGGAGCCCGAGAAAGCTTTCAGGGAAGTACACCCAGGACTCCAGAGGGAGAGGACAGAGCTGAGAGAACACCATCAGAGAGAGAACCCCGCTGCCCTGCGCCACCAGAGGGAAAGCCACACAGCCTAGCGCCATCCCTGGCGGAGAAAGGAATGGAGTCATTGCAGGAATACAGATCTGGGTGCTACCCAGCGGAGTCACCATGGGCAATTCAGAGTGAGCTGACTCCTGATCAGAGGAACCGTTGCTGTATCGCTGGGTCAGGTGAGAGGGCCGATCGGCCATTATCTACTAACATCCATAGGAACTGCAGTCTCTGACCATCTCCTGTACTATGTCTGCAGTCTCTGACCATCTCCTGTATTATATCTGCAGTCTCTGACCATCTACTGTACTATGTCTGCAGTCTCTGATCATCTTCTGTACTATGTCTGCAATCTCTGGCCATCTCCTCTACTATGTCTGCAGTCTCTGACCATCTCCTGTACTATGTCTGCAGTCTCTGGGCATCTCCTGTACTATGATTGCAGTCTCTGACCATCTACTGTACTATGTCTGCAGTCTCCGACCATCTCCTGTACTATGTCGGCAGTCTCTGATCATCTCCTGTACTATGTCCGCAGTCTCTGATCATCTCTTATATCCTGTCTGCAGTCTCTGATCATCTCTTATATCCTGTCTGCAGTCTCTGATCATCTCCTGTACTATGTCTGCAGTCTCTGACCATCTCCTGTACCATGATTGCAGTCTCTGACCATCTCCTGTAATAGGTCTGGGGGCTCTTTCTAACAGACTCTCTAACAGAAGCCATCTCTGTGTGCATCAGAAAGACTCCCTCCAGGTCTCATTAGTGTACTCTCTTCCTGTATTTTTTTTATTGTTAAAAGATCATGGGAGGATCCCAGGGTAACAAAGACTTCTTAGGGGAGCATCTCTGTGTTTGAGTCGTTGCCATAGAAACATTTGGAAAGGGGAGGAGTTGGTAAGATGACCACGCCCATGTGGGGGCGCCAGAAATATTTCTGCACCTAGGCGCCGGTGACCCTAGGATCGGCCCTGGTGTTGTGTCTTGCAGAGAAAATGGATCTAGTGAATGATCAGGACTTTATCCTCATATTCATTGATAAGTACAGGGAGCTGCCCTGTCTGTGGCAGGTAAACCACCTCTTTTATACCAATAAAAGAAAGAGGCAGGCAGCGCTGGATTAATTGCTGGAATTTGTGAAGCCGCAGATCCCCACGGCAACCATCAACTATTTGCAGGCCACAATTGGTGGCATGAGGAGCACTTATAATATGGAGCGCAAGAAGGTCCAGGATTCCATATGATCAGGAGCTGCAGCAGATGACATTTATGTACCCAGGTTGTGGTACTATGACAGACTGCATTTTCTGACAGACCAGAAGGAACCAAGGCCAGCACTCTCCAGTCTTCCTTCAACAATTCCTTCCACCCCAGCTGAGGCTTCCGAAGTCCAACCTGGGCCTTCCACCCAAGAAGATGTGGAGGATCCCAGCTTGAGCCAGATATAGCATTGTTTAACATATTTATTGTCAAAAAATTAATGATAACTAGATGTTAGTATTGATCACTAATTTCTGATTTAACAAAGTGTTTTACATATCAATATACAGTAGTGAAAAATGAAAAATGCTGGGGTCAGAATGATAGTCATTTCTATTTATTAATATTCAATTTGCAACAGTCATGAGCTGAAAATTGTGTGTGATTGATGAACCAAAAACTAAAACTATGTCCCTTTTTCATACACAGGAAAACCTCAGCAAGGAGGAAGCTGTGGTAAGTGGCAGCCAGGAGGTGGTGGGGGTAAGTGGCAGCCAGGAGGTGGCCGGGCCCAGTAAACTGACCAAATCCCAGGTCCCTCCCCTCCACCTTAAAAAAAAAAGGCCCAGGAATGGGAGTAACCTGGAGGAGGCAGTACTTGGGCTATTTCGGCAGGCTACTGCGGCCCTCAGAACCCCCCCAGTCTTCAAGAGGACTATGCCTGCATGCCAGCCTGCAAAATGCAGAAAATGGAGGAGGGACAATGCCTCTTCTGTGAGGAAGTTATCTTACAAGCCATAAATAGGGGGTTGAGGGGTGAATTCACAAGCCAAAGCCAGGTTTGTGAGTTAGACCATCGTCCCCCTCCTCCTCCTCCTCCACTTCCTGCCACACCAGAGCCACAGCCTGGAAGCAAGCCTGGAAGCAAGCGTGGAAGGAAGACAAGAGAGTGATGGCCTGGGTTTGGTCTGGTCTGACAAAAGACGCAGCCTGGGAACATATATGTCATCTGCTGCTGTTCATGATCTCTCAGAGTCCTGGACCAGATTGTGCTCACTATTATATGGACTCCTCATGCTACCAATTTTGGCTGTAAAATAGTTGATGTGTACCCTGGGGTACAAAGGCTTTGCCAATTTCACCAGTTTAGCCAGCATTGCCTTCCTCTTTATTTGGTTATTATCCATAATAAATGGCAATTTTTTTTTCACAAATACTTGCCTATGTGTTTTACTTCAAAAAGGACAGTTTTGTTTGTGAGTAGGCAGGTACATTTTAAAAATACAATGTCAAATTAACAAGGGACACCAACACCAAACAACCTCTTTGAGGTTAAAAAATACAAGTTAATAAAGGTGTTGTGGTAACTTGACACACAAAATAAAAAAAAAATATTATGGAGATCAGTAGGAAAAAAATGTAAAAAAAACAGAAGATCTTAATGTTGCTGGAACATGTATTAGCAGATAATTTAGGCCTAATGGATTTGGGGATATGTTCGGCTCTACAGAGCGCTAGGGCCAAGAAGGTGTCAGGTTTGTTCGCCTTTATATAGAAGGTGTGCCTAGATTTTCGTAGGGTTTTTTCTACCTCCTCTGTCAAAAAAGTTTTAGTTCTAGGCACCCTTTTTCGAGAAAGCTCTGATAGACAGAACTGCAAAGTTGCTGAAGCTTTAAAGAAGGTATCTTCCAAATGTTTGTGATAGAGGTGTTTCTCTTTGCCTAGGTGGGAAGCTTGACTGATACAAACCCCTCTAGTGACTGGTTTATGGGCTTCCCATAGGGTTAGCGGAGATACATCAGTGGATGTGTTATTTGCTATGTAATCTTTGATTGCTGTTTCAATGCCCATCCTGTGGGCAGAGTTAGCCAGAGTAGTATGAGACAATGGTAACTTTGTTATCGAGTAGGTGACTGGTCAGGATAAGGTAGCGTCCTTCCAGGTCCCCGATCGCCTCCAGGAGAGGGAAAGGGGTAGTGCAATGGAATGCAATGAGCACCCCTCTCTTTTTAGAGGAAGCTGAAGCTGTAAATGCTTGAGGGTATTGGTGGCCGAAAAATATAGGTGTGGCTTGGGTAGTAAAGTGCGTCTCCTGTAAACAAACCATGCGTGCCTTTGTGGAGGCAAATGTACAAAAAGCATTGGTGAATTTGTTGGGGGTGTTGAGACCCTAGACATTGAGTGTGAGTATATTCAGTGGGGCCATGCCCCTATTAGAGAGGGTCTAAAGACCAGGTAATGTAGGAAGCCTAAAGGTCTGACAACACGCCCCTAGAAGGGAGGGATAGGGAGGAGGTGCAGGGTTAGGAGAAGGGTGGGAGTGAAAAGGGGGGAGAGGAGAGTACTAGATAAGGAGAAAAAAAAGACCTGAGTGTCACATTACGGGAAGGGAAAGATGTCCTCCGGTTAGTCGGGAAAAGTGACTACCAAGGACAAAAATGGGTCCGTAAGAAAACCAAGCAGGGTACTTGTGGACTTAGTGTGGGCAGCAGTGAATAGTCTCCGAGGTATCTACAACCCTTATAATGGATGATGGCATGTTGTAGGAGACCCAGAAAATTGTAGTGGGTCCCCTAGAACATAGCTGAAAATGGGTCAACAGCAAAGAAGTGAGATGCCGTATATGGCATCCTGCCATATTCCGTGAAACAAATTAGCAGCCTCAAAGGGCAGGGTAATTCTTACTGTTCAGGCCAGGGATAAATAACCCTCAACCCAGCCCAGGCAGTAAACATGGTAGGAGGTAAAAGAAACTGTAAAAGAGGCCAAAAACAATGATTAACTAGCAGAAACCATATAAACTAAGTGGTGCAAGGACTGGGAGTGAGGCACCTTGCTCACAATTGAACACGGTGACTCAATTGAGCAATGTGATATTAAGAACAATAAACGTGTAACTGAGTAAGGTGGTGAGTCCTGTGGTTTCAGGGTGTAGTTATGTTAGGGTGGAAGTCCCATGTGGATTCTCCAGGAGAGCGAAGTGGGAAGTGGCATCTGTTTGCGGATAGGTGGTCAGTCCATGGAGTCTTCATGGTCAGGAACAGGCGAGGCAAATAGTCCACGTTTGAGGATGCATTCGGGCCAGAGGAGGCTTGGGGTTTCTTGGGGGAGTGGGAGACAGATCTGTGATGGGATCCCATAACAACGGGGTCTTGAGGTATCAGGTGAAGTTCTTGGAGTGTTGATTTGAGATCTTCAGCCGACTTGCACTGATAGGATGAATTCTTGTATGAGAAGCAAATGGAGAATGGAAAAACCCCAACGGTAGTGTTAAGTTGAACCTTGAAATAAAGGACATCAACGCCAATAGAGCTGCATTCGTCTCATACATGTTTACTTCAGAATATACACTGAACAGCGGTCCAGTCCTCCAAGTCAGGAGTGATCCCGATTACAAGTGATTTCAGACTTTTATGTAAACTTCTAGCATTACATTCTATGGCGGGCAAAAGCCCAAAGTTACACATCACAAGTACGCATTTCACTAAGTATTTCAACACAGTTCTTGGCCCAGTGTTCTGAGTTTTCTGGGTTACTTTGACCTGGCTAATTTTATCTGTCAAGTTATTTTGACAGAAAGAAAGAATAATTATTTGGAAGAAGTTAATTTGGCTTTTAAACAGGGACTTTCTATGTCAACATCTTTCCTATCACATCTTTTCTGAGAATTGTGTCATATCATTGGCAGAACATTTTAATGTCAACTGGTCAGCCACATGTGTTGCAATACCAAAAGAATTCAGAAACATTTCTACAGAAAAACAAGTATGATATGAACTATCAAAAATACAAAAGAAAGTTGAAGAGGAACTCTGGATACATAGAAAGATATGGTTCCTATATCTCATATCTTCACAGCCCCTCCTGTGTTTAGAATTCTTTCGGTATCCCTTTTAAGCTTCTTCTGTGTCTTTAGGTTGATCTCCAGGTATACGGACCACCATCTCATGAGCAGTTCTGACTCGAGACCTTAAGGGCTCTGAAGAACCAATATTAGTACCAGCACGTGTGATTATCTTCAAACAACATTTGTATAACATAGGTGCGCATTTAACGATTAGGATTATGAGGACTATAATTCCTACAATATATAGTATACCATGTAAAATTCCAGAAAACCATCCTGCAATACCAGAAAACCAGTTGAGAGGATTGAGCCAGGAAAGCCAGCTTTCCCAGTTACCTTCAACCCAAGTAGTTTCGGTATGTTCTTTGCGAAATTTAACCTTCATTTGTTGTACCTTTTCTACATGCGAAATGATGGCATCTTCAGTCTTCGTATCATTTCCAATGTAGTTACAAGTAGTTCCCACTATGGTGCATATTCCTCTTTGACTGGCCGTGAGATAATCCAGCACCAGCCGGGGCTGCAAAACCTCTTTTTTGATCATCTTTAATTCTATAGCAAGGGCTATAAAGTTTCTATCATACAAGGCAGTAATGTTATCCATCAGGGCTGCCAAATCAATGATGAAACTGAAAGCCTTTTTAATACAACATCTATTTACCCAAGGAATAGAAAACAATGGTTTAATCTCTCTGTCATGTGATTCAACATTTATGAAGTTATCATCTGACTTAGGATAAAATGTAGGCCTAACAGGAGAATCATCATCTTTCTCGTTAATCTCGGAGTCTTCTTCTTCCTCTTTTCCTCCTGGGATTTCATCTTCTCCTGGAGCTGACTGGTCAGTGAGATCCTATTTAATAAGGTGCACTAAGTCTTTTTTAAGAAAGTGTATAGGTATTTTGTGGAGCTGTGTTTCTTGAAAGTCATTGTCCTCCATATACCAAGTAGCAGGTATGACTCTACCAAAGTAACAAACCCCATTAGAATTCAAAGGAACCCAAGTATATGCTTTCTTTCCACATATGAAGTAATAACCTAGTGGGGCAGCACAAGCTTTATTGAAATTATATCCTTGTAGGCACATCAATAGCTTCATATTATTCTGCCGGGAATGTTGACGATGTGTTCAATCATGTAACTCCTGATATCTGTCAGTACTCCATGCAACATCCTTACCATCAAACCAATACTTGATATCGGCATTATCCATGCAGTTGGAGTTCCCAATCAGTCGGGTAGTACTCTGGTAACCCTGGGAAAGTAACTCAGGTGTATAGGTTCGAGTAAAGTTAATGCAGACTTTTCTCAATGGAGGATTTTCTCAATGGAGCATTTGTGAACAGTAAAAGTGAAATAGCTCTGTCAATCATTGTTCTACTGACATCAACAAAATGTGCACTGTCCTCTATTTCAGCTAAAGTGCTAGGTATTCCTAACAAAGGTATAGTCTTATGAGGAATAGGTGCATGTGTGCATATCCAGCAATTAGTGATATTCAGTTTTGTGGCAGCTTGCATCTGAAACCGGTTCAAGTTGTGACATTTCTTCCATTCCAGTAGCATTAAGAAGAAAAGTGTCTTGTATCTTACCCTTTTCTTTCTTGTATGTCCATTCATATGCCATGACTGTAATCCATACTACCACTCCACCGCAGAGTATAACACTCCAGAGCTTCACATTCATCTTAGGCCCTAGGAGATTCATTCTGCAGTCTTCTTGCTCGCACACGAGTCATTGGAGGAGACCTGGAAGGTAAAGGTACAGAACAATTCTTGCCAGCAGCAGACCGGCTTATATTCTCTTTTGGAATCACAGACTTCTTACAGTGTGAACCATGCACCCAATACTCATAGTCTTACATCTTCACTGCAGTAGGAGACACAAGAATGACCTGAAATGGTCCTTTCCACTTAGGGGACAAAGTAGCCCGGGGTGTGTGATTCTTGATATACACCCAATCTCCTGACTTTAGTCCATGAGTTCCTTCACTTGTGTCCACAGGTTGTCCTGCTTTGGCTCTGGAAAAAGTATCAGAAAACACATTTGCCAATTTGCAATGTCCATTCATTAAAGTCACTGACTCTGGCTGCACAAGAGATGAATGTAGTCTCCTGGGCGGTCGCCCAAACAATATGTCAAAAGGTGACAGTCCATGTTTCTCTTTAGGGGTAGTGCTAATGGTTGCCAAGGCTATAGGTAACGCTTCTACCCATGTGCTTTGTCCATTAGCAGTTATTTTGGCCAAATACCTCTTCAGGGTTTGATTGCTGCATTCCACCAGGCCACTAGCCTGAGGTCTGTAAGGAGTATGCAATTGCTGTTTCATACCCAAAATATTCACTACTTCTGCCATAAGTTTATTATCAAAATGTGTACCTCTATCTGAGGAAATTATTGACCCTATACCAAACCTTGGGATCAATTCCCTCGACATTTTACCACAGTTCTGGCATCATTTTTGGACGTGGGCCAAGCCTCTGGCCAGTTCAAAAATTGATCAATGCAAACCAAAAGATACTTAAAACGACCACAAGGGGGCATATCCGAGAAGTCAATTTGCACAATTTGAAATGGCTCCTCAGTATGTGGAATATGCTTCATGGGAGTGGGCACTGACTTTCCAATGTTATGCATTTGACATATAGAACATTCAGTAACTTTTTTAGCAGCATATGCAGAAAAACCTGGAGCCCACCAATCTCTGGCTACCACCCGACTCATCCCTCCTGTTGAGACATGGCAAGGCCATGGCTCAAAACAAACAAAGAAGGAAACAAAGTCGGAGGAGCAACCAGTCTGTTTTTTAATCTCCATATATCATCTGTCCCACAAACAGCTCCCTTTGTGGTCCAAAAGGACGTATGAGGCGAGCTTGCCTGCAGGGCTGATAAAATATCCAGATCCACTTGAAGATCCGTGAGCAGGAATGTTGGAAGCGCTGTAGTTGGCTCATAAGAATGTATAACATCTTTAGCATACCTATCAGCCAAAGCATTCCCAAGTGATATACTATCATCTGCTCTGGTATGTGCTTTACATTTAATTACTGCAACTTTAAGAGGCAGTTGGATCGCTGCCAATAATCTAACAATTAACTCTTTATGTTGTATAGGAGTTCCTGCTGCTGTCAGATAACCCCTCTCTTGCTAGAGTTGTGCAAAACTATGCATTATGCCTACAGCAAAGGCTGAGTCACTATAAATATTTACAATAGCCCCTTTTGCTTGGGGTTAATAAATTGCTGGCATAAGGAGCAAATCCAAAGTCTCCCTTTACTTCAAGTATGTTTTACGCCCATTCCTTCAGTAGTTAAAATTATAGTTACTCCTATATTTATTACTATACCTCTGTCTAGCAGACTGTCAGGGGAGTATGGCGATAAAACAAAAGAACATTTATGACACTGACATCCCATTCTTACTTATAGAGGTTCAGTAACTTTGGCAGTAATTACATCATCACTTACCCCGACCAAAATTACCTGCTGATTCGAAGTGGAAAAATTGGCATCACATATATTTAACAAAATCTTTGAATTGCCTTTATCTATTAAACACAGGATAGATAAACCATTAACTGACACATCAATCATTGGTTCTATATTTTGTCCCAAATTCAAGACAGCAAGTTCAGGGAAGGAATGAAATTTTCATTAATCAAATCACCACACTCCACTATCTGCTGAACCAGAGCCCCCATTCTTGGGGCATTTCTAACATACATCTTAGTTCTGCTAGACTTAGCTCATCTTTCCCTTCTAATTTTAACAGCTAAAACCTATAATTGTAAAATATTGAGGTAAAAACTGCCTACAATATCCCACTAATCCAAGGAATGCTCTCAACTGTTTTAGAGTTGTGGGCATTCGTTGCTTTGCAATTACCTTTTTTCCTTTTATCTGTCAAATATTTGATACCTTGGGAGACATAGTGGCCCAGGTATTGTACTTTTAATTTAACCCATTGCACTTTTGCAGCATCTACTCTTTGTCCTATACTGGCCAGAAAATTCATTAAAGAGATAGAATCCTCAGTACAAGCCTGTTCATCAGAGGATGCTAGCAAGAGATCATCCACATATTGCACTAATATTGATCCCATGAGTGGCTGCCACTCATCTAATTTATCCTTGAGCACCTGAGAAAAGCAACTGGGGGAATCATGATACCCCATTGGCAATCTGGTCCAGGTAAGTTGCTTTTTCTCAAACGTGAAGGCTAGCAACCATTGATCATCTGGATGAACAGGAACACTAAAGAAGGCTGAGGCAAGGTCAATTACAGTAAAGTGAGTTGCTGAAGGAGGTATTGTTGCCAGTATAGTAGAGGGGTTGGGTACCACAGGTACTGATGGTATAATTACCATGTTGACTGCACGCAAATTATGCACCAATCTCTATCGACGGTTATCCTCTCCTGCTTTTATAGGTTTGGGAACTGGATAAATAGGAGTGTTAGCTGAACTCCTACAAGGAGTAAGAACACCCTCCTGTAGTAACTCCTCTATTACTGGTTTAATACCTTCAACTGATTCAGGAGATAAGGGGTATTGAGGTAGTCTAGGTACTGGCAATGTAGGGTCTCTATTTAACCAGACAGGAGCAACTTTCTTAAGGCCAGGAGTGTTTGCTCCTGTTACCCATATGGAGGGGTTAATTTTTTGTTTGGCTTCTTCTGAAATTGCTCCCTCCATATCAGTTGCTTCTTCTTTTAACCTATGCGGTATGTCAATGACAGTTTTACCCGGAGATAAAGCAATGGTTACCCCCATATTAGAAAGTAAATCTCTTCCTAATAAATTTCAGGGGGTATGCGGAGACAATACAAATTAGTGTTCTGTTGAATGCTCTCCCAATGTCACCGGTATAGATTGTGTAACCCTTGCAGAAATTATATTATTACTTACTGCAACCAAAGAAAGTCTTTCATTGGAAAGTGGTAAGTTAGGGTCAAAGACATTCAAAAGGAACCGTGAAGCCCTGTGTCTATGAGACCACACAAATCAATACCGTTTACATTTATTTCAACCATTGGTTCATCAACAGAATCAACTTCAATCACAGCTAAAGCTTAATAAAATGGGTCATCTATATTGTCACCACATCCCACCTTATCCTAGCGCCCCCTACAGTCCCTTGCTATATGTCCACTCAATCCACCCTTGAAGAAAGTGGAGAGGGCACGAGGCTGCAGGGTTGGGAGCCTTACTCTATTTGGGATGATTTGTTGATATTGAGACTGAATTCTAGGGTTTATATGTTGTCCCTGCTTTTGTCTCCAATTGCCACGCTTTTGCCGTGGCGCCCCATAATTAGAGATATTTACTACTCCCGAAGGTGGGTAAGGGGGGGCCGCTACTGGTACACCCTGAGGTGTTACCTGCACTGTAGATACTGGTACCCCCTTGGGCTCTGGGACTTTTTATTTAACCTCTGTTAGTTGTATATTCATTATTTTTGTTTTTTCCTTCTTTTCTACCTTGTCTTTCCTTTTCTATAACACTTCGTAAGCTATTTGAGCAATCTCAACTAACTCAGGGGCAGGTTTCTTTCTCCATCCCACTGTACGAAGCTCTATTTCTTCCCTAATCTCAGGCAACATTCCATCCACCAATACATTCACCAACTCTGGTCGCTTCATATCACTTTCATCATCTGGAATCCAATCAGTATGCTTCTGAATAGCATCTTTGAATCTATTCCAGTAATCTAACACATCCTCACCTTTCTTTTGAACAACATCCATCAATGCTCGCATATTTTGCAAATACATTCCATACATCCACATACTTCTCTGACACAGCACAATCAATCAAAATCCACATATCCATATATGTAGCTTGTTACGTTTTCTCTATCCACATCACATAACTTTTTATACCATTTTACATGATTTTTCAGGGCATCTGGGTCTCCACTCACCATCATTCTGATGATAGGAGCACTTGGTTGTAATTTAGCAATACTTAGCCCTGTTGCTTTTGCTATTTTCAATAACTGTTTTTTTCTTTTGTTAACCCAAATGTATTCATGACAGGCAAATCATTTTTTTTTTCATGCAAATTTCCCATATTTATCACAATTTCTCATTAATCTCTTCAGAAATGACAATAATTTGGAACTCCGGGATCGAGAGCTCCACCGCTTATCTTTATGGCTGTGTACCAGCAGCCCAGTACATAAGTTGAGATATCTCACTCGTTCTACTCTCAGAAGGACGTCTCCTTCTGAGTGGCAATAGACTAGTCCCTATCTAGACTCCCTATTCCGGAGAACATACAGCAGGTCATTCACCCATTTGTGGATATCCGCTGAAGGCAATACCTATCCGCCTTAGGACCACAAACGTTCAAAAAACACCATTCACCCATTTGTGGATATCCGCTGAAGGCAATACCTATCTGCCTTAGGACCACAAACGTTTATACAAAAAAAAATTCAACACCACCACCAACTTCTATTCACTACTCGGAAATTGTGGTACCTGCACTTATACATCCCTTCACAAAATATATATATACATTGTCATTTCTGGAGACAAGGAGAAAAAGGCAAGCGCTTAAAATGATCATTCTTTAGCATGCTTTAAATTATAGTAGGTACCTTCAACATGCTCAGTAATCATATAGAGACAAAAATGCAGGCAAAATCAAAAAGGAAACATGTTACCTTCTGTGGTTGCACTCCCCCAACCGATGCATTCGTCTCATACATGTTTACTTCAGAATATACACTGAACAGCGGTCCACTCCTCTAAGTCAGGAGTGATCCCGATTACAAGTGATTTCAGACTTTTATGTAAACTTCTAGCATTACATTCTATGGCGGGCAAAAGCCCAAAGTTACACGTCACAAGTACGCATTTCACTAAGTATTTCAACACAGTTCTTGGCCAGTGTTCTGAGTTTTCTGGGTTACTTTGACCTGGCTAATTTTATCTGTCAAGTTATTTTGACAGAAAGAAAGAATAATTATTTGGAAGAAGTTAATTTGGCTTTTAAACAGGGACTTTCTATGTCAACATCTTTCCTATCACATCTTTTCCGAGAATTGTGTCATATCATTGGCAGAACATTTTAATGTCAACTGATCAGCCACATGTGTTGCAATACCAAAAGAATTCAGAAACATTTCTACAGAAAAACAAGTATGATATGAACTATCAAAAATACAAAAGAAAGTTGAAGAGGAACTCTGGATACATAGAAAGATATGGTTCCTATATCTCATATCTTCACAGTAGGCAATGAGTTGCTGATGGAGAATCTGAAGGAGAGGTTTCATGGCTTTCCATTTCGCCAGCGTTACCTGGGAAAGGACATGGAAGATCTGGTAATGATGGCCCTGGAACTCCAGTGATTCTCTGTGATGTGATGGTGTCAGCAATTGATCCTTGGTACAGAAAAAATGGAGCTTCACCACTATGTTGCGAGGGGGGCTGTTTTCAGGACGCGGTGCCAGAGTGCGATGGATCGCTCTATAGGAATCGGGGGGAACCAGTTCCTGGAATAATGTAGTAATAGTGGACTGTAAATCTGTGACTGTCTCAGGGATGCCACGTATGCGCAAGTTGGAATGCCTGGCCCTATTTTCAAAATCTTCCAGATAGGACTGTAGGGAGAGGTTTTCCTCATGCAGGGTTTCCAATTCCTTGGAGTGGTTGTGTGTGATGATTTCTAGTTCTTCTGCTTTATGTTCTAGCCCTGTGGTGTGGCACCCTAGATCTCTGATCTCAAGTGTCAGCCGTTCTGTAATAGTGTTAGAAGTGTGTTGCAGGGTTTTTGTGAGCATCCTTTCAAACTGCTTAATAAGATTAGGTTGCGGGCTGTCAAACTGTAGTGCTAAGGGGGTAGACCTTAATTCATTATCCCACTTACCCTCATGTGGAGTCCCAGGCCAGGATTGCAGAGAGGTGTGCGGCGCCTGTGGTGTCTCTGAACAGGAGGCGGAACGTCCCCGATAGATTTAGCTTTCGTTTTCTGATTGGTACACCATCACGGTCACTTCCGGGTGTTCACAGGAGCTTACCACGCTAGTTTTTGACCCAGCAGTGGGATGGGTAGCTTCTCTAATAGGGATGAGCCGATAACCCCCCCCCGGTTTGGTTCGTGGCAGAACATGCAGAACGGCAGAAAATTCATGCAAATACGCGAACCCTGTTAAAGTCTATGGGACTTGAACGTGTAAAATCAAAAGTGCTCATTTTAAAGGCTAATATGCAAGTTATGCCACGTACACACGAGCGGACTTTTCGGCAACAAAAGTCCGACTGCCATTCCGGAATTTTGATGGACTTCCGACGGACTTTAGAATGAATGGACTTGCACACACATGGTCACACAAACGTCCGACCGTCTAGTACGCGGTGACGTACACCAGGTCCGACGAGACTATAAAACGGAAGTTCAATATCTCGTGCGCCACCGTTGGGCCCCTTCTGCTACTCTCGTGTTTATCTCGTGTTAGTAGAAGTTTGGTGAGAGACAATTCGCGCTTGTGAGACTCATATTTTTCAGATCGTTTAACTGTTGTTCAGTTTGTGCTTGTGAGGTTTGTATCTGCTTTTCAGTGCGTGTAGTCAGTTCGCATTGATTTATTCAGTGTGTTATTGTCCGCTCGTTGCTGATTTTCAGCTCGCTATTCACAGGCCTTGAGAAAACAGAAAAAAGGCAGCGCTGCTCTAAGGGTAGTAGATTAGTAAAAACAAGACTTTAATAATGTAAATTATGCACTCACATTTGAATAATAAAAACAGGCATGAGTAAGTTCTCCTAGGCATCGCAGAGTCTCATCTGGTTCCAGCTGGGCTGTGGTGGGGCCGGCCTCGGCCGCTTCTGGTGGTGTCCGTAGCTCTGAGGCATGGGATTCCCTCAGGCAGCGCATCAGCAGGTACATAGGATGATGACATCAAGTGAAGGAGAGCGGGGGGTGTTGCCGTAGCGCTCGCGTTCGAGGCATACATGCTCCTTCGTCAGGCATGCTCCTTCACCACGCCTGACAAAGGAGCACGCATGCTCCGAACGCCTAGCAGAACTTACTCATGCCTGGTTTTTATTATTCAAATGTGAGTGCATAATTTACATTATTAAAGTTTTGTTTTTACTAATCTACTACCCTTAGAGCGGCGTTGCCTTTTTTCTGTTTTCTCATACCACAGAGTCCCTTCTACTCTGAGAAGCTGGCTGCCGCTCAATATATATGCCTAGATTTTTAAACTGTTTTTAACTGTTTGTTACCCCCTGGATATACCTGATTTCCCACACCACTGCCCCATACCTGTCTGACAGCAGCACCTGTCAGCGCTCCATTCCCCCTCTGTTTCTTCACAGGCCTTGCTGTTCTTCAGTGCGTTCTGTTAAGTTCGTTCTGACCAGCCGACCGTTTTGAAGCCATGTTGTGTGTACGTACTCGTCGTAGAGCTCATGCATTGTATGTGCTTGGTGCTGTAGTTCATTCTTCAGCCCAAGCCCAGTCCATGAACAGGGCAAGGAGGAGTTCATGGACGAAGAATTGGTTGCTCCAGCGTGACCAATTCTCTCACATGCCTTTGCTCCGTGAGATCCATGAGAATAACCCTGAGGATTTCAGGAATTTTCTCTGGATGACGGACCCCATTTTTGACTGTTTGTTGGCTTTGCTGACCCCTTATATCAGCAGGCAGGATACCTGCATGAGGCGAGCAGAGGCTAGTCACCACGTTGCGGTACTTGGTGACGGGGAAAAGCCTGCAGGACCTTAAGTTCTCGACAGGCATCTCCCCCCAGGCTCTGGGGATCATTATCCCAGAGTCCTCTTCTGCCATCATCCAGGTCCTGCAGAAGGACTATATTAAGGTAAGAATTTTATCCTTTAACATCACATTTTATTGTATTTAATGTTTGCTAATGTAATGTATTTCTTTACTCAAACACTAATTACCATGATTGCAATATAGTGTGAATGTCCCCTTTGTCCTCATGCATGCTGTAATTTTTTAATGCTATTTTTTGTACTGCATGCATATTAGCATTTACTAACCTCCCCAGCATGCTATGCTGGGCCCATATCCACCTAGTCTAGTCACCTAACAATGTATTTTGTCAGCTCCATTGTATTGCTTTACCCTAAAATGTCTCCAAATGGTCTGTGTGTCCTTAAATTGCTTTAGAATCCCCCCCTAAAATGTCTCCAAATGGTCTGTGTGTCCTTAAATTGATTTAAAAATCCCCCCTCCCCCTAAAATGTCTGCAAATGGTCTGTGTGTCCTTAAATTGCTTTAGAATCCCCCCAAAATGTCTGCAAATGGTCTGTGTGTCCTTAAATTGCTTTAGAACCCCCCTAAAATGTCTCCAAATGGTCTGTGCGTCCTTAAATTGATTTAGAATCCCCCTCCCCCCCTAAAATGTCTGCAAATGGTCTGTGTGTCCTTAAATTGATTTAGAATCCCCCCTAAAATTTATCAATGGGCCATCAGAGGGGGTGATGAATCTGATAAGTGGGCCTTATATTTTCGTCTTTAAATAATACTTATTACAATTAATGTTATACTGATGCTGGGCAATAATGCTTTTTGTGTAATGTGCTTGCAATGTTATGTTCAAAAGTATTTTTTTTTTCTTGTTTGACTCCCCAGTTTCCTTCAACTCCACAGGAATGGCAGACTGTGGCATCCCATTTTACAACCCATTGGGACTTTCCCAACTGTGGAGGGGCTATAGATGGGAAACACGTCCATATCATGCCACCACCCCATTCAGGGTCATGCTATTTTAATTATAAGGGGTTTCATAGTATTGTCTTAATGGCGGTGGTGTTGGCACAATATGAATTTCTGTATGTGGACATGGGGAAAAATGGCCGGATGTTAGATGGAGGTGCCTTCGGGATCATGGCCAGCTGGTTCCGCCTGTTTCAGACAGCTATCCACATGGTGGAATACAAACTAAATCACCTTGTCCTAGCGTGCTGCATCCTGCACAATTATTTAAACAAACATTCAAGCAATTATATTGCATTACTTGGGCCCGAGGCCGGACTTATAGAGAATCCTCTGATGGCCTGGATACTGGCCACACTGGCTTGGCCCCCCCAAAGCGCCTGTCAAGTTCGGCATCAATATGTTGATTTCTTTACAGGTAGGGGGGCCATTGCAATGCCAGATAATCTATAATTTGTTTTAATAAAAAATAATGATCAGATAAAATCTCGAATTGTATTTATTGCTTGCCTTTCTTTTTGGCTGTCTCCTAGGTTATCCTAGTACACTTGTAGCGCCAAGTGTATTTTCCTTTAGTAAATAAGCCCCATTGTCACTGTAAACACCAAATAACTTCCAAAACTGGTATTGAGCATTGAAAGAAGAAGCCACACATCTTGTTGTTTAATAACAGATTTTTTAATCTGTGCACATTCACATGTGCGTTTGTTAAAATTTTAGGATTTAAAATACATATAATTTTTTGTTCAAACAATAGAATTTTTTTTATTTAAAAAATTATTTTTTATTTTTTAATTTTTTTTTTTTACAAACAGGCCTCTATTTTTTTTCTTTAAATAAACAGGCCTCTATTTTTTTTTTAAACAAACAGGCCTCTATTTTTTTTTTTTTAACAAACAGGCCTCTATTTTTTTTATATATATTTTTTTAAACAAAGAGGCCTCTATTTTTTTTCTTTAAATAAACAGGCCTCTATTTTTTTTTTAAACAAACAGGCCTCTATTTTTTTTTTTTAACAAACAGGCCTCTATTTTTTTTATATATATTTTTTTAAACAAAGAGGCCTCTATTTTTTTTTATTTTTTTTTTATTTTTTTTAAACAAACAGGCCTCTATATATTTTTTTTCCCTTTTTTTTAAACAAACAGGCCTCTATTTTTTTTTTGTTTTGTTTTTTATAAATTTTTTTACAAACAGGCGTAAAATGTTTAAAAGTCAAAGCCCAGAATGGGGTCAGCAAAAAAGGAAATGAAGAACATGATCAATGTTTTTTTTGTGAAAAAGGGATTTAGATTCCCCCAAAACATCGATCATGTTCTTCATTTCCTGCTGCATATTGTCCAGCCAATTATGCATTAGGTCAAGGCTAGTTCGCATGCCATCAATATCCCCATTCCAGGCCATGATCTGCCCAATTAATCGTTGTGCACTGTCGGTGGTAAATGGTTCCCCTTCCACATCACCTAAAATTAATGAAAAAAAGATGTATTTAGAAATATGCAGGCATACATAGAATACCATAGGCTAGGGTGTCAGACACTCACCTGGTGGGGTGCACATGTCGCCCACTTCCTCCACCTCTCCTTCGTCCACATCCTTGGGGGGGGGGGGGCGCTGGCACTTGGACATGCTTCCACCACTTCTTCCCCTTTCACAACCAGATCACCTAAAATTAATGAAAAAAAGATGTATTTATAAATATGCAGGCATACATAGATTACCATAAGCTGGGGTGTCAGACACTCACCTGGTGGGGTGCACATGTCGTCCACCTCTCCCTCCTCCACATCCTCCGTGGGGCTTGAGCTGATTTGCCAAACGGGCTGATGAGGTTGGGGGTCCCTGGGTTCAGGTTGTCTGAGTCTTTTCTCCCCTATGAGAATGAAACAAAAGGTATACTTAGCACACAGATATTTGAGTACATGAATAGGAATATGAAACATTGCATTGAAGTGGTGTACAATTGTCTGTTTGGGCAGAGATCCACATTGAAGACATAATTCCCTTGGAAACAAGCTGGAATACTTACCTTTTTTGGCCACGTTTCACAGATAGAGACACCCCAACGAGTATTCACAGGTTAACCAAAAAAATGTATTCTGGTGTCCCACACTCATTGCTCCTGAGTCCAGATGTGTAAACAGCTGCTGTGTGTCCTCTCCTTACATTCCACTGAATGAAGTTTGCTATTCATTCTAGTTTCAAAAGACATCTAGACAACAATGTCCTAAACTTCTTTTAATAAGACAAACTACCAAGACCAAAATGTTGTTTAAACCCTGTATCAACTAAATACATTGTATATATTTTTTAAATGATGTTTACTACGAACAATGTTTCCTATGAACATTTAACGAGTTAAACTTGTACAGTAAAGAAAAGCACATGGAGCAGCATGCAAGGTAATAATCAGAATATGAACACACGACAAGTACTTACTTTTTTTCAGCACTTTCTGGATTAGTCTGTACTGATCCGGCTCCCTGAATTTGAGGTCGGACCATCGTTTCCTCAGCTGATCTTTAGAGCGCCGTACCCCAAAATGAGATGAGATGAGGAATCTATGGGAAGTCAAACACCCTGCATATTATATTAAAACAATAAGGAAGTCAACGCTGGAGAAACTTGCACTTGTGCAGACTTTCATCCCAGAAGCAACCTTTAAGTTTGTGGAAAATAAAATTGGGATCTTGCAAAATATGTATATGAGGGAGCATAACAAGTTCCAGATTTCCCTGAGATCAGGAGCATCAGCAGATGATGTATACAGTATGTACCCAGGCTGTGGTACTAAGATAAACTATGTTTTCTTGATGACCAGATTGAAGCCAGGGCATCACTTTCAACCCTTCCCTCCACCCTTCCCTCCACCCTCCCCTCCACCCCAGCAGAGGCTGTTGAGGACCAAGCTAGGCCTTCCATCCTGGAATAACAGGATGTGACCATCTGGAGCCAGGTGTATTATTTTTAGACATATTTAGTAGACATGTGCATTCGTTTTCGTCCGAATGCATTTTCGTCCGAATTTCAGGTAGTTTCATTATCGTTTTAACAAACAATAACGAAAGCGCAGATTCCGAAAAACGAAAGATCTGACATAAACAAATGCTTTATTTTCGTTTCCGTTGCGACAACAGTTCGATATAGATAGGAGATTCGACATGATGCTAACAATAACAATTTGTGTCTATCGAACCTGTGGTCGAATGTGCCTAACCTTAACTCTATAGTCTATCCACCATAGTAGTCCAAGATTATTCGAAAAGATTCAACATAGAGATAAAAGATTCGACATAGAGAGAGAAGATTCAACATAGAGAGAAAAGATTTGACATAGAGAGAAAAATTAAGTAAAATAAAAATAATGATGATGATGGTTATTGGCCAATTGTAACCAAAGAGGAGGGGCAGTAAAATAGCTAGAACCGCATGTACAGCCAACTTAGTTTCACTTACTTGCACTACACTACACTAATTTGCTAGCAGAGAGAGACAGACACGCTGATTCATTTCAGAACAGTCAATCTTAGCTGGTCTGTTTGAATTCATTGTCACTTTGTCAGAGAACCTGAACTATTTCATTTGAGCATAAGCTAAGCACAGCAGCAGAACAGTAGTGAAGCAAGCTACATCTGTGTTGTGAACTTGATAGATAGACTAGTTATACTAGTGTTGCTGCTAGTGTTGTGATAGCCTCAGAGGCTGCCTGTGTTGTGGTGGGGGGTGATTTATAGATTGAGATTCTATATACCCTATCTCCACTCCAGTCCATTTTCTGACTTGCAGTTGCTGTAAAGTTCAGAAATGTACCGTTCTAATGTAAAAGTGAAGGCTGGTAGAGGTAGTGGTCGTGGTCGCGGTGGACGCCTTGCTAAAAAAAGTGGCAAGGTCTCTGCTACTAGTGCCTCTGACACTTCTGCCGCCACCAACATGCCATCCACAGCAGTGGGTGTCACCGCCAGTGCCACCAGCAAAGCTAGTTCCACCACCCCCAGTTCTTCTAATATTACTTTTGCTGCCAGACCACCAACATCTGCTGCCACTTCCACTGCCAGTGCAGTGCCTCCTTCCACTTCTACAGGTGTCATGGCTGCATATTTTTATGGAATAGGCAAGAAACCTAGTAAAGTGGAGTTGCCTTTACAGTCACCACCACCAATCACACTACCAGTGCCACTGCCCAGCTCCCCAAAGAAGCAATTGAGGGAGACAGCAGCAGAGACAGAGTGTGAGACTTTTTCTTCATTGGCCCAAGAAGATGATTTAGAATGTGATGCTCCTCTTTCCCCAAACACTGTGGATGTTTTATACAATCTTAGCCCACAGGACTTACAGCTTGACCTGGAGAAAGTGCAAGAGGGATATTCTGAGAGGAGTAGGACAGGTAGCAGTCCACTTTTTTCATCTGCTGCTAACTCCCCTTCTCCCTCTGTTATTATGGAAGAATCCTGTGATGATGATATCACTGACCTCCCAGTCCCCAGTACCTCTGCCATTAGCAGCACTAGTTCTAGTTCACCAAGTGTAAGTGTAGTGGCAACAGCTTCCACCACTGGTGTGCTACCTGCTGCAGCTATATCAGCCCTAAATAGATATCAACAGGGTCAAGGGGCTGCATCCCGCCGCAGCAACGTTTGGAAATACTTTCAAACATTGGAAGGCGGGTTCTTTGCCAAGTGTAAATTGTGTGGGAAGCAAGTAAGTAGGGGTAAAAAGTTAGGTCATTTAACCAATTCTGGTATGATCCTACACCTTAAAAATTACTACCACTCTACTTTACTGCGGGCAGAGGCCGAAAAAGAAGATGGTAGCTCAGGAAGCAGCATAACGGACTCTGACTGTACTGGTGGTACCTCCTCAAGCACACCACTTACTCAGAGCACAGGAGGCAATAGAGAGGGTTCAATTAATACAACCCGTCCACGTGCAGTAGTTCCACTGCAGAGTCAGACCCAATCAGGCTCCTCATCCTCCCAAGGACATCATCAGCCTACCCTCGATAGTTTTGTTGGCTTTAGTTCCAAGGGCATGTCAAAACAGTAGGCCAACAAGATCACCCGCCTCATTGGCCAATTCATTGCTGTTGGAGGAGCCTCCTTTCGCATGATTGAAGGGGAGCCGTTTAAACAGCTCATGCATGCCCTTGCTCCACGATACGTTGTTCCTGCACAAACAACTTTCAGCAGAAATATTATTCCAGCACTATACCACTCGTGCGTTGGATTATTGAAGGAAAAAATGGCCAAAGCCGAGGGTCAGACAATTCTTTTGACAACTGATTTGTGGACAGCTCCCAGCAGTCAACACGCTTTCCTGTCTTTGACTGCACACTGGTGGCAGGCCACTGTGCCTGTTGGTGGTGGCACTGGTGTAATGCCCCGTACACACGGTCGGATTTTCCGATGGAAAATGTCCGATCGGAGCGTGTTGTCGGAAATTCCGACCGTGTGTGGGCTCCATCGGACATTTTCCATCGGATTTTCTGACACACAAAGTTGGACAGCAGGAGATAAAATTTTCCGACAACAAAATCCGATCGCGTCAATTCCGACCGTGTGTGGCCTGTTCCGACGCACAAAGTGCCACGCATGCTCAGAAGAAATTCCGAGACGGGACAGCTCATTCTGGTAAACTTAGCGTTCGCAATGGATACAGCACTTTCGTCACGCTGCAATGTTAAAAATGGTTTAATACAGCGCACTCTCTTCTTCTTTATAATGTGACAAGAATTAAGTAGTTTTGCTGCTCATATTCACACACACTTCTCACAAAGTTTTATTTGTGTTTTTTTAGTGGGATTCCCTGAATATATTGTTATTAGTTGTCACATCTGACAGTTTTATATTATTTTATTTTTATTTTTTTTTGGATTTTCAGCCTTTTTTTTTCTTTAATGTTAGTATTTTTTCCAAGGCTGATCTTTGTTCAATGTTATTTTTATTTTTACTCCAGAATATTTTTGTGTGTGTTTTGTGTGTCAAGTTACCCCAACACCATTGATATCTTGTATTATTTAATCTCCAAAAGAATCCTATAGCAGCCTCCTCTAGGGCACTCCTCCTACTGCCACTTTCTCTTTTCGGGGGGGTGGAGGGACCTGCAGATCAGCCAGCCGGCTTGGCCTGGCCACCTCCTGGCTGAGACTTCCCTGTGTATGAAAAAGGGACATGGTTGTAATGTTTTGCATCATCAATCCCAATCCTAAATTAGTACTCCCAACTAACATCTAGTTAACATCATTGATTGGACAAGCAGAAATATTTAGAGAAATGCTATACCTGGCTCAATCTGGGCTCCTCCACATGTGGCCTGGAAGGCCCAGGTTGGGCCTCAGAAGCCTCAGCCGGGGGGGGAAGGAAGCATGGAAGGAAGACTGGAGAGGGATGACCTGGGTTCAGTCTGGCCTGCCAGAAAATGTAGCCTGTCGTAGTACAACATCCTGGGGACATAGATGTCATCTGCTGCTCCGGATCTCTGTGAATCCTGGACCTTCTTGCGCTCCCTTAGATATGTGCTCCTCAGGCAACCAATTAATATCTTTAAATAGGTGATGTCTGCCATGGGGATCACCTGCTTCACAATTTCACACAATTGCTCCAGTGCTGCCTTCCTCTTTGCTTGGTTCTTGAAATGGGGGTGTTTAATCTCCCACAGACAGGGCAGCTCCCTTAGTATCTCTAGGAATACTGACATGAAGTCATTATCTTTGAGTAGCATATCCATGTTCACTGCAAGACACAACACAAGACAACACAACACAAGACAAAGCCTAATGTCAGACAAAACTCTCCTAATCTTGTTACAATATAGGCCTCAATCTAGAAGCAGTATAGGCACAAGTTTGTCTCTTACCTTCATTCTTACGATCGGCGCGTCCAATGCTCCTTCCTCCGCTCACAGATCGTACGTAATACGCACGCGTGTTACGCTTTATACACACTGCGCATGCGTGTAACTCCGCCCGCCCCTGACGTTCTTTCTAGTCTATTCCCCGCCCCTTTTCGTTCGGCGCAGTGGGTGAAGAGCACATGGCGGAGTTACAGCAGGTGCATGCTAATTCTAGCAACGAGGAGGAGGAAAGCCCGGATCCGGACACGTCCTGATCCAGAAGGAGACGTTTTAAGGCCACAAATATGTCCTTTGGGGAGATGTTGGAGATGGTCGACATCATAAAGAAGTCCGACTATGACGGAAAGTATGGGCCTTACCCCAACCCCAACATCAGAAAGGCAAAGATCATGGCGAAAGTGGTCAAAAGCCTTCACAGGAATTTCGGGGTACGAAGATCGAAAGATCAGCTCAGGAAGCGGTGGTCAGACCTGAAGTTAAGAGAGCCAGAGCAGTACCGAAAGATCCGGAGAGTGCTGCAAAAAAGTAAGTAGTTGTGCTGTGTTCCTATTCTTTCTGTCTTTATTACATTCGTGCTGCTCCATGTGCTTTTATTAATTGTAACGTTTAAAAGGGCAACTTTAATGTTCATGGGCCCATTATTCGTTCGTATCAAACATTTTTCTTTCGGCCTCTAAAACACCATTGTTCAGGCCATATGCATTTTCCCACTTTTTTTGGGGGCCTACTTGGATGCCAAATATTTGTTTGTGTAGATGGGTTTGTTACTAGAATGAAATGCCAACTAGATTGTGTGTAAGGAGAAGACACTGAGCAGTTGTTTTCACATCTGGACACTGGAGCACTAGTGTGGGACCCCAGAACACCATTTTTATTAGGGGGCCACACAGGTGCTCCAGTGTATACTATAGGGGGGTCTCCCTCTGTGAAGCTTGTACTAAACAGGTAAAGTATTGCAGCTTGACAAAGGGCAATAAAAAAAAGACATCTTTGAACTCGGCTAAAATAGACAATTGTACCCCACTTCCAAGCAATGTTTCCTATTTCTAGTTCGGCCATCAAATATCTGTGTGCTAATTATACCATTTTTGTTTTACATAGGGGAGAAAAGACTCGGAGGACACCCCTCATCTGAGGAGACCAGAGACCCTCCACCTCTGGAAGAAGGTGAAATACCCCAAACCCAAGCTGAGCAGGAGGAAGAAGAAGATGTGGTGGAGATTGGCACCACAACAGGTGAGTGTCTGCGACCACAGGCTCAGGTAAAAGAGATGGATGGTGGCAGATTTTTGAGACCTGTTTTTTTTTTCTTTCTCTCTTTTTAGGTGATCATGATGTGAGGGATAGAGAATGCTTTACTTCAGAAAGTGCCCAGATCCTGATCGGGGAGATCATGGGGTGTAATGCCGAACTGCAAAACATCCAGCAAAAAATCAATGATGTTATTAAAAAAAATAATAACATCATTGATGTTTTGGGGTGAATTTAAAACCCCACAAAATCACTTTTTGGATTGTGGTCCAATCTTTTAAATTTTTTTGCAATGTTTTGAAAAGCCAAATTTGGAGGATGCACACAGTGTGCCAACATGTGCTATCTGCCATCACGGGAGATCAATGGACGCGTTTTGGGGGTGCAACCCCTTCCTCAATTATAAAGTCACGTTGAGGAAGGGCTTGCTCCCCCAAAACACGTCCCTTGATCCCCCCTGATGGCAGATAGGACATGTTGACATTCGTAAATTGGTGTGCATCTTCCAAATTTGGCTTTTCCAGGGGTGATTTCCCCCCATCTGAACGCTATATCAAACCCAGTTCCTAAATACTGTTGTCTGATATAGCCTTCAGGTTTTACCTAATGTGAACTTTGTAAGTTCAAGTTTTTTGTCTTTCTTGTTGGTTTTACACAGGCCTGTTTTATCTGAAATGGACATTTCGAATTTTGCTAATGCTACTGCAAAAATTGTTATACAACAAACATGTTGGTTTGTTTTAAAAACCTTTGGTAAATGCACATGTGATTGTGCAGGTATAAAAAAGTGGCTTACTCAAGAATGCGTGGATTATTGTCTCAACACTACAACACTTTTGGGGTGATGTAATAGCTGTTTTATGCAAAAATGGGGGTTATTTCCTAAGGGCAAATCCTCTTTGCACTACAAGTGCAGTTTCAGTGCAGTTGCAAGTGCACTTGTAGTGAAATGTGTTTTTGCATTTAGGAAATACCAGCCAACAGTGCTTTGTATAAGGTTACCCAATCACAACATTTTCTGCACTCAAAACATTTATGTCAGGGTCAGCTAAAACAAACACAAGCAGTAAATGTCCACAAAGAATTTCTTTTTTTTTTATTATAAAAAGGCTTCACATATTGTCTGGCATATTGATAGCCCCCCTACCCGCAAAGAACTCCAGGTAGCGTAACCGGACATCACGGGCACTCAGGGAGGGCTAGCCAGGACGGCCACTTTCAAGCGCCGTCAGTGTGGTTTGATGTAGGATTCCGGCCTCAGGCCCAACTGAGCCAGCATAGTTGGCCGAATGTTTCCGTAAAAAGTTATGGAGAACACAGCACGCAAGTATTATATGGTTCAGTTTATACTCCGCCATATAGATAGGTGTCAGAAATAGGCGGAACCGGCTGGCCAGGATTCCAAATGTGTTCTCCACCACTCTTTGGGCTCTGGCCAGCCGGTAATTAAAAACCCTCTGTTCCGTGGTGAGGGTCCTCATTGGGAATGGCCGCATCAGGTGGTCCCCCAGCGCAAATGCTTCATCAGCAACGAACACAAATGGGAGTCCTTCCACATTGTCCTCTGGAGCTGGCAAGTCCAAGCTGCCATTCTGGAGACGCCTGTATAACTCCGTCTGGGCGATGACTCCACCATCGGACATCCGGCCATTCTTCCCCACGTCCACATACAAGAAGTCGTAATTAGCCGACACCACCGCCAACATCACTATACTATTAAACCCCTTGTAATTATAATAGTACGACCCCGAGTTGGGTGGTGGGATGATGTGGACGTGTTTCCCATCAATTGCCCCTCCGCAGTTAGGAAAGTGCCACCGCTCGGCAAAGTGGGAGGCCACAGTCTGCCATTCCTGTGGCGTGGAAGGAAACTGTTGAGGAAAAAACAATAAACATTACTATTTTTACTCTGAAACATGGCAAGCAGATTAGACACAAACATTATGGGGCAACCTCCAGATAGCATTTATTAAGGGGAATTTAACAACACTAAAGTATAAGGTACACCTATCATATCCCCCCCCTCTCATGGGCCATTTCTAACATTATACGGGGTGTGTGTAAATCTTGGACAGGTAACCCTCTTCACTTCATTGAGAGATGAATGCCTAAATAATGGGAATTACTTGGAACAGCCCCTCCTTAGTTACACTATTGGCAGACCACTGGACAGGTAAGAAGTGTCTGAATACAAAGATATAAATACACACTGTACACATTTGAGGACATTTGGACATTCTGCTATTACCTATCAAGATAATAATAGGATACAAAACTTTAAACAGTACCATTGGAAAGTATACAGGCAGGTCCTTGCACTACATGCTTTGGGGAATTCTTCCATAAATCTGACCAGTAAAGAGGTGGGTATAGTGTGTATGGGTTTGGCAAAGTCAGCAGATAGATGATTGAGGATAGATAGAGAATTGGGATCAGCTGACTTAGCAGTTGGGGGAGGGAGGGTTACTAAAAATTATTTGGGGACACCACAAAAAAAAAGCCTCTGGCACTCTGCCTGAATTTAAAGAAAAAATAACATTTCCAAACATTTTAGGGGGTGTTTGGGGTAAAGCACTACTATGGAGCTGATAAAATACATTGTTAAGTGACTAATAGATAAAATAGTGTAGCGCTGGACTAAAAATACGCATATAATGATATATGCGAGTGGACGGGGCCCATAAATGTGTAAATAAAGTGACTAGTAGATAAAGACCATATAACATTTAGTCTAAAATAATCAAGTGCATGTATAGTGACACTAGAAATTAATCAAGTGCACCTGCATATATTTAAAAAACAAAAAGTGATATGAGAGTGGGTGTAAAAATGGCAAACTTCAGGTGAATGAAAATGAACCAATGTGACAGCAAAATGAATAAAAATATATATTATGTCAACACAAAACATCTAATCACTAATAGTGCTGATTAATCCTAATGCTTAGTGATCGCAAATGAAAAGGAAATTAAAATAAATAAATAAACAGTCCCAAAAAAAATTTAAAGAACAGGTCCCAAAGCGTAGTGACACTCCAACACAGAATCTGGTTCAGTGTTCCACCGCAGCTGTTGCCCACCACCAAGGGATAAAAGTTGGAGGCTTACCGGACAGCCTGCGACCACCCTTATTCAGGGGGGTCAAAACAGGCTCAGTAGAAATATGTGAGTCCAGATGATATCCTCACCAATATTCTCCAGGTGTTCTCCAGGTATCTTTTATGGCAAGCCAAGAGGGGCTTCCAAACGGGGTGCAGCTAGGACTTGACCACAGAATGCAGCAAAGAATTGGCCACAAATAACCCCAGAAAAAGAAAAAGATACTCCAATAGTGCAGAACGATCTGGCCAGTTTATTAAAAGTTTATACAAACAACTAGATTTAAAAGGCAAAGTTCTGACGGGGAGAAATAAAAGACAACGGCGGTGGAGCTTGTCTTTTATTTCTCCCCGTCAGAACTTTGCCTTTTAAATCTAGTTGTTTGTATAAACTTTTAATAAACTGGCCAGATCGTTCTGCACTATTGGAGTATCTTTTTCTTTTTCTGGGGTTATTTGTGGCCAATTCTTTGCTGCATTCTGTGGTCAAGTCCTAGCTGCACCCCGTTTGGAAGCCCCTCTTGGCTTGCCATAAAAGATACCTGGAGAACACCTGGAGAATATTGGTGAGGATATCATCTGGACTCACATATTTCTACTGAGCCTGTTTTGACCCCCCTGAATAAGGGTGGTCGCAGGCTGTCCGGTAAGCCTCCAACTTTTATTATATTATAATATTAAAGGATAAAAATCTTACCTTCATATACTCCTTCTGCAGGACCTGTATGATGGCAGAACAGGTCTCTGGGATGATGATACCCAGAGCCTGGGGGGAGATGCCTGTCGAGAACTTTAAGTCCTGCAGGCTTCTCCCTGTGGCCAAATACCGCAAGGTAGCGACCAACCTCTGCTCCGGAGTGATGGCTTGCCTCATGCAGGTATCCTGCCTGCTGATATAGGGGGTCAGCGAAGCCAACAAACGGTGAAACACGGGGTCCGTCATCCTGAGAAAGTTCCTGAAATCATCAGGATTATTCTCACGGATCTCACGGAGCAAAGGCATATGAGAGAACTGGTCACGCTGAAGCAACCAATTCTTGGTCCATGAACTCCTCCCCACCCTGTTCATGGACTGGACTTGTGTCAAGGTCAAGACCCCAACACCAAGCCCCCACACAGCACGAACTCTACGAGGAGTACGCATACGAAACATGGCTAGAAAATGGTCGGCTGCTCAGAACGAAGTAACAGAACGCACTGAAGAACAGCAAGACCTGTGAAGAGCGACCTGAAAACAGTAACGAACGAACAAGAATACAATGACTACCTAAAGTCATGCGGAACTTGCTGCACGCACTGAAGAGCAGATACAAACCCACAAGCACAAACTGAACGGCAGAAAACGATCTAAAAGCCACGAGTCTGAAAAAGCGCGAATCGTCTCTCACCAAACTTTTACTAACACGAGATTAGCAAAAGGAGCCCAAAGGGTGCCGCGCTTGGTTCTGAACCGGCCTTTTCTAGTCTCTTCGTACGTGGTGTACGTGACCGCGTGGTTGGCGATCGGAAATTCCGACAACTTTGTGCGACCGTGTGTAGGCAAAACAAGTTTGAGCCAACATCCGTCGGAAAAAATCCTAGGATTTTGTTGTCGGAATGTCCGAGCAAAGTCCGACCATGTGTACGCCCTATAAGAGTTCAAACTCCATCAGGAAGCAGGTCTGCAGCGCAAGACCAGCAGGGTTATCAAGCTTTCCTGCTCCACACAGAAGTCCGTGATGACCAACACAGCTCTGCCAACATATTGCGGGCAATTAGATCAATGTTGGCCAATTGGTTTGGAGAGCGGGCAGTCACCAATGTCTCTGTTGGGTTCATTGTGACAGACGGAAGTTCAAACATGGTTAAAGCTCTCCAAGATGGATCTTTTGTCGTGTGTGCTGTTCTGCACACATACTGCATTTAGTGGTCAAGAGTGCAATCCCAGTGGAGAAAAACAATAAGATTGCTCAAATCTTGGACCTTTGCAGAAAGATTGCAGGGCATTTCCACCGCAGTGTAGGGGCTAGTCAACTGTTGAGGGAGGAGCAAGAACAATCAGGGCTCCCCATACATCACCTGAAACAAGATGTCAGCACCCGGTGGAACTATACCCTGGAAATGCTGGAATGCATTTTGGAGCAAAAGACAGCCATCCACAATCTATCATCCCGCCACAGCATCGGGATTGATTCCACACTGGGACGTGATGACTGATGTATAATTGGGCAGCTTGTTTATGTCTTAAAACCCTTTCAGAATGTGACGGAAAACTTGAGTCAGAGCAATGCCAGCCTAGGACAGGTCATACCCTTGTTTACCTCATAGATAAGATGGGATCGTTCCTAGAAAACAGTGAGCCTGTTTGTGGCAGCCCACTTCATGCCGATGTAAATGACCATGTCCGCAAAAGCCCTGAACTCATGCTGGCTTCTCTGTGTGATCCCAGGATCAAAGGTAAACTGGCACTCAGAGACAACAGCCTCTCCTACTGGAAACAAAAATTGATTGAAAGGGTCCGGAATTTGCAGCAACAGAGATGTACGACGGATGAGGCCGGTTTGGAAGATTCACCTGCCATGTCTGCTATTCCAAGGCCTGGCACCATCACTCAAAAACAACAGAGTGGAGCATGTGCATGTTGGGTAGAGGCACTTGACAATCTGGTGGATGCAGGTCAAGCAGCAGGTAATCGAGAGGAGAGCAGTGCCTCTGAAATGGTCAGGGCCTACCTATATGAAGCACCTTTGCTTCCTACAGAGGACCCTTTGACCTATTGGGATGGTAAGAAAAGTTTGTGGCCTGGTCTTTGCCTGGTTGCCCAGCAACTACTATCCTGTCCTCCAACCACTGTGCAAAGTGAGAGAGTTTTCTCTATTACTGGGAATATCCTTAATCCACACCGTTCACAACTAACACCCCATTTGATGGAACAAATAACTTTCCTCAATTTAACCTCCCCAAGCTGGGTTACCCTACCCTTAACTTGTGAGACCTGAATCATTGTTACCATGTGAAGATAGATGGGACTAGAGTGACTTGAGTGTGCGTGATTGCATGAATGAATGTTGTGTGAATGGACAGTAGCAAGGGTTGAAGCCTTGACGTGGCGCTACTGCTCATGTGTTGCTGTCTTTGTAAATACAAATAGCAACATGTGCTAATTTAACCATTTTTGTTTGATGGTCTGGAAATAAGAGAGCCCTCCCATTTACCATCTCTGACCCTGGGGACACCAGGGCCCTCTCTGATCCTCCGCCTGTTTCATGACCATCTGCAATTGTCCAAAGTCACCAGTGTGAGTGAGTAATCTACCCTGCTGCCATGTTACTCAAGCCCTGGAAATGATGAGGGTGTAAATTTTTGATTTCACTCTTCACTGCCTATCACAGTTTCGGAGGCCATGGAATGCCCAGGTGTCACAAACCCCCCCCCCCCAAATGACCCCATTTTGGAAAGTAGACACCCCAAGCTATTTGCTGAGAGGCATGGTGAGTATTTTGCTGCTCTCATTTGTTTTTGAAAATGAAGAAAGACAAGAAAAAACATTTTTTTTTTCTTTTTTCAATTTTCAAAACTTTGTGACAAAAAGTGAGGTCTGCAAAATACTCACTATACCTCTCAGCAAATAGCTTGGGGTGTCTACTTTCCAAAATGGGGTCATTTGGGGGGGGGAGGTTTGTGCCACCTGGCCATTCCATGGCCTCCGAAACTGTGATAGGCAGTAAAGAGTGAAATCAAAAATTTACGCCCTTAGAAAGCCTGAAGGCGGTGCTTGGTTTTCGGGGTCCCGTACGCGGCTAGGCTCCCAAAAAGGCTCACACATGTGGTATACCCGTACTCATTCTCACACATGTGGTATCCCCGTACTCAGGAGAAGCAACAGAATTTATTTTGGGGTGTAATTTCACATATTCCCATGGCATGTTTGAGCAATATATCATTTAGTGACAACTTTGTGCAAAAAAAAAAAAAAAAAAATGTGTCTCTTTCACGCAACTTATGTTACAATATAAAATATTCCATGGACTCGACATGCCTCTCAGCAAATAGCTTGGGGTGTCTACTTTCCAAAATGGGGTCATTTGGGGGGGGGGGGTTTGAACTGTCCTGGCATTTTATGCACAACATTTAGAAGCTTATGTCACACATCACCCACTCTTCTAACCACTTGAAGACAAAGCCCTTTCTGACACTTTTTGTTTACATGAAAAAATTATTTTTTTTTGCAAGAAAATTACTTTGAACCCCCAAACATTATATCTTTTTTTAAAGCAAATGCCCTACAGATTAAAATGGTGGGTGTTTCATTTTTTTTTTTCACACAGTATTTGCGCAGCGATTTTTCAAAGGTATTTTTTGGGGAAAAAACAAACTTTTTTAAATTTTAATGCACTAAAACACACTATATTGCCCAAATGTTTGATGAAATAAAAAAGATGATCTTAGGCCGAGTACATGGATACCAAACATGACATGCTTTAAAATTGCGCACAAACGTGCAGTGGCAACAAAATAAATACATTTTTGAAAGCCTTTAAAAGCCTTTACAGGTTACCACTTTAGATTTACAGAGGAGGTCAACTGCTAAAATTACTGCCCTCGATCTGACCTTCTCGGTGATACCTCACATGCATGGTGCAATTGCTGTTTACATTTGATGCCAGACCGACGCGTGAGTTCGCCTTAGCGCGAGAGCAGGGGGGGACAGAGGTGCTTTTTTTTTTCTTTTTTTTTCTTTATTATTTTTTTGCTTTTTTTATCTTATTTTTAAACTGTTCCTTTCATTTTTTTTTTTTTAAATCATTTTTATTGTTATCTCAGGGAATGTAAATATCCCCTATGATAGCAATAGGTAGTGACAGGTACTCTTTTTTGAAAAAATTGGGGTCTATTAGACCCTAGATTTCTCCTATGCCCTCAAAGCATCTGACCACACCAAGATCGGTGTGATAAAATGCTTTCCCAATTTCCCAATGGCGCTGTTTACATCTGGCGAAATCTAAGTCATAAAATGCTCGTAGATCCGGTTTCTTAGGCCATAGAGATGTTTGGAGCCACTCTGGTCTCTGATCAGCTCTATGGTCAGCTGGCTGAATCACCGGCTGCATTCTCAGGTTCCCTGTTGAGACAGGAGAGCCAGAGAAAAACACGGAAGACGGTGGGGGGGCATTCCCTCCCACTGCTTGTAAAAGCCTAGTCTAGAGGCTAGAGGCTAATTAGCCACTAGAATTGCTTTTACATGAAAGCCGACCGCTCGCTGAAAAGAATGATACCAAGATGATACCTAAACCTGCAGGCATCATTCTGGTATAACCATTCAAAGTCGTGAATGGCATACCTGAAGACAAAAAAAATGGTTAACAATAAAGCACAGTAAACAGTAAAGTATAAAAAATTGCATACCTGAAAAGCAAACACGATAAAACATAATAACAATAAAACATTGCAGAATAGACTACAGTAAATTAGAGCAGAACAATAGAGAGAGAATAGAGAGAGAGAGAGAGAACAATAAAACGACAACTATTTTTTCTTATTTCATATATTTTTTTGTTTTTGTTTTTTTTTTTACACTTTTTTTGTAACTATTTTTTATAACTGTAACCGGTTCCAGGTTCGGGTCTCTCAAAATGCGATGGCATCTTGGGAGACCCTGTGAAAGTGTGCCTAGTCTGTGCAATGCTGTACCCTACGCTAATACTCAACTAGTGCATGGTAGCGTTCAAAACATTCACCAATGCAAAGACCAGGATTGTCAGGACAGGGGGGAAAATAATAGCGGGTGTCACGCCTATATCCACGCTTGCTGCAGACACAACATCTTTTTTGGGGGGTTTCTTCGGGTAGGGGTACTTGGGAGGACATAAAGAAAATGCCTCTCATGCAGCCGACTGCATTTGGTTGGGGATGTGAATGGGGGAAATACGGGTGCTGCAGAAGTGGGGGGGTTCCCAATTAGGATTGGCAAATGCAGCAGGAAGGGCACTATGGGCACGACGGGCCTGTGTTTGTCTTCTTCTTGGTGGCAGCGGGACACTGATAGATCGATACTGCACTTGGTGGGCTGGGCTGGGCTGGGCCGGGCGGAGGGGCAAAACGCAGGTGCTAGCAGGTATCTGGGCTGATCCCGCTAACACTGAGTTTTTGGGAACCCTAAACTGCTGGGGACGCTAGTATAGATCTGATCGGATCAGATATTGATCCGTTCAGATACTATACCACTAAGGGAGGTGTACGGTGCGTGCGTGGGTGTTAGCGGTACTGGCGCTAACCTGACGCTGCTTGGGGCTAGTGTTTGCCAGTTCACCAAAATGCTACCAAAAAAACTGTTAGCGATCACAGGGATCAGGCCTGGCTCTGCGAACGCTGCAGTTATGCATTTAGTGTTTGGTAAGTGACAGTGATCGATCGATACTGCACTTGGGTGGGCTGGGCCGGGCGGAGGGGCAAAATGCAGGTGCTAGCAGGTATCTGGGCTGATCCCGCTAACACTGCGTTTTTGGGAACCCTAAACTGCTGGGGACGCTAGTATAGATCTGATCAGATCAGATATTGATCCGTTTAGATACTATACCACTAAGGGAGGCGTATGCTGCGGGCGTGGGTGTTAGCGGTACTGGCGCTAATCTGACGCTGCCTGGGGCGACCCATATCACCGCCGGGCGATCAGGGGGCTAAACCTTTATGAGGTAATAAACAGCGGGTGCCCTGACACTGTAAAAAATAAACGAACTAACCCGTGTCACCTGTAACGGTTATACGGTGATCAGTGGTGAAAGGGTTAACTAGGGGGCAATCAAGGGGTTAAAACATTTATTAGATAGTATATGGGGGTCCCTGTCGCTATAAAACACTGACGGCGAACCTAAATATTTAGGTCCCTAACTAGCGTCACCAGCGACACTAATACAGCGATCAGAAAAACAATCGCTTAGTGACACTGGCGACGGGGGGTGATCAAGGGGTTAAAACTTTATTAGGGGGGGTTAGGGGGGGTACCCTAGACCTAAAGGGGGCTAATACTAATTGCACTACCATACTAACTGTCACAAACTGACACCATGCAGTAATCAGAAAAAAAAACAGCTTGGTGTCAGTGTGACGGGGGGAGGGGTGATCAGGGGTGATCGGGGGGTAAAGGGGCGGTGTAAAGTGTGCCTGGCATGTTCTACTGTGATGTGTGTGTGTTGTGCACTCACATTACAGTCTTCTCTCCTCGGCGCTGGAACGGAAACTGCTGAGCCGAGGAGAGATAACATCATTTCCTCTGCCTCTGTGTACTACACAGAGGCAGGGGAAGATTCCGATTGGCTGGGAGCGATCGCGAGGGGGGGCCACGAATGGATGGCCTCCCCCTCATCTCTGATCACTGCCAGACCAAAGCTGACTGACTCGGGCTCCGGGTGGGGGTCCGATCGGACCCCCCTCCCGCGGGAAGGCAATCACGTACCAGGTACGTGATTTTGCCTGCCCGTGCCATTCTGCCGACATATATCGTCGTTAGGCGGTCGGCAAGTGGTTAAAATGTAAAAAAAAAAAAAATAATCAGACACGTTACTTACCGTTTTATGTCGCTGAATTTTTTGCGACAGGCAGTCGGGTCATGCCGATGGCGATAGGTCTCCTCGACCTTCCGTGAGATCTCCTCCCACTTCTCCCGCTTCCACTCCGCAGTGGTTTCCCTGGAGCGGGGGCCACACAGCTGCATCCAGCAAGGAAGCGTTTCCCTTACAAGGACCTGGGACTCAATGTGAGTCCACATAAGCTTACGCTTCCTGCTGGTTGCAGCTTGTGTCCCCCTCCTGTGCCCATTTTTGGATGCTGCCTTAGAAGGCCCAGGAACGTCCTCCTCCATGCTTTCATGGGTTGCTGGTGCTGCCATTGCCATTATCTCTAAGCCAGACACAGCGTCGGATTTTGCGGCCGCACTTCCGCACTTCCGATTGGGAAACGAATGGGAAAGTTTGGTTGGCTGACTGCTGGGGCAGAGTAGTCCAATGAGCATGAATGATGAAGATTCGACACAGAAACGAAAACATGCAAACGTAAATCTTTGGCTTATGGTGTCTGTCGAAAGTTAGAAGATTCGACGGAGCAGCTAAACAAGCTGTACGATGCTGCTATCGTACATTTCTGGTCAAATGCATCCGGAACCGGAATGTACGATTGCGACATCGTACAGTTTAGCTGCTCCGTCGAATCTACTTTGAACATGCGACAGACACCATAAGCCTTTAATGACAGATTCGACCTTAATTCATTTCGATTTTCGGACGAATGCAAGTTTTTAACGAAAAGCGAAATAAAGAAAAACGAATTTCGGGAGTAACTAAATAATATTTTTCGGGCGAAAACGAAATTCCGAAACAAAATATTTCAGTGTGCACATGTCTAATATTTAGTGTCCTAATATTAATGATGTTAACTAGATGTTATAATTGATTACCTATTAAAGGATTTTTTCCAAAAAATGATGTATACATATCAATTGACAGTAGTGGCCAAAAATGTTTGTCACCAGCTTTAAAAAATGCTGGTGTCAGATTTATACTCTTTTATATATATTAACATTAAATTTGCAAGTCATGAGCTGAAAATTGTGTGTGATTGATGAACCAAAAACTAAAACCAAGTGCCTTTTTTATACACAGGATGACGTCAGCCAGGAGGAAGGTGTGGAAAGTGGCAGGCAGGAGGAGGCCAGGCCCAGTGTCATCCAGGAGGAGGCCGGGCCCAGTGTCATCCAGGAGGAGGCTGGGCCCAGTGTCATCCAGGAGGAGGCAGGGGTTAGTGGCAGCCAGGAGGTGGCCGGGCCCAGTAGGAGCCTCACACAATCGCAGGTTCCTCCCCTCCGCCTTCATACAAAAAGACCCAGAAAGGGGACGATGACAGAGGAGGCATCACTGCGCCTCATGAGAGAAGTTACAAATTTCCTCAAGAGCCCCCCCGAAGCTGAAGAGGCCTATGGCTCCTATATAGCCAGCAGGTTGCTCGAAATAGAGAAGGGCCAATGCCTCTTGTGTGAAAAACTTTTTTCTGATGTCCTTCACAAGGGGCTGAAGGGCGAGTTAACTGTCAACACCCAAATAAATGAGCAAGCCCCTCCTCCTCCTCCTGCAACAAGTCAACCACCAGAGCCACAGCCTACAAAGAAGGCTGCAGGGAAGGCTGCAGGGCAGCATGGAGGGAAGGCTGGAATGAAGAGAAGAAAGTGATGACATGGGTTCAGTCTGGTCTGACAGAAGACGCAGGCTGGTGTAGTACCACAACCTGGGGACATATATGTCATCTGCTGCTGCTCTTGATCTCTGGGATTCCTGGACCAGATTGTGCTCCCTATTATATGGACTCCCCAAGATCCCAATTTTCTTTTCCACAGACTTGATGTGTGCCCTGGGGCCAAAAGTCTTCACAAATTCGAAAAGTTTCTCCAGCATTGACTTCATCTTTATTTTGTTAACCATAATAAATGGATATTTTATTTTATGAAAATACTTGCCTATGTGTTTTTATTAACATCAATTTTTTAGAGACAATGGGGCTGATTTCTGAAGCATTTGCGACATGAGTTGCAGCGCACACAGATGCGCAAATGACATTTTCGTATTTATAAAAACATATGCGCCGGTAACGCAGCGCAATCTCCCATTTACTATTCTTTTCCCGGCGCACGGGAGGAGGTGATCGGTACGCCACTATAGACATGGCGCACGGCATCTTTAACTTAAAATTTAAACAAGCTGGAAGTGCCAATATTATGGGGGTGATGTGGGGTGATGTGAGGAAGTATAGTACTAACTGCCCAAGTCACAAACATACCCAAAATAGAATGAGAAAGTAACTTTCTCCGAACAAGCCTGCAGCTCCGACAAATACATTTAGAACTGCGGGAGGTCAATTTATGCACTACGTATGCTCAAACGTCATTTGCGCTTGTTCAAATACATTGGTTCAGTGCACAAAATCTTAGTAAATGTCAAGCAACGTAAATGCATTTGCATAGGTTTTTTTTTTTTAACGCTGGTTCACTTCGCGGCTATAATGAAATGTCAGTGCGGCAATACACATAAAAGTTCATTCATAAAAACAGCATTAAGAAAAAAAACAAAATTAAGAAAAAAAGATGCGTGGGGTCCCCCTGAAATTCCATACCAGGCCCTTCAGGTCTGGTATGAATTTTAAGGGGAACCCTGCGCCAAAATAAAAAAAAATGGTGTGGGTCCCCCTAAAAATCCATACCAGACCCTTATCCAAACACGCAACCTGGCAGGCCACAGAAAAAGAGGGGGGACGAGAGAGCGCCCCCCCTCCTGAACCATACCAGGCCACATGCCCTCAATATTGGGAGGGTGCTTTGGGGTCCACTCCAAAGCACCTTGTCCCCATGTTGATGAGGACAACGGCCTCATCCCCACAACCCTTGCCCGGTGGTTGTGGGGGTCTGTGGGCGGGGGGCTTATCAGAATCTGGAAGCCCCTTTTAACAAGGGGACCCCCAGACCCAGGCCCCCCTTCTGTTTGAAATGGTAACGGTTATATTGTTTACGTAAACGGGTGGCCCCACCCCCCTCTGACACCCTGGGAAAGCCATGGGGAAGTCCCCATGCGTCAGAGGGGGCCTCCCCTGTGTGAAATGGTAATGGGGTACAAAAGTACCCCTACCATTTCACAAAAAAGTGTCAAAGATGTGAAAAATGACAAGAGACAGTTTTTGACAATTCCTTTATTTAAATGCTTCTTCTTTCCATCTTCTTCAGGTCTTCTTCCTTCTTCCTTCGGTTTCTTCCTCCATCTTCTTCTTCCTCTGGTTCTTCCTCCGATCCTCTGCTTCTTGCTCCGGTGTTCTAGTCCGGTATCTTCTTCCACGGCGTCTTCTTCCCCGCTTTGTTCTCGGGCCGCTCCGCATCCATAATAGAAGGCTCCCGCTGTGTGACGCTTCTCTTCTTCTGACACTTCTTATATAATGGAGGGTGGGGCCACCCGGTGACCCCACCCCCTCTGAAGCATGGTTCCGTTATATAAGTGTCAGAAGAAGAGAACCAGAGGAAGAAGAAGATGGAGGAAGAAACTGAAGGATGAAGGAAAAAAGAAGGAAGAAGACCCGAAGAAGATGGAAAGAAGAAGCATTTAAATAAGTTGTCAAATACTTCCTTTTGTCATTTTTAACATTTTTGACACTTTTTTTGTGAAACGGTATGGGTACTTATGTACCCCATTACCATTTCACACAGTGGGGGGGCGGGATCTGTGGATCCCCTTGTTAAAGGGGGCTTCCAGATTCCGATAAGCTCCCCACCCACAGACCCCCACAACCACCGGGCAAGGGTTGTGGGGATGAGGCCCTTGTCCTCATCAACATAGACCTCAAAGCACCCTCCCAATGTTGATGTGGCCTGGTACGTTCAGGAGGGGGGGCACTCTCTCGTCCCCCCCTCTTTTCCTGCGGCCTGCCAGGTTGCGTGCTCGGATAAGGGTCTGGTATGGATTTTGAGGGGGACCCCCACGCCATTTTTTTTTAAATTTTGGCGTGGGGTTCCCCTTAAAATCCATACCAGACCTGAAGGGCCTAGTATGGATTTTGAGGGGGACCCCCACGCCATTTTTTTTTTATTTTGGCGCGGGGTTCCCCTTAATATCCATACCAGACCTGAAGGGCCTGGTATGGAATTTCGGGGGAACCCCTCACATTTTTTGTTATTAATTTTGTTTTTTTTCTTAATGCTGTTTTTTATCAATGAACTTTTATGTGTATTGCCGGACCGACATTTAATTATAGCCGCAAGTAATTTTAACCACCTCAACACTGGGCACTTTCACCCCCTTCCTTCCCAGACCAATTTTCAGCTTTCAGTGCTCTCTCAATTTGAATGACAATTACTCAGTCATGCTACACTGTACCCAAATGAAATTTTTATCATTTTGTTCACACAAATAGAGCTTTCTTTTGGTGGTATTTATTCACCACTTCATTTTTTATTTTTTGTGATATAAGCAAAAAAAGAGCAAATATTTTGAAAAAGAAACACATTTTCTACTTTCTCTTTTAAAAGAAACCAAAAAAATTAAATTTTGGCGAAAATTTAGGCAAAAATGTATTCTACCACATGTCTTTGGTAAAAAAAATCCTGATAATTGTATGATCATTGGTTTGTGTGAAAGTTATAGAGTCTACAAGCCATGCTACGCATTATTGAAAATGTATCAATCCTAATGCACTGATGGCCTAATGCACTGATCTCATTTCTTGAGGCCCTAAAATGTCAGGACAGTACAATAACCCCCCAAATGACCCCTTTTTGGAAAGAAGACAGTCTGAGGTATTTAGTAAGAGGCATAGTGAATTTTTTGAAGTTGAAATTTTTTCCCTACAATGCTTTGGAAAATTAAGAAATATAGATTTTTTTTTCTTCACTAAATTGTCATATTTACAAGTTATTTCTCACACACGGTGCAGGAATAATTGCAGTTACACGCCAAAATACATTCTGCTATTCGTCCTGAGTATGGCGATACCCCATGTGTGAGACTTTTCCACAGTCTGGCCACATACAGAGGCCCAACATCCATATAGCACCATCAGGCGTTCTAAAGGCATGTTACACATTTCATTTCCTGAGTACCTATCACATTTTTGAAGGCCCTGGAGCACCAGGACAATGGAATTACCCACAAAATGACCCCATTTTGGAAATAAAACAACCCAATGTATATTCTATGAGGCATACTGAGTCTTTTGAACATGTCATTTCTTTCCACAAGTTTTTGGAAAATGTGGAAAGAAAATGAAAACCTATTTTTTTCTCACAAAGTTGTCAATTTAGAAGATCTTTCTAACACATAGCATGTACATAGCCAAAATGACACCCCAAAATACATTCTGCTATTCGTCCTGAGTATGGCGATACCCCATGTGTGAGACTTTTCCACAGCCTGGCCACATACAGAGGCCCAACATCCATATAGCACCATCAGGCGTTCTAAAGGCATAAATTACACATTTCATTTCCTGAGTACCTATCACATTTTTGAAGGCCCTGGAGCACCAGGACAATGGAATTACCCACAAAATGACCCCATTTTGGAAAGAAAACAACCCAATGTATATTCTATGAGGCATAATGAGTCTTTTGAACATGTCATTTCTTTCCACAAGTTTTTGGAAAATGTGGAAAGAAAATGAAAACCTATTTTTTCTCACAAAGTTGTCAATTTAGAAGATCTTTCTAACATATAGCATGTACATAGCCAAAATGACACCCCAAAATACATTCTGCTATTCGTCCTGAGTATGGAGATACCCCATGTGTGAGACTTTTCCACAGTCTGGCCACATACAGAGGCCCAACATCCATATAGCACCATCAGGCGTTCTAAAGGCATAAATTACACATTTCATTTCCTGAGTACCTATCACATTTTTGAAGGCCCTGGAGCACCAGGACAATGGAATTACCCACAAAATTACCCCATTTTGGAAACAAAACAACCCAATGTATATTCTATGAGGCATAATGAGTCTTTTGAACATGTCATTTCTTTCCACAAGTTTTTGGAAAATGTGGAAAGAAAATGAAAACCTATTTTTTCTCACAAAGTTGTCAATTTAGAAGATCTTTCTAACACATAGCATGTACATAGCCAAAATGACACCCCAAAATACATTCTGCTATTTGTCCTGAGTATGGCGATACCCCATGTGTGAGACTTTTCCACAGTCTGGCCACATACAGAGGCCCAACATCCATATAGCACCATCAGGCGTTCTAAAGGCATAAATTACACATTTCATTTCCTGAGTACCTATCACATTTTTGAAGGCCCTGGAGCACCAGGACAATGGAATTACCCACAAAATGACCCCATTTTGGAAAGAAAACAACCCAATGTATATTCTGCTACTCATCCTGAGTATGGTGATACCCCATGTGTGAGACTTTTCCATTACCTGGCCACATACAGAGGCCCAACATGCAAGTAGCACCTCCAGGCTTCTAACACATAGCATGTACACACCAAGAATTATACCCCAAAATACATTCTGCTGAGCAAAAGGTAAAAAAAAAGCTCACCTGTGGTTTTAGCAGGTAGGAATACCGTTCCAGAGCAGCCAAAGCATTTGTCCAGACAGCCAAAGGAAATGTCCAGGAATTGTCCAGGCAGCAGACAGATATGGAAAAGTATGAACATGGTTCAGTACAGTCCAAGGTTTAGCAGGCAGTTCAGGTAATAGGCATAGGCATGGCCAGTCCAGGTGGCAGGCAAAGGCATGGCAAGGTCATGTGGCAGGCAAAGGCATGGCAAGGTCATGTGGCAGGCAAAGGCATGGCCAGTTCAGGTGGCAGGCAGAGGCATGACCAGTTCAGGTGGCAGCAGGCAGCACTTTGTACATTGGGCCTTGGTCAGGTAAGACCTGAGGACAGGGGTAGAGGCTTCTTCCCACCCAAATCTCTACGAAGCCTCCGAGTCTCCAGACCCTAATCCGAGAAAACTAAAAACCCGGAGAAAAATGTTTTCTCCACTCGGAAAATCTTTTCTGGAGCCCCTCACATATGTGAGACCCCTGTGTTGTACAGTGGCAGGGCAAATGATCAGTTCAGGAGGTAGGCAAAAAGCATGGTCATTTAACAGTCCGGGTCAATTCACGTTGAAGGCAGAAAGATGTTTGGCAGAGGCATAGTCGTTAACAGTCCGGGTCATTCACAGAAATGGCAGATAATGGAAAAAAATCATCTTCACTGTACTAATAGTGCAGTGAAGTATGATAGCTCTGATAGCACGTTCCAATACAGAGGCCTGGTTGGGAGTGACATTGGGAACAGTAGTATCAGGTGTCACGGCGAATTCCTCTACTTGCACACACACTACATTTTTGGGGGGGTTGCGACCTGTTTGGGTAAGAGGGAGGATTTTGGGAAAGTGCCTTTCATGGAGTCTGGCTAATGAATCGGAGCAAATTAGTTGAGGGGCTTGGCCTTGGGGATAGAGAAGGGCTGTGACAACATCTTCTTGGAATTTTAGATAGGTTAGGGAACTTTGGGTGCACTTAGAAAAAAATATATATGAATTAAATAGTGCAAGTTGCATCAAATAAATGGCGACTTTCTTGTACCAAAATAGTGATCTCCTGGTGGCCAAGTAGGGCTGCATCATCTGGTCATTCATATCTACCCCCCCCCATGTATAGGTTCTACTCATGCACACATTTTGGCTTCTGTATGGGGCCTCCTCTTCTCTGAAGTTCCACCAAGGTGTCCTCATGTATTGTTGAAAGGATGTAGACATGTCTTTTTTTATCTCTCCACTTCACTGCTAGTACTTCTTCAGTCCGCATACTGGCCATTTCACCCTGCTTCAATTTCTTGGCGACCAATCTTTGTGGGAAGCCTTTGCGGTTGGTCCATGCTGTCCCACAGGCCACAGTGTTCTTTAGGTACAAATGGTGGAAAACTAGTGTAGAAATTGTCTACATATAGGTGGTAACCTTTCCCAAGTAATGGTTGGATCAGCTGCCAGACAATTTTGCCACTTGTTCCCATGTAGGTAGGGCATCCAGGGGGGTTTAGCTGTCTGTCTTTTTCCTCATAAATTATAAAGTCATATGTGTAACCCGTGGCCCTGTCACACGCCTTAAAAAATTTTACCCCACGTCTGGCTCTTTTACTGGGGAGGTATTGTTTTATTCCGGTGGAGTGTACCAGGGATTCATCCACACATATATTTCTATCAGGGGTAAACATCTCCTTGAAGCTGGCGCAAAAAAAATTGATTAGGGGCCGAATTTTGAATAATTTATCGTAACTGTGATGATTTCGAGGGAGGCATTGAGCATTGTTATTGAAGTGTAAAAATCTCATGATTATCTCATAACGGGTTCTGGGCATCAATGACGAATAGATTGGCATGTGGTGGATAGGTTGGGTAGACCAGTAGGAATGGAGTTCATTTTTTTTGTCAGCCCCATGTTGAGGGTTAGGCCAAGGAAAAATTTAAATTCTTCCATGGTGAGGGGTTTCCAAACAAAAGGACGGGCATATGTGGAACTTGGTTTGTTGGCTATGTGTTGGCTGGCGTATAGATTACATTGCTCCACAATGTAGGTTAGGAGATCATTGATAAAAAATTAAATGAAAATAATAAAGTGGGGTTACATTTTCCGTCTGCATCTGAGGGCCTGGCTGGGCTGTAAAAAGGGGTATTACAGGTTCCACTGATGTATCGGGCAGCCATGTTGGATGCAGTAGAACATCTGGGAGGCTAGTATGGGCACTGCCTCGTTGATGGGATCCGTTGCTAGCATCTGGCCTATCTTCTAGGAAGGTTGCAGAACTGCTGGTGGATGCCTGCCTATCCCGGAGTGCTGCACTGCTGGTGGATGCCTGCTGGTGGATGCCCTGGAGTGCTGCGCTACTGGTGGATGCCTGCATATCATCCTGGAGTGCTGGGCTGCTGATGGATGCCTGCATATCATCCTGAAGTGCTGCGCTGCTGGTGGATGCCTCCTCCTGCTCATTTCTCCTGATTCTCCTTGTTAGGATTCTATCTTCCTCTGTTTCCAACTCGGAGCCACTGCTTTCCACTGGCTCATAGTCGCTATCTGAGTCTGACGGAGAGAATTTCCCGCTACTCTCGTCCGACATACTCTGGAGTATTTGGAGAGCCTCCTCTGCGCTGTAAGATCTTTTCGTCATGTTGGCAGGCAGATGTGTCAGATGGCAGGCGGCAGATGTGTCAGATGGCAGGCGGCTGTGCCAGATGGTGGGTGGCTAGATGTGCCTGATGTTGGCGGGCAGATGTGCCTGATCGTGGGCAGATGGCGGGTGGCAGATGTGCCTGATGGTGGGCGGCAGATATGCCTGATGTTGGCGGGCAGATGTGCCTGATGATTGACGGGCGGATGTGCCTGATGATGGCAGGCAGATGTGCCTGATGATGGTGGGCGGCTGATGTGTCAGCTAATGACGGGCTGATGTGTCAGCTGATGATGGGCTGATGTGTTAGCTGTTGATGGGGTGATGTGCCAGCTGTTGACAGGCTGATGTGCCTGATCGTGGGCAGATGGCGGATGGCAGATGTGACAGATGGCGGGCGGCAGATGTGCCAGATGGCGGGCGGCAGATGTGCCAGATATTGGCGGGCGGCAGATGTGTCAGATGGCAGGCGGCAGATGTGCCTGAGGGCGGGCGGCAGATGTGCCTGATGTTTGGCGGGCAGATGTGCCTGATGACTGGCGGGCAGATGTGCCTGATGACTGGCGGGCAGATGTGCCTGATGACTGGTGGGCAGATGTGCCTGATGACTGGCGGGCAGATGTGCCTGATGGCGGGCGGCAGATGTGCCTGATGGTGGGCGGCAGATGTGCCTGATGATTGGCGGGCAGATGTGCCTGATGATTGGCGGGCAGATGTGCCTGATGACTGGCGGGCAGATGTGCCTGATGACTGGTGGGCAGATGTGCCTGATGATGACGGGCTGATGTGCCCACTGTTGGCGGACAGATGTGCCAGTTGTTGATGGGCAGATGTTCACTGACAGGTGTTTTCACTGTTTTGGGGACACTGTGTTTTGGGGACACTAGCTGGGTGATCAGTGGGTAAACAGCAGACAAACAGCTATAAAACTCACTGATCTCCTGGCTGCAGCACAGATCCCTCTTCCTCTCCTCACTGACAGGCTCTGTGTGAGGAGAGGAAGAGATGAAAGCAGTTACAACGCTCTCTATTAACATTAGATGACGACTGTGATTGGACACAGTCATGTGATCAGGAGGGCCAATCACAGGGCCCTCCTGTGTTGTACTGCTCCACTGTCTCTGGGGGGCACAGGCAGATCGGGATCACGCCACTGCGTGGGCACGTGGCGGCGCGATCTCCTGTCAACTGCCACCCCTCCCCCATGTTTACCATACGATGGCTGTGATTACACACAGCCATCGTGCGGATCAGGAGGGCAAATCACATTGCCCTCCTGCCACTCCGAGATGCGGCGTGTCCGAGTGATCCCGCTCCTTCTGAAGGACATTCGGGAATGTCCAGTCAGAAGGAGGGAGCTCCCACCCGGCCGTTTATGTGCAGTGGCCGGGTGGGAAGTGGTTAAATAACTTTTATTCCTTAAGGGCCAGTTCACACCACATACAGTCCAATGTGTTTTTTTTCTGCATCAAAAATGCATGCAAAGTAGGTTATATGGTTTTCAATAGCATGGTTCACACCAGTGCTTGCAGTTCCAGTGCGTTTCCAGTTCCTGAAAAAAAAGTACAACATGCTGCATTTTTTATGCATTGGACTGTACTGGAACGCTGTAAAATGCATCAAAAACGCACTGGACTGCACCTAAATGCACCAAAAACGCACTGCAACACACTTGTCCTTATTTAAGGTTAAGAAAAAAGAGGGGGGAAAAAAAGCACTGGACTGCATCAAAAACGCACCAAAAACGCACTGGAACGCATCAAAAACGTGCATGCAGAAAAGCACCTGGAACGCATCCAGACTGCGTTTCTATGGTGTGATCTGGCCCTTAAGCCTCTTAGGGCCAGTTCACACCATAGAAACGCAGTTCCAGGTGCTTTTCTGCATACACATTTTTGATGCGTTCCAGTGCATTTTTGGTGCATTTTTGATGCAGTCCAGTGCTTTCCCCCCCTTCTTTTTTTTAACCTCAAATAAGGACAAGTGTGTTGAAGTGCATTTTTTGGTGCATGTAGGTGCGTTTTAATGCATTCCAGTGCATTTTTGATGCGTTTTTGGTGCATTTTTGATGCAGTCCCGTGCTTCCCCCCTCTTTTTTCTTAACCCTAAATAAGGACATGTCTGTTCCAGTGCATTTTTTATGCGTTTTTGGAGCATTTTTGATGCAGTCCAGTGCTTTTTTTCCCCCCTCTTTTTTCTTAATCTTAAATAAGGACAAGTGCATTCCAGTGCATTTTTGATGTGTTTTACAACTTTCCAGTACAGTCCAGTGCAGAAAAAATGCAGCATGTACTACTTTTTTTTCTGGAACTGGAACACACTGGAACTGCAAGCACTGGTGTGAACTATGCCATTGAAAACCATATAACCGACTTTCCATGCATTTTTGATGCATAAAATTTGCACTGGACTGGACTTGGTGTGAACTGGCCCTTAAGCAATTTGGCATATTTAAAGGCATTTCTCCTTGTTTCGTTTTTGGGGTTGTCCAATTGGTGACATTGATATATGTCCCTTAGGATGGGACCTGGGCCCCATACACATTTTAAGGCCAATAACTAGAAGATAAGCCAGCCAAGTGGGGACTAGTAAAATTGCCAAGTCAGTTCCCTTAGACTGCAATGGTATTTGTTGTATAACTTTTGCACGTTAGGCTCTTTAGTTGCCCCCCCTGGACTGGGGGGTGTTTTGTCCCATCTGTAATTTTGGTGCATGCTGGATGATGTTCTTCATTTTGGACAGGGGGTGGCTTATTTTGTGCTAGCTGCATTTGGGTTGTTCTGGGCAGGCTCAGGGACTTTGTTTTTTTCCTGTGCCTTTTGGTGTGTGAAATGCATTTGGGTTGGTCTGGGCATGCTCAGGGACTTAGGTTTTGTTTGGTGGTGCTTTTTGTGTGTGAACAGCACTTGAATGTTTCTGGGCATGTTCAGAGTGTGTTTTTTTGGGTTAGTAATTTAAGGACATCCTTAACAGGTTTACCCACTTTGAAGTTCTCTATACATTTGGTGAACTTGCATTTTGTGTGTTTCATGGACTGTCCATGTGTTTGCAATTGCCTCATTAGCACACAAACCTATGTTATATAAAGCTTGCAGATAGCATTCTTTACTTTGCCCTGAAAAGAGCCAAGATTGTGGGGGGGGGGGGGGGGGGGCAGCAAGAGAGTACATTTGGGTGTCCTTATTGAGTTTCTAACACATGTATTTTCTATTTGTATTTTGTTTGTTATGTTGTTGCAAAACAGATGTGTTTTTATGCTATTTATTTGTTACTTTGGTTTGTTGTATTTTTTTGGGTGGTGGTTATTTTACCATGAAATTTTTTTTTATGTTGGCAATTGTTGTTGTTTTTATGTTGTTCACTTTGATTTAACTGTCTGTGCTGCATTATTTTTAAAATTCTTTCTCAAGATGTTGTGCCTAATGTTGTTTTAATCCTTAATAGATGTCCATTTGTGGGTGCGCTCCTTTTAACTCCTGTTAATTTACACTACAAAAGGGTCAAACCTCAAACATTCTGTTAGTGCCTCAAATTAACATACATGTGTGTATTTTGCTTTCCTTGCTTCTTTTCCAAGTCCTGTTTTTTTTTTTTTTTCTTGGACCAATAAAATTGTTTCAAATTTTTTATGTTTTATGTGTGTTCTTTTCATGCAACGGATTTCCCAGCTGCAACTTAACTAGGCTGATTGGCATGTCTTAGACAAATCCCTTTTCCTGACGCCACCATGGCAGCATACTAGTGATAGGCTCCGCCTTTCTCTCCTCCCTCAGGACCAATGAAATAACATAAATTAAAGGCCAGTAAGGCCCCGCCCCATTCTTCTTTTCGTCCTCATACTTCCACGCACCAGTGAAGAGTAAGCAGTACTATGTTCCCCCCTCTGCCTCCAGGCAGCTGCCAGCTGGGTTAAGCCTCTCCCAGTATGAAGTCCCAGTATCAGGCTGCTAGAAGCGCCAGAGTAGCTTGGGAGCTCCTTCTGTGGGTCTTGATGGAGCTGAGCAGTTTTTCCTCTTTAGGAATGAAATCTGTCTTTAAAGCAGGGGTCCACTTATCTATCGTTTTTTTTTTTTGGAGTTCATTCACAAACTTTTCTTCTCATGATTATCTACTCACATGTTCTGTGTAATAAGTCCGCCTGTGTCCGATTTCGTTGTAAAGAATAACTTATAAAATTCACTGAAGGCGGTTTCCATCTTCATTGTGGGCATTTGAAGCCCACAAGCATGTATTTCCTGGATGCAGTGAATGCTGTGCTCCCAGCATTCACCGAGATGTTGTGATGATGCCGTTGCACAATGCATGCTGGGAAGCCTGAGACTAGCTCCCAGGGGACTGTGGGAGGTCTGGGAGAGGCTAGAAACACGCCTACTCCCATGGGAGGAAAACCAGGAAGTGCAAAGAAGATTAGAAAAAAAAGGTAATTACGACGATTTAAATTTTTTTACACAGCATGTCAGCATCTAGGCAAGGAAGAGAATGCATAGAGATAATGTTCAAAATTTGGGTGGAACCCCGCTTTAAGGTTGGTGTCTGCAATGCTTGTTGGGTTTGGGGAGGCCAGCTTTGCATCCTTCTTACCTTTGCCTTTGTTTGTCTCCTGTCATTTTCTCATATTCTGCACCTCCTGTTCTTTTCCTCCTGCAGTGGCACTGGTCTGGGTACATTACTCCCCCTAGACAAGTTCTCTGTCCTGTGCTGTGCTAGGCCGGCTGTAGGTATAGCTTATGTTTGCAGGTTGTGTATATATAGGTTTGGGGCAGGTGGGTATGTGTGTGTGTGTGTATGTATATGTATATATATATATATATATATATATATATATATATGTGTATGTGTATATATATATGTGTGTGTGTGGGATCAGAGGGGTGGACAGCTGACAGAGACAGTCCATTAAAACAAAAGTGGCTTTATTCAGCAAAGTAAACATAAGATAAGACAGACTTGTCTTGTCACATGGTTGTGCACACAGGTACAGCTCACGGTGCAGCAGCACACAGGCTTATAGGTAATAGTTCATGGCTCCAATCAGAGCTATAGTCTTTATGTGGTTAAGCTCACCCAGCACACCATCCAGCAATGGACATTTTCACACAGCGTGCTGCTGTGTCTCTCTCTCTCCTACTCAAACAGCTCCTCTCTGAGACTTTCAGGCCAGATGACAATAAGCAGGTCTGAAAGGGAAATACCTGCCCTCTTCGATTAACCTCTTCTTAACCCTGCCCCAGGCTGACCCTCTGCAGTATGTATATATGTTCATGTATATGTTTGTGCATACATGTGTGTGTTCTTATGTTGGTTGGTATGTATGTGGGGGGGGGGGTGTTATATGGAGCGGTATGTGCATGTATTTATATATGCATGCATATTGTTTTTTTTCTTTTTTTTTTTTTTTAAAAGGGGAAAGGAGAGAGTGTGTAGATGTATATATTTAGATATACATTATTAGAGGGAGAAGCGAAGTTGCTGTTGCCTTATCTATTTTTCCTCTTTTCGGTATTTCTGTGGCTGTCCGTCTCTCAGCTGGTCGTCCCATTTCTCCACGGTTCGAGTATCAGTCACCACCCATACAAAAGACCATCAACACTTAGGGTGGGGACCACCGTGTCGGTAAGTTTTCAGGAAAAGAGTGCCCTCTCATGCGGATTGCTTTGATATGCTTCAGCACCGCGTGCCCACGCTCTCAAAGGCCAGAGCCAGAGGCCATAGAAAGGCGGACGTTCTTCAGAAAAGCATAGCTCGGATGCCGCTCCCACTCAGGAGAGAGGTTCCAAGGAAACGTCTTAGCTCTTCTTTCCCAGACCCAGCACCCCAACAAGAGTCCTGCAGGACCTGTGGCGCAGTGCCTATGCCCAGGAGGCTGGTGAGTGAAGTCAGCCTGGTTGAAGTTTGCAGCTGACAGGTAATACCGAATGTCTTTATTACATATAAGGTGGCACAAAACTTCTGTTTTAAACTCACTGTAATTACTCTAGCTAGTCAGCCCCCTAGTTGCGGGTCTAGCCACTAGCAGAACAACCTGCCTCATGGATCGCTCATCCTCTCAGTACTCCTGATGAGGGGGCGCAGCCTGCAAATGATTTTAGCTCCCTTGCACCAGAGGAAGATCTGGAGCTACTTGGTGTCAGTTTTTCTTTGGAGAACTGTGTATCCAAGCAGTCATGCAGACCATTACATGGGTTAAAAGACAAAGTAATATTTACCCTTTCAATGAGCAATCACTTTTCCATTAGGAAACTGGTTTAATTCAAGGAGGATATAGCATCGCTGAAATTCATGCCTACAGTGGGACCGGCTGTTGTCCAATAGGGTGGCGGCTGGGATGGGCCTGCCACTCAACAGAGGCCCTTACTTTGGTGACGGGTACTTTGGGTTTCTGCTCCCAGGATATGGTTTGGGAGGAAATCCTTAGGGCTGATATCTTGGGACCTGGCCAAGATGTATCGGCAAATTTCACTGCAGAAGCAGCAATAGTCTCAACCTGGTGCCTGGCCAAGGCAATGCTATACTCAGTTATGGCTAGGGGGACCCTATGGTTGAGACCCATGGCTGTGTTTGAATTCCTAGAAACAAAATTGGAATAGTGACTTTATAGTGCAAGATCTCTGTTTGATATGAAACCAGAGACATCCATGTCGGAAGTAACAGGAGGAGGGTCCGTTCTTCTCCCATAACAGAAAGCAGGAAAGTAAAAAAAATATATATAACTAAAAATAAATAATAATAAATAAAGTGAGAAATATGTTTCTCCCGCTAGGGTCCACTCCTCTAGGGGCAACCTTTCATAAGGTCCATAAATGAAAATCTTTGGGTGTACCGAGCGCATCCTCAGACTTTTAAGGTTAGTCCCAGTGGGCAAGTATCATGGGTTACTGGACAGTGGATTGTGCAGATCCTTGGAGGATAGGCACTCATGGTCACTTCGGTGGATTCCTCACTGTTGCTTCTCTGGACCTTTTCCCCCCCCTCAAAGTTGCCAGATCCACTGCAACCATGGTGGTTACAATACTTAGACACTTCAGATTCAGAAGGGAGCTGTCCTGATCCCATCTCACAGGAGAGATTGTAGGTTTCCTACCCACCCCTGTTTGTAGGTCGCGGGGGTTGGAGAGAAGCATTCGCTTGCAGCAGATGGCTGGAGGCTTTCGTGAGATCGTCAGGATTCTTTGCCTTACATCCCAAAATTTTTTCTCTTCTTTTTTTTTTCAAAAGTAAGTAAATTTGGTGATTGGTTGGATACATCTCCGCTTTATCAGCCTACCTTTTAGCCTATGAATATCTCTGAATATTCACAGAGGTTTCAGTGCCGTGTCAGTTCCTCTTGGAGAACGGGGTTTCCAGATTCGCCACTAGCTGGGTGTCATTCCTTTCTACATAAAAAAAAAAAAAGGCCAACTTTTGCTTTCCAACAGTTAAGGTGCCTGTGGGGGCTGTACTGGTTCTTCTGTTTTGCTTCCATCAGAAAAGGACAGTGACGGTTATAAGGAGAATTCTGAGATCAGATGCCTCTACTTCCTGGAAGACTTCTAGGTGTCTCAGCCTCCTGGCTGTAATATTGTCATTCATACCGATGATTCCTTGGGTGCATGGGCACGGGTGCTAGTTTCAACTACAATGGAGGAAACAGGATCCGGCACAGCTATGGTCAGTGTCACGCAGTAAGTATAGCGGTCCGCGGTGATGGAAAGACCTTGAGGATGTCAAGAACCATCTGACTGGATCAATGTGAATCATATCCGCAAGACAGCTTGGAAGGCGCACTTCTAGGGTTGGTCAAGGCAAGCGGAGATTGCTAGCCAAGGAAGGTAGTCTCGAAAGCGCTGGAAGGTCAGGCAGCCTTTTTTATCAGAATCAAGGGTGACCAGTCATCTTGCGGTTGAGCAACAGGACAGCAATTGCGTATTTGCAGTCCAGGGAGGATCTCGCGGCAATATGCTATTGAGAGATGTAGAACCCAGAATGTCTGTGTAGGAAGATCAACAGCAAATTCCGGAAGCAATTTACCTCCTAGGGGACTGGAGTACACGGACATACTGTCCATCATGCAAGCTTGCCAGAGCATGAGGGGGAGGCTTGTCCACAGGTGGCCTACCACAGACAGGCTTCTTTACTTCTCACAGCAAATGTCAATTTAAGAAGAGGTCTGACTCGGTTTCCGCTCCCCAAAGCAGAGATCAGAAGCTGACTTTCTCCATGAAATTGCAATCAAGCCTACTGTATATGTTTTTCCCCAACTTCGCTCGTAATGAAATTACTCTGGAAGCTGTCAAGAATGAGCATGGTAGTTACGACCACACCTCCATTCTGACCATAGGAGTCTTGGTGCTTCCTGGCTATCTACTTCAGAATACAGAAGTCGATTCCCCTTCACACATGCACAGACCAGGGATGCAAGCATAACGGCGGGAAGGGGAAGCCGCAGAACCTAGATTGCTCCAAGAGTGAGCTCTACTTTGGGGGGGTGCGAAAGGCACTCTACTAACAGCCTCTATGCCAAGATCTGGAACAAACTTGTCTTTTTTTCTATTTTGCATGGCAAGATATTATTCTTACTGCACCTCTGGTGGCAGCTGTTCTGGTCTTCTTGTAGGTCAGATTGGACATGAACCTTACCCTATACTCTTTTGAGGTTGCAGGTGTCAGCAAGAACAAGGCTTAATTTGGCCAAAGGCTCTTTAGTTTGCAAAATTTTGAAGACAGTCAGGAGGTTTCGTCAACTGCGAGAGAGAATCTTTCACAATTAAAATCTTTCGATGCTGTTGGGGTTTATTTCAACTGTTTACTCCAACGGGGCAGTGTTCGGTTTAAGACATCGCTTACTAACCAGTATTTTGCGCACATCGTCAAACAGAAGTCGGTTTGAGTTTCAAGCCCTTAGAGCTTCAGAAAAGCATATTGCTTTTGTTACAGGAGTAGAGCTGCATCCTGTAGTTTAGCTTATATCAGAGGTAGAGACAGCCCTCCATCTATCAATCATCTGTCCATTGCCTAACTTTCCAGACGTTCAAGCAAGAAAACCACACAAATTGGTCATTCCCAGAGCTTGAAAGAAGTTTCTGTCCACAATTGCTCTTTTCAGTTCATTTGATAAGTCTTTCACTGTTCCAGATGGAATTCATCAGGCAAGAGAGGTTGCCTCCTGGACTTTAGCAAGATTGGTTGTGCTGATGGGAAATGGGTCATGAGCTTCCTTAAGTGGCAGGATCCATCCTCTTCCAGAGGGTTTGAGGCCTCATAGGTGGCCCAGTTGAAAGCAACTATGGATTCATTCTACAGGACAGTGGCATGCTTTTTCCAGCATACCTTTTCAACCTTTACAGAATAGATCTGGGTGCCTTGTCATCAGTGGGCTTCGGAGGAATGACTGTTCAGTCTTCTGTCCCATTTAAAAATATATATAATATATATAAAATAATTATTTTGGTTTAAGTAGAACCCACCCTGTTAGCTAGGATATGTATCACTAGTATGCTGCCATTGTGGCGTCAGGAAAACGGAAAATTGTATCATACTTACCGTAATTTTACTTTCCTGATGCCAATCCATGGCAGCATACGGACCCACCCTTGTGCGTTTCGGTATCTAGCTATTTACGAAGAATGGGGCGGGGCCTTACTGGTCTTTAATTTATGCAATTTCATTGGTCCTGAGGGAGGGGAGAAAGGCGGAGCCTATCACTAGTATGCTGCCATAGATTGGCATCAGGAAAGGAAAATTACGGTAAGTATGATACAATTTTCCATTTTTTTTTTTTTTGTTTTTTTTTAAGTTACTTTCCTGGTGCCTTCATGGTAGCACATGCATGGATTTCCGTTTTTTTTTTTTTTGTTTGTTTTAAGCTACTTTCCTGGTACCTTCATGGTAGCACATGCATGGATTGTGCATATGCTGCCATGGATAGTGACCAGGAAAGTAACATTTCAGAGTGGTAAGCATTCAATTTTCTTTTTGAGCAGTGGTTTTCAGCCTCAGTCCTCAAGTACCCCCCAGACAGGACATGTTTAGGAAATGTATCTTATCTAAAATAGCTGTCCAAAATACAAAGCCATTGACTTTGATTTCAAGCACCTGTGCAAGATGAAGGAAAACCTGCAAACATGGCCTGTTGGGGGGTACTTGAGGACAGGGTTGAGAAGCCCTGATTTAGAGCACTGAACTAAAATAAAGCTGAAGACAATCCTATTCTAATTGTGGACATTTTGAGGGAAGTCAATAATTTTATTTGTTTTATTTTTTGGTTGGGCTTTGTGTCCCTTTTCTTAAAATTGGCTTTGCTTCCTGTCATATAGCCAAACAGGAAGTGAGAGTAAAACCCTAACAATATTTTTCATTGGGGACACACAGGTCAATCTAACTAGTGTCCCCATCATGCAAATTGCACTCTAGCACTTTGTTGTGTACACTCCAAATTATTAGGTATTTTGGGGTTTATTAAAGGCAAATCCTTTCTGCAATACAAGGGGAAGCACTGGTGATTTTATCATCCAATCATGTAGAGGCAAAGATGCTGTTTTTTTTTTTCTTTTCCTTGCATGTTCCCCTCGGATCTCCAGCAACTGCACTTTTAAGTGCACTTGTAGTGCAAAGTGGATTTACCTTTTTAGTAAAAAAAAAACAAGATACATAATAATTTGGGATGTACATGGCAAAATGCTAGAGTGCAATTTCCCGAATGGGGAAACTATTTAGATTGAGTGTCCCCAAAGACATACATTGGTGGGGTTTTACCCTCACTTCCTGTTTGGCTATGTGACAGGAAGTGAATAATTTTGAATGAGAAATTGGCAAAATTTGAGAGTTGTCTTCACCCTATCAGGGGTGTAGACATCTGACAAAACTTCTAATCCCTCTGTAGTCTATCCCCAAGCAAAAATAAGAAAGGGTTTTAATTAGTTTAATTTTGCAAAGACACATTCCTAAGTTCAATTGTGATGCATGTTAATGGCCCATTTAAACCTTTAATAGAAAGTCATCAGTTGCCTTTGACTCTAAACATTATTTTTGGCCAGTCCTAGAAATCTGCATCTGTTTTTCTATTAACCACTTGGTGTCTGTGCTATAGCCAAACGACGGCCACAGTGTGGACCTGAATTTCTGGGAGGCTGTCATACGACGGGCTCCCCGTGTGCTCCCTGCAGAGCGCGCACTGAGTCACTGAGACTTGGGTGATCACAGATCGAAGTAAGGGCCGATCCCGGCCCCTTACCACAGGATTAGCTGTCAGCCAATGACAGCTGATCACATGATGTAAACTAAAGAACTAAAGCTCGGTAATTGTTTATTTTTTCTCCTCAAGCTGACAGCATGAGGATAAAAATAAAAGCTGATCACCGGCTTAGGTGCAAGGGATATTGGTCCCGAAGAGGCAATTCTGCCTCATCTGTGCCCACCAGTACCACCTGCCAGTGCCACCTATCAATACCCACCAGTGGTCCCAAGCATTGCTGCCTATCAGTGTAACCAGTCAGTGCCCATCAGTGCCGCCTCATCAGCGTACATCAATGAAGGAGAAAAATTACCTGTTTGCAAAATTTAATATCAAAATATCCAAAAATCTACAAAATTATTTATAAAAATCTGTCTTTTCTTTTTTTTTTTTAACAAAAGAAAAAAAAACACAGAGGTGATTAAATACCACCAAAAGAATGTTCTATTTGTGTGAACAAAAAAACAAAAAACATTTGGCTAAGTATGACCGCGCAATTGTCATCAGCGCTGAAAATTGGTCTGCACAGCAGGGGGGTTTAAGTGCCCAGTAAGCAAGTGGTTAATTTCCATGCCAAATATGGATTTCCATAATAGAGATGTGTGCCCGCTGTGTATACGGCATGGGCATAAGCAAGTCGCACACATATGAACGGTACTCATTGTAAATCATGGGGTAGAACTTGTCATGCAACTTTTCAGTCCCAAGTGGCCTTGGGTTCTCTTTCCACTACTGCGAGTTCTTGTGCAACTTGCACTGCGGCCCCCCCACCCCAAAGCACCTTGTCCCAATGTTGATGAGGACAAGGGCCTCTTCCCGATAACCCTGGCTGTTGGTTGTCGGGGTCTGCGGGCGGGGGGCTTATCAGAATCCGGGAGCTCCCTTTAATAAGGAGGCCCCCAGATCCAGGCCCCCCCGCCCTATGTGAATGAGTATGAGGTACATGGTACCCCTACCCATTCACCTGGGGGAGAAAAGTGTCAAGAAAAAAACACACTCCTGTCCCCCAAGCACACCAGCTCAAGCACCGCATGACATCTATGGGCCTGCTTACTTGCGTAGCCCTTTGAATGCCTACGGAGCACCGCTGGTTCCAAGGACAAAGCACAGGAAGAGGCCATGGAGGAAGAAGAAGAGGAGGGGGTGGAAAAGAGAGGTGTGTCAGAATCACCAGTAGTAGCATTTTGGAGGCGTGGTGGCGGAACAACCTCCAACACTACTGCACCTTGTCCTGCATCCTTCCCAGCTGCCAGAAGAGTCACCTAATGCGCCGTGAAAGATAGGTAATGTCCCTGTCCATGCCTGCTGAACCATGAGTCAGCAGTAATATGCACCTTACCGCTGACCGCCCTGTCCAGCGAGGCCAAGACATTGCCTTCCACATGCCGGTAGAGGGCCGGAATCACCTTCCATGAGAAAAAGTGGTGTTTGGGAACCTGCCACTGAGGAACCGCACATTCCACAAACTCACGGAAGGGGGCAGAGTCTACCAACTGAAAAGGCATCAGTTGAAGTGCTAGCAATTTAGCCAAGCTAGCATTCAACCGCTGGGCATGTGGATGGCTGGGAGCGAACTTCTTTCGGCGGTGCAGCAGCTGGAGCAGGGAAATTTGCCTGGTACAACCTGACGTTGGTGTACCGATAGCAGATTGCCCGCAAGTACTTGTCTGTGACACACCTAATTCTACACCTTCATTCCTCTCAGTGCAGGTCTCAGAGAGGACTGAAGGTATAGTAGGGTTGGAGATCCCAGCTAATGAGGAACAAGGAGAAGTCCTCTTTGTTATTTGGTGTGGGTCTTTTAGGTACGCTTGCCAACGAACTGCATGGCAGGTCAACATATTTCTGGTCAAGCATGTGGTGCCCAAGCGGGTGATGTTTTGGCCATGCGAGATACGCTTGAGACATATGTTGCAAATAGCAGCGATGGGATCTGATGCACTGATGCAATGCTGGGCATCCTCCTGGAGCATGTACCCCACACTGTGGTCAAACAGTTCTGGGGAATCCTCAGGAGGACATGGCGGGGCTAGGGAAGGAGTGACTGATGCCATTGAACTGAGGGAAGAGGCCGCTGCTTTGCCAGACATCGTACCCTGAGCCTGGGTGAGAGAGGATGAGGAGGATGAGGACGGCTTGGTCATCCACTCTACCAAGTCTTCCGCATGTTGTGGCTCAATACGGCCAGCTGCCGAAAAAAAGGACAAGCGTGTCCCGCAGCCATGTGCTGATGAGGATGCACCGTCTCCACGACCAGCACTGTTGCCTCTAGACACAGAGCATGCTTGCCCTCTTTTATTGGCTTGTGACCATCTGCCAACCCATGTCAAGCTCGCTGGGCCCTCTTTTTCGCCCGCTTGTATTTTTAACATTACTTTTCGTCCAGGTGCCAAAAACCTTCGAGCTGATGCCTTGTCCAGTTTAATGTCAATGATTCTGAGAATCACTTAGATCCTGGTCCCATCATCCCTACACATCGTAGTCTAGCCACTACTCAGCTCCAGTCTACGCAGCCTCCTCCAGGTAAAACTTTTGTAGTTCCTGCACTTCGTCCCAAATTCCTTGCTTGGGCACATGAATCCAAGTTCTCTGGACATCCTGGCATACCTCGTACTTGTGATCTCCTTCAGCGTCATTATTGGTGGCCTTCTCTTCATAAGGATGTCAAGGAATACGTTCAAGCTTGTACGGTTTGTGTACTATCCAAATCTTCCACGTCTGCCCCTGCTGGGTTGCTGTTTCCCTTACCAGTGCCCGATATACCTTGGCGTTGTATTTACATGGATTTTATCTCAGATATGCCTCCCTCAACAGGTTCTACAGTCATCTGAGAAGTGGTGGATCGGTTCTCCAAAATGTGTCACTTGATTCCTCTCCCAGGTCTATCTTCTGCTCCCAGTCTTGCCACAACTTTCATTACGGATATTTTTCATCTTCATGGAATGCCTTCTCATATCGTCTCCGACAGAGGAGTTCAATTTACTGCTCGGTTTTGGAGAGCCTTGGCCAGCTCCTTTGGGATTAAATTGGATTTTTCATCTGCCTTTCATCCCCAGTCCAATGGGCAAACGGAACGTGTCAATCAAAATGTAGAACGTTTTCTCCGTGGCTTCATCTCATCCCACCAAGATGACTGGGTTGACCTTTTGCCCTGGGCAGAGTTTGCCTTAAACCATCACTCCAATGCCAGTTCTGGAAAATCTCCCTTCTTCACTGTTTACGGGCAGCATCCATCTGTTCCCTTTCCTGTTCCCATTTCTCCTCTTGTACCAGCAGCAGCTGAGACCCAAAGGTCCTTCAACTCAATCTGGAAAGAAGTCTCTGGGAATCTTCGTCTAGCTGCTTCCAGGCATAAAATGGCAGAAGATCGTTATCGCCATCCGGCTCCTAAGTTCCTGCCTGGCGATAGATTTTGGCTCTATCCGACTCCGGGTGCCCTTAATGAAATTTGCCCCTCACTTCATTGGTCCATTTCCCATTCTCTGTCAGATCAATCCAGTTGCTTTCAAGCTCCGTCTGCCTTCTCATCTCAGGATACCCAACACCTTCCATGTCTCCCTGCTCAGGCCACTGGTCCTCAATCACTTATCTCGCCCTTCTTCTCATCCCGCTCCTGTGGCTGATACCTCGGATCAGTATGAGATTAAAGAAATATTGGACTCCAAGTACTTCCAGGTGAGGCTACTCTATCTCATTGATTGGAAGGGCTATGGTCCGGAGGAGAGGTCTTGGGTTCCTGCCACCGATGTCTCAGCCCCACGTTTGGTGACCAGATTCCATCGGAAATTTTCTTCCAAGCCAGCCCCCAGACGTGTAGGGGGACCTCGTAAGAGGGGGGGTACTGTCACAGATCAGCTGCGGAGCTGATCTGTGTCTCACCTTTACTGCTGTAGGCCGGCTGGCACCTGTTGTTCCACTAGCTTGTGTTCTGCTCTGTGCACTCTGCAGCTATGGGTGTCGCCGGCCACACCTGTTGCCTAATATATGATTCCTTCCTGCTACTTCCTGTCCAGCCCTTAATGTGCTTCCCTATTTAAATCCCTTTCAAACCAGCTACTGGTTGCTTGAGCAACATTTGTTTCGGAGCTCCCTTCATGTAACCTGCCTTAAACCTGACCTCTCGTGAACTGATCTCTGGTGTACCGACTCGGCTTGTTCTGATAACGTTGTCTGCAACCCGCCCTGACCTTGGCTCACTATCCGGCTCTCCTTTTGCTTCATCCATCCATCCTTGTCTGACAGTGTCTCCTGGTACTTCCCTAGCGAGTAGGGTGAACCCAGGGGTCGTGACTTGGGGTCAGCATGCAGCTAAGCCCAAACCCTCATGAGGGGGTACCCGGCAGAATACCGGCTGGCCCTTAGACTCCATGCCCTGGGGGATCCCGTGTCACCTGCTCGCCTGTGGGCTCACTGTAAGTAGTACTGTGACACAAACATGATAAAACATAATAACAATAAAACATTGCAGAATAGAATACAGTAAAAAAGGCAGAACAATAGAGAGAGAATAGAGAGAGAGAGAACAATAAAATGACAACTATTTTTGTTTTTTTATTTTATATATTTTTTTTGTGTTTTTTTTTTTTTTACTTTTATTTTTTTGTAACTGTAATGCCCTGTACACACGGTCGGACATTGATCGGATATTCCGACAACAAAATCCATGGATTTTTTCCGACGGATTTTGAGCCAAACTTGTCTTGCATACACACGGCTGCACAAAATTGTTGGAAAATCTGATCGTTCTGAACGCAGTGACGTAAAACACTTACGTCGGGACTATAAACGGGGCAGTAGCCAATAGCTTTCATCTCTTAATTTATTCTGAGCATGCGTGGCACTTTGTGTGCCGGATTTGTGTACCCACGATCGGAATTTAACCGATCGGATTTTGTTGTCAGAAAATTTTATAGCCTGCTCTCAAACTTTGTGTGTCGGAAATTCCGACGGAAAAAGTCCGATGGAGCCCACACACGATTGGAATTTCCGATAACACAATCCGATCGCACTTTTTCCGTCGGAAAATCGTAGGTTCCAGGTTCGGGTCTCTCAAAATGCGATGACATCTTGGGAGACCCTGTGAAAGTGTGTCCTAGTCTGTGCAGTGCTGTACCCTACGCTAATAATCAACTAGTGTATGGTAGCGTTCAAAACATTCACCAATGCAAAGACCAGGGTTGTCAGGACAGGAGGGACAATAATAGCGGGTGTCACGCCTATATCCGCGCTTGCTGCAGACACGACATCTTCTTTGGGGGGCTCGTTGGGTAGGGGTACTCTGGAGGACATAAGGAAAATGCCTCTCATGCAGCCGGCTTACTGCATTTGGATTGGGAAGGTGAGGTGCAGCACCGTCTGGAAACAGAAGGGCTCTGACGATCTCTTCCTTGAATTTAAGGAAGGATCCAGTCCGTCCTGAAGCTCTATATAGCACATGAGCATTCATCAAAGCCAATTGAAATAAATAAACAGACAGTTTCTTGTACCAGGTTTTGGCCTTACGGGCAACTAGGTACGGCGCCAACAACTGGTCGTTGAGGTCCACCTCTCCCATATTGAGGTTATATTCATGGAGACAGAGGGGTTTCTCCACAACACCAGTCGCCGTAGTAATTTGGGCCGTCGTGTCTGCGTGAAGGTAGGTAAGAATGAAAACATTCTTATTATCCCTCCATATCCTCCAATCTGATGATCAAACAAGTGACTAAAAAGTGGCACGCTCATGTAATAATTGTCCACATACAAGTGGTACCCCTTTCCAAATAAGGGTGACACCAAGTCCCACACAATCTTGCCAGTGCTCCCAATGTAATCTGGGCAGTTTGGCGGCTCTACGTGGCTATCTTTTCCCTCGTAAACCATAAAACTACATGTATAGCCTGTGGCCCTGTCACAGAGCTTACACATCTTGACCCCGTATCTGGCACGCTTGCTGGGAAGATACTGTTTGAAAGACAAGCGGCCAGAAAACGTAATCAGGGACTCATCAACACAGACAACTTGATGGGGAGTAAACAAGTCTGCAAAACGTTGGTCGAAGTGGTTTACAAGGGGCCGAATTTTGTAGAGCCGATCATATCCAGGGTCTCCACGAGGATGACAGAGTTCATTGTTGTTGAAATGCATGAACCGCAAGATCTGCTCGTATCATGCCCTGGTCATGGAGGCAGAGAACACGGGCATATGGTGAATTGGGTCAGTGGACCAATATGACGTACTCATTTTAACTATGCCCATGTCAAGGAATAGGCCCAGAAAGATCTTAAATTCGGAAACCGTAATTGGTTTCCAATCTCTTGACCAGCATACAAATTGCTTTGGTCCACAATAGATCTATAGAGATCTTCAGTGAAAAACAGCGAATAAAAATCAAGTGACATAAAATCAACTGTTTCCACCTGAATGCCAGGTTGGCCAGTGAATGGGGGAAGTACGGGTGCTGCAGAAGTGGCGTGTTCCCAATTAGGATTGGCGAATGCAGCAGGAAGGGCACTATGGGCTCGACGGACCTGTCTTTGTCTTCTTGATGGCAGCAGGACGCTACTTGTGCTTGCCACCTCACCAGCTTGAACCGCCACATCACCAAGTGTTACTGCAGTGCTGGTTTGACTACGACCAGGGTGTACTAGGCCACTGGTGCTTGTCAGTTCACCAGAAGGAATAGCGGCGCTAGTACTTCTCTGCTCCATACGAGAGCCCTGCGGTTCTTGCACCTCAACAGCAGAAGAAGATTGGGGTCTAGTACGCCTGACCTTGGTAGGGACCACAACTCCATCGTCAGAGCTATCTGACATGGAGCCGCTGTCTGAGCCTGAATCTGACAGATGAGTGACTTCCTCTTCACTATCTGTCATGCTCAGAAACGTGTAGGCATCTTCAGTACTGTACCTTCGATTTGCCATTTTGGGCTCCAAATTTACTGGTACAGTAGTGAGACTCACAGGTAAAAAAGCTTCTAGACTGTCAGCACATGTAACAAATGCTACCAGAAAAACTTTTAGCGATCACAAAGATGTTTCATTCTCTGCTCCCTCTGCGAAGGTTGGATAAGTTCTGAAACCTTACCCTTGTAACGTGGATCAAGAAGGGTTGCCAGCCTGTAATGATCCCTCTCCTTGATACCACGAATCCTAGTGTCCTTTTGCAGACTTTGCAGGATCAGGGAGGACATGCAGCGTAGGTTTGCAGAGCCATTCAATCCTGAGTCCTCTGGGTCACTAAGGATCATATGATCCTCAACCACCTCCTCCCAGCCATGTACAACTCCATGGGTTTCTGGGGACTGCAAACGATCCCTTGAAGACTGCTGCTGATGCTGAATGTTATCCTCTACCTCCACGCTGACACAATCTTCCTCCTCCTCTTCTGCTTCCTGTGTGATCGGCGGGCCTGCAGGAATACTAGTATCTGGATAAAGGGGGCCTTGAGAGGTAAGGAAGTCCTCCTCTTCCTTCCGCTGTTATGCCTCAAGTGCCCTGTGCATTATTCCACGAAGCGTGTGCTCCAACAGGAAGACAAGAGGTACATTATCACTGATGCATGCACTGTCACTGCTCACCATCCTCGTGGCCTCCTCAAATGGTGACAGGACAGTGTATGCATTCTTGATCAGTAGTCACTGACGTGGCGAAAAAAAGCCAAGCTCCCCTGACCCTGTCCTTGTGCCATACTCACACAGGCACTCATTGATGGCCCTCTGCTGCCAACGCTGAGTTCCAGCTGGTGGGCATGTCACAAATGAGGCGGTTCTTGGGCAGGTTGCATTCTCTTTGAATGTCAGCCAGCCAAGCACTGGCATTATATGGCCAGTGGAAATGACCACAGACTTTCCTGGCCTGCCTCAGGAGATCCTGTAAGCCCGAGTTCCTGCTCAAGAACTGCTGCACCACCAAATTTCAGGACGTGAGTCAAACAGGGAACATGGGTCAAGTGTCATTGTCGGAGGGTGGAGAGGAGGTTGGTGCCATTGTCGCATACAACCATTCCTGGCTGAAGCTGGCATGGCATCAACCACCTCTGAGCCTGCCCCTGCAGAGCTGCCAAAATCTCTGCCCCAGTGTTGCTCCTGTCCCCTAAGCAGACCAACTCAATCACCACATGGCATATTTTTGCTGAGTGCTTGCGTAGCCCCTTGAACGCCTACGGAGCACTGCTGGTTCAGAGGAGAAATCTGCAGAGGAAGAGGCCATAGAGGAAGAAGAAGAGGAGGGGGTGGAGGAGAGAGCTGTGGCAGAATCACCACTAGCATTTTGGAGGCGTGGTGGCGGAACAAGCTCCAACAATACTGAACCCTGTCGTGCATCCTTCTCAGCTGCCAGCAGAGTTACCCATTGCGCCATGAAAGAAAGGTAACGTCCCTGTCCATGCCTGCTGTACCATGAGTCAGCAGTAATATGCACCTTACTGCTGACCGCCCTGTCCAATGAGGCCAAGACATTGCCTTCCACATGCTGGTAGAGAGCCGGAATGGCCTTCCATGAAAATAAATGGCGTTTGGGAACCTGCCACTGTGGTAGCACACATTCCACAAATTCACAAAAGGGGGCAGAGTCTACCAGCTGAAAAGGCAGCAGTTGCAGTGCTAGCAATTTGGCCAAGCTAGCATTCAGACGCTGAGCATGTGGATGGCTGGGACCAAATTTCTTTTGACGGTTTAGCAACTGGGGTAGGGAAATTTGCCTACTAAAATCCAATGTTGGTGTACCGCTAGCAGATTGGCCGAAAGTACTTCAGTCTCCTATTTCTATACCTTCATTCCTATCAGTGCATGTTTCTGAGAGGACTGGAGGTATAGTGGGGTTGGAGATCCCAGCTGATGAGGAACAAGGAGAGGTCCGCCTTGTTCTTTGATGTGGGTCTTTTAAGTGCTGTTGCCAATGGACTGCATGGGAGGTCGTCATATGTCTGGTCAAGCATGTGGTGCCCAAGCAAAGAAAATCTATTTCAGGGGTAATGGCGCTGTTCAAGAGTGATAATTTAAACGTGAACCCTCTGTGTTATTAATTCTAAACAATTCTCAATAAAGTGCAAAGTGCTAAAAAGTAAATATGAACTAAGTAAAATTTTTTAAAAATTCATGGACAATAAATAACAGTAATAATCCCCACATCAGATAATAGTATCAAGTGACGTGCTAAATAACTAAAGGGGGTAATTTAATAAGTACAAAGTACAAAGTACAAAGAGAACCCTTCAAGCAAGTGAGTATCAAAAATTAATGTGTAAAAAATAAAATAAATAAAAATAAAAAATGACAATGAATAGTATCCAAAAAAATAGTGATAAAATAAGAAAAAAATTTGTGATCAAAAAAGTCCAACTAGATGTACATGTGTGTATGACTATACACTGCAAATAATAGTCTGTGTATAATATCCATATATAAAAAAAATACTAATAATAATAGTAATGACTCTTCAGTGTTCCCCACTTTCCTCCGCAACTCCCACTTGTGCCCGCACTCACCGGAGCGCCTAACCCCTGCAGGGGTAACAGGCGTGTTAGCTGAGATCCAGTAGCGGTGTCCCCTTATGGTGGATAGCCCTTCGGGTGAGTGCCGTAATCTTCCCCCTCTCCACGGAAGTCTTTCTAGGAAACCCCAGCGACAGACATAGATACAGGAGAGATTAGCCTCATAGCGTGAATCCGTAGGTAAAAAGATTTTATTGCATAAATCATTAAAAACAAAGGAGCTCCAATGCTCCGCTACACAACTGTAACCAACTTCCGTATCATCGGCATGGTAACGGCGTGCGTTCCACAGCCGGCCTAGCAAAAACCGGAAGATCGGAAAAAACGGAAGTTACGTACCACGTATGCCCCGCCTTACGCGTTTCATCACACGGATGTCATCTGAGGCGTGGCCATATTGGTACACCATATGTCTATAAATAGTGCATGGAGGCACCACAATACCCGATAGAAAAAAGAAAGCTGGGTACAACACAAGATGGAAAGAACTTTAACCCAAGCGCCATCTAGGGGAATAATAGGATAATGCCAGAAACGGCGTCTCCATGTATACGACATAATAAATAGGCAATCTAAATAAAGAAAATAAAACAAGAGGTTCCAATGCATAGTGTTGTTAACACCATAAAAATAAGTTGTTAAGAAATTGATTAAAAAGTTAATACATAAGTGCGTGTATAAAAAAGATATTTGAATATAAATGCGTATATAAAATAGAAGAACGTCACCTATTTACGCAAAACATGATGAGTATATCTTATATGGTGCATATATATTTTCTACCAAGTATGTAAATAAAAAATATATATATAAAAAATGTGTAAAAACAATTCCAAAAAGGGGGGATGTATAAAGAGGCAGTGGCCAGGGGATAAGGCAAAATGGTAAAAACGTACGAAGTGTAAAAAGGAGAAAAAAAGAGAAAAAATGACATATTAAAAATTGGATAGAAAACATTTTAAATCAATCTCCACATTTAGCCCTCTGGGCACTAAAGAATCTAAACTGTGTATCCACCAGGAAAGTAGTAGCAACTGCACTAGGGGTGCACGTTACTGTGTACACCAACAGAAGTTTAATAACAACTATGGGTGCACTATATGTATTGTGTACACCAACAGGAAAGTAGTAGCAACTGCACCAGGGGTGCACGTTACTGTGTACACCAACAGAAGTTTAATAACAACTATGGGTGCACTATATGTATTATGTACACCACCAGGAAAGTAGTAGCAACTGCACTAGGGGTGCACGGTACTGTGTACACCAACAGAAGTGTAATAACAACTATGCGGGCACTGTATGTATTGTGTACACCACCAGGAAAGTAGTAGCATCTCCACTAGGGGTGCACGGTACTGTGTACAACAACAGAAGTTTAATAAGAACTATGGGAGAACTGTATGTATTGTGTACACCACCAGGAAAGTAGTAGCAACTCCACTAGGGGTGCACGGTACTGTGTACACCAACAGAAGTTTAATAACAACTATGGGAGAACTGTATGTATTGTGTACACCACCAGGAAAGTAGTAGCAACTGCACTAGGGGTGCACGTTGCTGTGTACACCAACAGAAGTTTAATAACAACTATGGGTGCACTGTATGTATTTTGTACACCACCAGGAAAGTAGTAGCAACTGCACTAGGGGTGCACGGTACTGTGTACACCAACAGAAGTTTAATACCAACTATGGGTGCACTGTATGTATTGTGTACACCACCAGGAAAGTAGTAGCAACTGCACTAGGGGTGCACGGTACTGTGTACACCAACAGAAGTGTAATAACAACTATGGGTGCACTGTATGTATTGTGTACACCACCAGGAAAGTAGTAGCAACTGCACTAGGGGTGCACGGTACTGTGTACACCAACAGAAGTTTAATAACAACTTCGGGTGCACTGTATGTATTGTGTACACCACCAGGAAAGTAGTAGCAACTGCACTAGGGGTGCACAGTACTGTGTACAGCAACAGAAGTGTAATAACACATATGGGTGCACTGTATGTATTGTGTACACCACCAGGAAAGTAGTAGCAACTGCACTAGGGGTGCACGGTACTGTGTACACCAACAGAAGTTTAATAACAACTATGGGTGTACTGTGTTGACCAGCAGAAAAGTATGAGCAACTGCACTATGGGTGCACAACACTGTATACACCGCCTGAAGTATATTAGAAACAGTACAGTACAGTGAGATCTTAGCCTATGGATACATGTACACTCAGGCGTTCAAAGCAGTTCAGAAGCAGTTGAGGTTAGAAGCAGTTGAGGTTAGAAGCATTTTTTTAACGTAAAAATTTGCGTTCAGGACGGTAGTTCAGGGGCATTTACACACTCATACAGTTAGTAAGGTGGAATAAAGACACCAATCCATCCAGCTCAACCTGAGAGAGCATGGGTGCGCATCCACAACTATCCCTATTTTTATTTAAGGTACCCATATAGTGCCGTCAACCTACACAGCCCTCCACACACACATCGCACACCCACATAGGTCCCAACCCTCAAGGAGCCCACAATCCAAGGCTCCCAACTCACATCAATCTACCAGGGCCAACCCTGGACAGAAACTAATTAACCTACCAGCATGTCTTTGGAGTGTGGGAGGAAACCGGAGTACCCGGAGGAAACCCACGCAAGCACAGGGAGAACATGCAAACTCCAGGCAGGTAGTGTCGTGGTTGGGATTCGAACCAGTGACCCTTTTTACTGCTAGGCGAGAGTGCTAACCACTACACCACTGTGCTGCCCAATAAACTTTATTTACAACAAACAACAATAAACATCCATCATTCCAGAAGATTTGTGTCTTTCAGAATTCTCATGTTGCCGTTTTCTTGTGCACAGAATGTGTGGACATTGGTGGGGTACACGGTGTCTGATGTCGGGTATTGGGGGTACCATGTGACCACACCCCCCCAATCTTCTCCACCTCCGCTCACAGTCTCTGCTGGTGGAAAGTCCGGCCCAGGCTCTGCAGCTCTTCTTGGTACTGCTGATGCTCCGAATCTAATAGGTGTTGTAGCGCTGCCCTGCGGGTCAGGAGGAGCTCCGCCCCAGCCATCCTCAGCTCCTGACTCTTCTGTGCCAGGAGGTTCCTCTGCATGTGACCCGCACCGACCCCCCCGAGCGTCCTCCTTCCACTCCGACATATACCGCTTCCCGCGTTCCCGGTGAAGTTTGGTCTCGGCGATGCGGAGAAGATTGTTCCTCTGGGTGGTGCTCCGGGTCTCTCGGAGGATTCTTGTAGTGACCATTATCTCTACACCCGGATCTATTATATAATAAATAGAGAGGATCCCAACCCTCCAATCCCAGGGGAGACTTCTCCCAGATACTTTGTATCTGATGTACAACTTCCTCCCACCGTTCTGTCACCATGGAAACAGTAAACAAAACCTCAGATTTCCCCAAACACTTCCCTTCTCTTTTTTTTTTTTATTTGAAACTCCAAATCCTTGTAATAGCATCAAAACATGGTAAATTGCGTTTATAAGCGTTTTGTTTGTATGTGTTTTCAATGGGGAATCATTTCTGACCATTAGCAATGTTAAAAAACAGACTTTCCAGAAGCCTTGTATATTGTGGGCTGCAAGGGAGGGGGGAGACTGAGGGGTTGATTTACTAAAGGCAAATAGACAGTTGCAGTCTGTAAGAGCAGTTGCTCCCGAGCTTGGTAAATGAGCAAGGAGCTCAGCTGTTTTCCATCATCCAATCATGTGCAAGCAAGAAAGCATTTTTTTTTCATTTTCCTTGCACTTGATTGGGTATTCTTTGCAAAGTGAAGTTCTACCTCATTTAGCAAGCTTTAGAACAACTGCCCTTGCAGAGTGCAACTGCACTTTACAAAGTGCACAGTCTATTTGTCTTTAGTAAATCAACCCCACAGACTGTTTTTTTCCCGCAAACGCGCATAAACGCCGCTGGATGCAAATGAATGCGGCATGTAAGTGAGGCAAAAAAGTTCCTTCCTTTATTTGTGAAACCCTTGCACTGAAGCATGAAGTTTAAGACTGTGATTTTTGCTTACCAATGTCTTCTTCACCACACTGTGCCTTGCTAGAAATGAAGGAACCATGAGAAAGACCAAACTGTCTCTCAAAGAGTATCTGTTTCTAGTTAGTTTAAATGTAAGTTTCAGCAGAGTTTAGCATCATCCTTAAACATTAATAGTGTTATATCCTTAGCAAGCCAAAAGAAGCTTAGATAGAAATAGTTTTGTTAAAAAAAGTTAAAGAAACAGTGAAGAATGGTTATATATTTCACTGGTTAAAAAACTGCTTCAAGCCCAACTTCAAAATAAAATAAACAAAAAAGGCTAAATAGATCCATGAAAGAGACTAATATGATGAGAAGAATAAGAAACTAAGATTTGCTCGTCTCCCTTGGGAATTTCAGCCTGTAGAAACGTATTTACCCATTCACTAAAGTAATTATCATAAGCATTATGTATTAATCCAGTATGGGATCTAGTGTACTTTTAAATTTTTCCACTGTTAAAATACAAGTTGATGGGCATTGTAGACATTAAATTATAAATTACCTCTGAGGGGGAACTTTAAAAATTAAAAAAAAAGTTAATATGCAAAATGCAATTAAAATGTGTAGAAATTATTTAACAAAAATTATGTTTGGAGAATAAGGATATAAAAGGAGTAGAAATGATATTGTTATGAAATGAAAGAAAGAAAAAATTGGTTGGCAAGGTGTGAATTAAGTGGGGTTCCTGCACCATCCATCTTTTAACACTTGGTCCAAAGCCTTTAACATTACATGAAATAATTTGTAAATAATTATTTTCTACCTACATGTGAAAGCACCTTTCAGTATAGAGACATACCAATACTCACAACCCCAGTTCTAAAGAGATAAACGGAACAGAGGAAAAAAAACATAAATAAAAAAATATTTTAAAAAGGACAAAACAAGTCCTTTGCTTTGTTCAGGACATTATATGCTGTCTTCATAAAAGCAAAACAGTACAATAAACAATTATTACTGTAGCGCTACCTCTGCAGGAGCCACTAGTGAATGAAGGTATCTCCCACCCTGCACAGCCAGGCACACAGATATTTCCACCACACGCTGGAGTCAAGAATCGGTCCTTGCAGTTTTGTTTTTGTATTTTATTAGGGGAATTGAACTTGGATAGGGTTTAGGGTATTATGAGATGCCCACTTGATCAGCAAAGAATTCTTCAGGGACAAAACTATATACAATTTGTATATACACTTCTCCTTCTACCTCCAACTCAATCTTGCTTGTAGAACTACATCTCCCAGGAACAGCTGGTACTGAATGGGTGGTCTGACAAGAGCAATCAGACCAGTAGCAAATGTCCTTTGCAGGCAGGGACGCGGGCCCCTTTGGTAGTCTAACACAAAAGAAATTCCTAGTGCCCAGCTGTCCTCCACCTGTGGCTACTGATTCCAGCACCACCTCATCAGGCACTGCCAGCCCGCCTCTGGTTAGGATACTTCTGTGTGTCATGAAGAAGGTAAGGTCCGATCCGCACCCGAGCCCAGGCCTGAGGTCAACCCCCCCAGACTAGGGGGCACCCTCAAGGGCCACCGACAGCCTAACACTCCATCTCCAGCTTCCACCTGAACTCCACTGCCCCCAGCTGGGCTGACACTGAGTATTTGAGGTGGCCTGCCCCCTGCCAATCCATCTGTTAGGGATTGGTCATGGCCCTCAGAATACTCCAGGCAGCTCCTCCTCCCCTTCACTCCCATTCTTCTAGAATCTTCCAACAGTTTCTAGATGTAGGGGGAGGTCTCAGAGATGCTGAGAAAAGATGGTCTGCAACTCCTTGCTTGCTTTTTAAAATCTTCAAAATGTATTGATTCTCCATAAAAGACACAGGAACAGACAGTAGATGTAGTCATTCATGCCCGTGAGTCATACAGCCCAACCTAAGTCACTCACCCAACCCAGATAAATTAAACAAGACAGGCTTGGCTGCAATTTACCTACACTTACATAGTTACATAGTTACATAGTTAGTCAGGTTGAAAAAAGACACAAGTCCATCCAGTTCAACCTTAAAAACAATAAATAAATAAAATAAAAAATATTGTACAATCCAATATACCCAATTGTATACCCTCAGTTGATCCAGAGGAAGGCAAAAAACCCCAGCAGAGCATGCTCCAATTTGCTACAGCAGGGGAAAAAATTCCTTCCAGATCCCCCAAGAGGCAATCGGATTTTCCCTGGATCAACTTTACCTATAAATGTTAGTACCCAGTTATATTATGTACATTTAGGAAAGTATCCAGGCCTTTCTTAAAGCAATCTACTGAGCTGGCCAGAACCACCTCTCTCGGGAGTCTATTCCACATTTTCACAGCTCTTACTGTGAAGAAACCTTTGCGTATTTGGAGATAAAATCTCTTTTCCTCTAGACGTAAAGAGTGCCCCCGTGTCCTTTGGGTTGACCGTAAAGAGAATAACTCAACACCAAGATCACTATATGGACCCCTTATATATTTGAACATGTTGATCATATCCCCCCTTATTCTCGTCTTCTCAAGAGTGAATAAATTCAGTTCCTCTAATCTTTCCTCATAGCTGAGCTCCTCCATGCCTCTTATCAGTTTGGTTGCCCTTCTCTGCACTTTCTCCAGTTCCCCGATATACTTTTTGAGAACTGGTGCCCAAAACTGAACTGCATATTCCAGATGAGGTCTTACTAATGATTTGTAGAGGGGAAAAATTATATCTCTCTCTCTAGAGTCCATACCTCTCTTAATACAAGAAAGGACTTTGCTCGCTTTGGAAACCGCAGCTTGGCATTGCATGCTATTATTGAGCTTATGATCTACCGAAACCCCCAGATCCTTCTCCACCACAGATTCCCCCAGTTGTACTCCCCCCTAGCATGTATGATGCATGCATATTCTTAGCCCCCAAGTGCATAACTTTACATTTATCAACATTAAACCTCATCTGCCACATAGTCGCCCAATCAGACAGTGCATTGAGGTCGGCTTGTAAATTGGGGACATCCTGTAAGGACGTTATTCCACTGCATAGCTTGGTGTCATCTGCAAAGACAGAAATGTTACTTTTGATCCCAGTCCCTATATCATTTATAAAGATATTAAAAAGTAAGGGTCCCAGCACTGAACCTTGAGGTACACCACTGATAACCTTAGACCATTAAGACTAAGAATCATTAACCACTACTCTCTGAATTCTGTCTTTTAGCCAGTTTTCTATCCATTTACAAACTGATATTTCCAAGCCTGTAGACTTTACCTTACACATGAGCAGTGTGTGGGGAACTGTGTCGAACGCTTTTGCAAAAATCCAAGTATAGCACATCCACAGCCACCCCTCTGTCCAAGGTTTTACTTACCTCTTCATAAAAAGAAATCAGGTTTGTCTGACAACTTCTGTCTTTCATGAATCCATGCTGTCTGTTGCTTAAAAATTTTTCCAGCAAGAACTCATCTATGTGGTCTTTTATTAAACGCTCCAGTATCCTCCCGACTATAGAAGTTAAACTAACAGGTCTATAGTTACTTCGTAACGACTTTGATCCCTTTTTAAATATAGGCACCACATTCGCCTTGCGCCAATCCAGTGGCACTGTTCCCATCATTAATGAGTCCCTAAAAATTAGATACAAAATTAGACACAAAATTAGACACTTAAAGCGGACCTTCAGTAATTTTTTCAACTTTCCATCTATTAAATCTTCTGCCCTTGTTGTTTTAACTTTGGATAGTAAAACATTTTTTTTCTGCCAGTAAATACCTGTTACAGCCTACTTCCTGTTTCTTGTCTGGTCATTAGCCTAGGCTGGCCATGCACAACTCTCTCGCTCATTCTAGTGAGAGTTTGCCAGGAAGGGAGGAGGGATGAATCATAAGAGAGCCAATGAGAGCTGCAGGCGTGCCTCTGTGTGTCTGTGTAAATCCAGAGAGTGAAGCAGTCAGCAGCTTCAGCTGCCCACAGTTAAAATGGTTGCAACCAGACTTAGTGGAGGGAGATTTCTGCAGCATATTTGGCAAGTACAAAATCACAGTATATATAAAATAATATGCAAATATTATGCATGTGGTTGGAAGGAAGCTTTAGAATGGCAAAGATGTTTTATTACAAATTATATGAGCAGACTGCAGTTCCTCTTTAACAAAACCTATTCTACTTCGAACACTTTAGAGGATGCTACATTACTTTATACAACATTTTTTTGTGGGGATCCAACATGAGTTACAAAACATTTGAGTCAAGTAATTGTTTTCTTTTAACAGATATGTACATTTTACAGCCTAGTTCCTATGTACTACTCTTTGCTCTCTTATTTTAAAGCACACTTGTTTTTGATACATTGTACTTGCATGAAAGCCATACTAATAATGCCATTGTTCTACTTTTATATATACAGTGGGGACGGAAAGTATTCAGACCCCCTAAAATTTTTCACTCTTTGTTATATTGCAGCCATTTGCTAAAATCATTTAAGTTCATTTTTTTTCTTATTAATGTACACACAGCACCCCATATTGACAGAAAAACTCAGAATTGTTGACATTTTTGCAGATTTATTAAAAAAGAAAAACTGAAATATCACATGGTCCTAAGTATTCAGACCCTTTGCAGTGACACTCATATATTTAACTCAGGTGCTGTCCATTTCTTCTGATCATCCTTGAGATGGTTCTACACCTTCATTTGAGTCCAGCTGTGTTTGATTATACTGATTGGACTTGATTAGGAAACCCACACACCTGTCTATATAAGACCTTACAGCTCACGGTGCATGTCAGAGCAAATGAGAATCATGAGGTCAAAGGAACTGTCTGAAGAGCTCAGAGACAGAATTGTGGCAAGGCACAGATCTGGCCAAGGTTACAAAAAAATTCTGCTGCACTTAAGGTTCCTAAGAGCACAGTGGCCTCCATAATCCTTAAATGGAAGACATTTGGGACGACCAGAACCCTTCCTAGAGCTGGCTGCCCGGCCAAACTGAGCTATCGGGGGAGAAGACCCTTGGTGAGAGAGGTAAAGAAGAACCCAAAGATCACTGTGGCTGAGCTCCAGAGATGCAGTCGGGAGAAAGTTGTAGAAAGTCAACCATCACTGCAGCCTTCCACCAGTCAGGGCTTTATGGCAGAGTGGCCAGACGGAAGCCTCTCCTCAGTGCAAGACACATGAAAGCCTGCATGGAGTTTGCTAAAAAACACCTGAAGGACTCCAAGATGGTGAGAAATAAAATTCTCTGGTCTGATGAGACCAAGATAGAACTTTCTGGCCTTAATTCTAAGCGGTATGTGTGGAGAAAACCAGGCACTGCTCATCACCTGTCCAATACTGTACCAACAGTGAAGCATGGTGGTGGCAGCATCATGCTGTGGGGGTGTTTTTCAGCTGCAGGGACAGGATGACTGGTTGCAATCGAGGGAAAGATGAATGCGGCCAAGTACAGGGATATCCTGGACAAAAACCTTCTCCAGAGTGCTCAGGACCTCAGACTGGGCCAAACCTTCCAACAAGACAATGACCCTAAGTACACAGCTAAAATAATGAAGGAGTGGCTTCACAACAACTCTGTGACTGTTCTTGAATGGTCCAGCCAGAGCCCTGACTTAAACCCAATTGAGCATCTCTGGAGAGACCTAAAAATGGCTGTCCACCAACGTTTACCATCCAACCTGACAGAACTGGAGAAGATCTGCAAGGAGGAATGGCAGAGGATCCCCAAATCCAGGTCTGAAAAACTTGGTGCATTTTTCCCAAAAAGACTCATGGTTGTATTAGATCAAAAGGGTGTTTCTACTAAATATTGAGCAAAGGGTCTGAATACTTAAAACCATGTGATATTTCAGTTTTTCTTTTTTAATAAATCTGCAAAAATGTCAACAATTCTGTTTTTCTGTCAATATGGGGTGCTGTGTGTACATAATGAGGAAAAAAAAATGATTTTAGCAAATGGCTGCAATATAACAAACAGTGAAAAATTTAAGGGGGTCTGAATACTTTCCATCCCCACTGTATAATTCCTAAAATTGCATTTCACTATTTATTAGCACAGGGCAATCACAGTATAGAAGAATAGTTAGACCCCTCTTTTAAATGTTATAATTTTTCCTCAGAACAAATACAGCTCCTTCTTATTTGAAAAAAAGCCTACCTTGGTAGTTATAGTGGCTGGGTACTTCAATTAGTTTAATTAGAATGGTAACATCCATTTCCACCACATGGGTGAAGATGGTGGGAGAGAGACCTTGAAGACATCAGCTTCTTATCCTCCAGCAGTGACACCACTTGAATGCCAACACACTGGCACATCTGCACTATGGGTCATCTGTCTCTTTGGTTGGAAATAATATATTATATATAATTTATATTCTTAATATTCTCTTAAAGTGGAGTTCCACCCATATATATGGTGCCATATATATCTGGTGCCATATTTTGCACCTTTTCGGGGGGGAGCAGATACCTGTCTTTGACAGGTACCCTATCCCTACTTTCGGGAGACCGAGCAACGGCACATTACGCCAGCAGCTCAGCTCCCTCCTCATCCCTCCACCTTCCCCCACTGCCGGGCCAGTAGGAGAGTGCAGCAGGTGCCTCGCACATGCGCAGTAGAGACCTGGCATGAAGCAATGGCGGCGGCAGCACCCAACAGCTGATGTAAAAGCATCAGCTGCGGTGCCAACATCGCTGGACTCCAGGACAGGTAAGTGTCCTATTATTAAAAGTCAGCAGCTGCAGTATGTGTATCTGCTGGCTTTTCATTTTTGCAGGGGTGGGCAGAATTCTGCTTTAATAATCTTAAAAATGTATGAGAAAATTTGCCAAACAAACGGAATAAAATAATCTTTATACCCCAGTAGAATGTTTTTTACCACACTGAATTGATGCCAAAAGTACTGAGCTTATGGTACATAACCTCATAAAAATAAATTAAAGTGAAATATTAAAATTTCTAGTTTTAATACTGATATGATTAGTTAAAACAATTATTGATAATAAATCAAAAATAATCTGAAACAAACGGATTGCATTTTATTGCATTGTGTTAGTTGACTGTCTTATTGCAAATTACATTCAATTCTATATAATTTTTAGCACTTAAAGTGTAAGGACCAACTGCATATAGTCCACCATTCATGCAGAGGACCTTCTTATTGGCAGGAGGTCAAACCTATATTAATCTGAATTAAAATGAGTATAAACTCCAGACCTAAATGTAGAAATGACTCCAGACTCCATAAATGTAATGATACCAGATACATGTACTCTAATGGGTCTAATTATAAAAAAAAAATCACTGGAAGAATGTCACAAGCATTCACCCAGTCACCCTGAATTATCTAGTAATGTGTCTAGTATCCAAAAAATGGCCACTAAATAGAACTGATGATCATAGGAAATAAAATAATTATGCAGATTACAGTGATTATTTGTGACAGCTGGATGGCATGTAACATTCGTCCAGCATTTTTTTCTTTTTTTATTAGACCTATGAAACTAGTTTAAAACTGTTTTGAACAATGTGTTGAACAGTCTGATACATATAGAGCAGCTATTCAAGATGTGAAGGACCTAATGTTAAAATCTAATATCTAATTTTGCATCCATTTTATATTACTCCCTTTTATTAATTTTTTTTTTTAATTTGTCATGTTCATTTTACAAGTCCTAATGAACCTTTGTCATGTAATGTATGGATTCTAACTATTAGGTTAGATAAATTATCATGGACCTATAGTTTTCATATGAATTGATGGACATTAGGAATTTTATGTTTTGCTTCTTTTGCCTCAATTGCCATCAACTGATGTATGATGAATTTTAATATTAATAAAAGTTGTTTTGACACTATAAACTTTATATATATATTTTTATTTTCCTTTTGTATTTATTTTATAGTCCTGAAGAAGGGGGGAGTGTTTTTTATCTCCTGAAATACATTGGTTGTTTTATGTGATCATATGATAAATCATTAAAGCAGTATTAAACCTAAAACCAAAAATATAATACAGTATATCACAGCTCACCAATCATTAGATGTGGTGGCTGTATTGATTTCCTTTTTTTAGTATTTTTTCCCTCTGTTTTCACCTCGTGATCTGGCCAGTAACACGCCTCCTGTAATTAATACAACTTTAAAGCCACTTGAACTGTTTCACTATTTGATGACTTCTGTTGCGTTTTTTACTTTTTGAAAATAGAAATGGCAGCTACTTGAACCCTTTATAATAATGCATAGAATGAGGGGCATTCACCAACATTACAAAAAATATTCCCCAATACTAATGCAGCCAATCACCAAAGAGTATTTGTCTAATCTTTTCCTAGTTTAACCATTTGCCTATCGAGCACTTTTACCCCCTTCCTGCCATTTTCATCTTTCAGGGCTGTCATACTTTGAATGTCAATTGTGCAGTCATGCTACACTGTACACATGAAATTTGTATCATTTTTTCCACATAAAAATAACTTTATTTTGGTGGTACTTAATCACCACTGGGTTTTTTATTTTTTGCAAAATAAACAAAAGAAGACAGAAAATTTTGAAAAAAAAATAAGTTTTTCATAATTTTGCAAACAGGTGATTTTTCTCCTTCACTGATGTGTGCTGATGAGGCTGAACCAATGGGCACTGATAGACTGCACCGATGGAAACTGATGGGCACTGATGAGGCGGCACTGACGGACACTGATAGGCTGATGAGGAGGCTCTGATGAGGAGGCACTGATAGGTGGCACTGATGGAAACTCTGATGGGCAGCACTGATACTTGGCACTGATGAGGAGGCACTGATGGCCACTGGTTGGCAGCACTGATGAGTACTGATTGGCAGCACTGGTGGACACTGTTCGGACTGCACGGATAATCAGCATAGAAAGCCCTGATTATTAGTGTAGAAATCCCTTTCACACGAGCCAGTTTTCGAATGCCGATAACTTGTGTTTACATCGTGATCAGCTGTGATTGGACACAGTTGATCATGTGGTAAAGGGCCACTGTGATTGGCCCTTTACCCCGATCTGTAATCAACTGTGTCTGCCCACGCGCTGCAGCAGAGAAGTGTGGGATTTCAAAATACCAAACATGATGCTGCATCTCGCATCTCGCATCTACACTGAGAACTGAACAAAGACTGCTGATTGCTCAGATCTTGGTCTTTGGGTGGGCAGAGAGCCGGTGACTGTCAGTCACCAGCTCTGTGCCCTGCCTCTAAGCACTCACTGGAATGCCAGGCTGTGGCCGGAGCAGTGCAATGTGAGGCTCATCTAGGTAGATCCCAACATTAAAGTTAGGATCCCTCCAGAGTCTGGACCAGCTGAGTGATGTCAGCCGCCAGTGGACTTTAGCCTGCTGTTCTAAAGTCAGTCAAATCCTGTGAGGAGGGAGCGGGGGGCGAGGCCGAGCGGCACTCCATGTTTCAATAGCTGCACACAGCCCAGTCTGCCCTCCTAGCAAACGTCTTGCTAGGAGGGCAGGTGGAGAAGAGGAGGAACAGACAGCTCCGGCTGGGGATCCAAGATGAGGAGGTTCATGGCTGCTCTGTGCAATACCATTGCACAGAGCAGGTAAGTATAACATGTTATTTTAGTATTAAAATAGAAATAGAGAAGGCGCATGCACGGCTCTCGGACATGGTGGACGTGTAGAGGCTGAGCTCCGGATCCTGCCTGCTCTTCAGACCCTCTCACAGCGAGCATAACAGAACGATTGCCACGGGGGTAAGCATATATACCTCCCTGCATGTCCCTAGCACTCCATGGGAAAAATTGCCCAGCAGAAAGAAACACTGCTACACACCGCTGTTAGATCTGCGCTCCCAGACAGCGATGGATAAATTCCTCACCAGGCCGCAATCCCCGGCCTTGCCTGCATACACAGACCCATTCGCAACTATGGACACCTCGTTGGGAAAGGAGTATTTGGACAGTGACCCATCTCAAACACAAGATCCCCAGAACACTCCTGGATTATCTCCCCAAGTTACACAGGCTGTGTTAACCCCGGAATTGCTGGATGTAAAGCTCCAGGCCCTCCTCCAGCAGATGACACGCACTTTTGCTGCAGAGGTGGGTAAATTATCCCAGGAACTGTGAGTGGGAAATAACACAAATAGGAGAAAGAACTGATGCTATAGAGACTGAGTTCGATGAGCTTATTCATTATGTACAGGAACTAGAAGAGGAAACATCCTCATTAAAGCACACGGTATCCCTACTCCAATTGCAACAGGAGGACCTGGAAAACAGGGAGAGACTTCAGAATTTACGTTTCCGTGGCATACCAGAGAATGTGGGAGACAACGCATTGCCACAATATTTGCTGGGCCTCTTCAACACGTTGGCCCCGAAAATCGCAGACATAGATTGGAGACTTGACCGGGTGCATAGATCTGGGCCCCAAACCACCTTCTGGAGCTAGACCCAGGGATGTCATAGTACGCTTCCATTACTATTACAGCAAGGAAGCCTTGACCCTTGTCACACGCAATAAATCCTCTATCGACTACAAGAGAGTAAAAATCCAGTTATATAATGATCTGTCTCCAATCACCCTGGCGAAATGCAGAAATCTGCGCCCAATTACCTCCCACTTGCAAAATCTACGCATCCCATATTTCTGGGGTTTCCCATTTCATCTGATTGTCCCTCGCTTGGCACCCAACATTGCCTTCGTGACATACATGAAGGGGAAGCATTTATAAAAAACCTAGGCCTTCCTCCACTGCCTGAAGATGCTACGATACCGCTTGCAGTCCTACCAGGCCGCATTCCTGCTACAACACCTAACAGGATCTGGACCCCGGTCCAAAAAAAACAGAAAAAATCTTTCTCCACTCCTCAACATACCTCTCAATGATCATCCAGATGTCCTCCTTGAATAAACTCAGCTGTACTCAGTCCCAATTTCTACAGGCAGGAATGCCTTTAATCTGGTGATGGAATACATTTGTTTTCTTTTTCTTATTTTCTTTGGCAGTTAAACTTACTAAGTCGTATTTGATTTTTCTGGTCTGGACACTAGAAGAAACAATTCTCCAACATACGGAGATAATACCACGCATACCCATGGGGTAAAGTATTTCTATAATATTTTCATTTTCATGTTCCTTATGTTTCCTTATGTACATTGTTCATGTTTGCATAAAGATGCAAGGAAGAATGGAATCTTTTTGTTTTCCTTTTTATGACAATTCCTAATAACGCTACATACCTACTGGAGAGCAGGGGGATCCCTTCTCCTTACGTTCCCATCTCATGGGAGTCTCCAAGTGGCCCCGTTTTGTCCGTGACCTAGGTCTTGGACTCCTGAGCAGCACCCGCTTCTCAGGTGAATTGACTTTTTTTGTTTTTTTTTCTTTTTCCATTTGTTTTTTAGACCCCTTTTGGGTCTTACCAAAGTTTTCTATTCTTTAATTTTGTCACTGTGTTTATTATGTCATCATAAATTGTTCACAATTGGTACACTCACATATTGTTATAGGGCAATCTCTCACCCAAGGGAGTTACAGATATCTCGGTTCATAGAGGTTGATAGCAAGTTCACTGTGAATATACTATGGCTTTAAAAATAATCTCTCATAACGGTAAGGGTCTGAACTCTATCCAGAAGTGATGGCTAGCCCTTAAAGAATTTAGAACATCTGGTGCAGATACTGTATAATACTAGTACAGGAGACTCACTTTCGTGCTGGGGGCTTGATGAAATTTGCATCTAAACATTTCCCCTCTTCATATATAGCTTCAGACCCTTCTGGTAAAGCTGGAGTAGCCATCCTTATAAAAAAAAACATGCCCTATTAGGGTTAAAGACAAATGCATCGACCCACAGGGGAGGTTTGTTATCCTGATCTGTGAATACATGACGACTATATTCACGTTGGTAAATGTGTATGCACCCAACTCTGGTTAGACTGTCTTTTTGGAGGAATTGTTTGGTAAGCTACAGAGATATTCCCAACCTTCTATGATACTAGGTGGAGATTTTAATCTGATAATGTCCCATAGAAGAGACAGACATACACTTTTCGGAGACGTAACACCTCAACGTGTGATTTCCTGGGCCGCATCCTTTAGAAAACGAATTAGATCCCATCGTCTTCTGGACGCATGGAGAATAAAACACCCAACACAAAGACAATATACCTTTTACTCTATGGCCCATAATCTAGACTATCTAGAGTATTCTAGACTAGATCATTTTTTCATAACAACACCATTGCTCCCCCACACAATAGACTCTGATATATCACCTATCACGTGGTCAGACCACGCCCCCATTTCAGTAGATCTTTAGATACACAATCCTGCTCCTAAAACTTGTCATTGGAGACTCAATGAGCACCTTCTTAACTCTACTCCTGTTAGGGAGAGACTGACCAGGGACTTGGGTGAGTATTTCAAGATAAACATGGCTCGGTGCAAAACGTCTCGACCCTTTGGGAGGCTCACAAGGCCTGTTTTCGTGGCTTCTGCATTGCCGAGGGCTCTCACCTGAAGAGAGATAGCGAGGGCCGTTGAGTTTCTTTATTAGCTGATTTGCAGCATGCGGAGCGGAGACTTGTGGGCTCCCCAACGGTTGAGGCCCTTCGTAAGGTAGTTGCACTACGTAATCAGTTGAAATCACTAGCATACAGCAAGACAGCAAAATCCCTTATGTGGGCAAAACAAAAATGTTATGAATTCTCTAACAAGCCACATAGTACGTTGGTTAATAAGTTACGACCACGCCTCTTTCATTCCTTCCCCGAATTACTAATCCAGAAAGACGGCTCACCTACCCATTGTCCTCAAACCATGACTAAAACTTTTGGAAACTTCTATAGAGAGCTCTATAATTGTCTTACCCCCGAGAAACATTTTCATTATACACAAAATAATTTTGACCAATTTGTTAAAGACCTATCACTTCCTAAGCTAACATCCTCAGATCTTAAGATGCTTAAAGCGGGGTTCCACCCAAATTTTGAACAATATCTGTATGTATTCTCTTCCTTGCCTAGATGCTGACATGCCGTTTAAAAAAATTTAAATCGCCGTAATTACCTTTTATTTTTCTATTCTTCTTTGCACTTCCTGGTTCTCCTCCCGTGGGAGTAGGCGTGTTTCTAGCCTCTCCCAGACTCCTGGGAGCTAGTCTCAGGCTTCCCAGGATGCCACTGAGCATGTGCGGGAACGAGCGGTGACTGCTGGGAGCACAGCATTCACCACATCCAGGAAATAAATGCTTGTGGGCTTCAAATGCCCACAATGAAGATGGAAACCGCCTGCAGTGAATAATATAAGTTATTCTTTCCGACAAAATCTGACACAGGCGGACATATTACACACAATATGTGAGTATGTAATGCTAAGAAGAAAAGTTTGTGAATGAACTAAAAAAAAAAAAAAAACGATAGATAGGTGGACCCCCGCTTTAATGCTCCTGTTTCCCCTGAAGAGCTAACTAGAATAATCAAGGATCTTCCTCTCCATAAATCCCCAGGTCCAGATGGCCTCACATATCTTTATTATAAAACATTTTTGCCCATCTTAATGCCACATATGTTACATCTATTTGGCTCATTGTTAAAAGGTGACACACCTCACTCTCAGTTTACTCATTAGTATATATCGGTGATACCAAAACCGGGAAAGAACCCCTCTATACCCGATAACTATAGGCCTATAGCCTTACTAAATTCTGATTATAAGATTTTTACAAAGATTCTGTCATTGCGGTTATCCCAAATCATACCCAAATTGGTCAATAGAGACCAGGTGGGATTTGTGCCATCTAGACATGCAGGGGATAACACAAGGCGTACTAAAGATTTGATTGATCTACTAAACAAATTTCCTCGCCCTGCTCTTATATTAAGTCTGGATGCACAAAAAGCGTTTGATCGCTTAAGCTGGCCCTATATGTTTTCCACACTTTTGCAATTTGGGTTTGAGGGACTTTTTTTAGGGCTATACAGGCACTGTATAATCACACATCTGCACAGGTACAGATGGCATCATTCCTATCACCCTGTTTCCCCATGTCAAACGGCACCAGGCAGGGATGCCCCTTGTCTCCTCTTCTTTTTATTCTGTGCTTGGAGCCTCTGGCAGAGGCAATAAGGTTTCATCCAGATATTAAGGGGGTACTAATGAGACAGAGGGAGTACAAATTATCCCTATTCGCGGATGATATTCTTCTCACGCTAACTAATCCCATCATTACACTACCCTCCTTACATGCTCTTCTTCAGAAATTTGGATCCATTTCTGGCTACAAAATAAATAGTGCTAAAACTGAAGCACTTCCCATACACATACCTTCAGATATCTTAACACAACTTAAAGGTCTATACCCCTATAATGGTGCTCTGAAGCTTTAACATATTTGGGCATTAAGCTTACTTCCTCATACTCTAGCCTATACTCCACTAATTTCCCCCTGCTGTTTCAGGATATATACCAATGTCTTCACTAATGGGCTACATATCCTATTACTATGCTTGGTAGAATTAACGTTTTAAAGATGTCTATATTGCCAAGGTTACTATACCTCTTTGAAACTTTACCGGTAGCGATACCTATTAGTCAGCTTAAAGCCCTTCACAGGGGTTTTTTAAAATTTATATGGAACAACGGGTCCCATCGGATAGCTAGTTCAGTGGTATTCTCTCTAAAAACGCAAGGGGGTTTGGGTGCACCTGATATCATAAAGTACTATTATGCATCTCACCTTTGGACGGTAGTTTCCTGGTCCTCTCAGGTGGCTCCAAACCGGTGGTCAAAGATAGAAAGAGGTGCCATATACCCAGTACATCCCTGCTCGTTGATATGGTCTCGTTCCCTGTCAAATGATCCCATATTGAAGAATATGTGCCTAGCACCAATACTGTTCACCAAGTCATTATGGGGTAAATGTGTGCTGAAATTTTCACTCTCATCATCATGTCCCCCTATATCTAACATATTGTTAAACCCAGTACTACCTGAAAGTATGGCCTATGGACGCTTGCTGCCCTGGATGCAAACCCCCCTTTTTCAATTACGTAACCTAGTACATCCGGTTACTCGCAAATGACATTCCTTTGCGACTTTACAAGAAAAATGTTCTCTTCCTCAAAGCCTATTTTTTTTTACCTTCAAGTCAGACATTTCTTTCATTCTCTATCCCCGACTCTCACTCTGGACCGACCCACTCCCTTCGAACACTTGTGTGCTGAGGGTCCACATCAATCACATTTAATATCATCCATATATCATATCCTGCATGAATCCACAAAAGTGCTAGTTGACTCCCACCTATATATGCGCAAATGGAACATGATTTTGGGATGCATTGTTCCTATGCAAATATGGAATTTGGTTGTCAACCTTTAAATCCTCTAAATGTGTAGCCCAGAGGGAGACGGAGTTGAAGGTCTTAATGTTTTGGTATAAAACTCAAGAACGCATCCATCACATTAATCCTACCCTCTCACCTCGTTGTTGGAGATGTGGAAAGGAGACAGGTTCACAGTTTCATATTTTCCGGTCCTGCCCACTTATACAGACATTTTGGTTAGAGGTTATGCAAACTATTCAAAGTGTAACAGATATCACACTCCCCCTGGATCCTATTCACTATCTACTTGGGTTCCCCTTCCCGGGTATCTCTAAACCAATTAGACGACTGACCTCATATGTACTCCTAGCTGCTAAAAGGGCCATACCGCTCTGTTGGTTATCCACTACCCCGCCCTCCCATCTACAATTTTTACTACTTGTAGCGGAAGTTAGAAGGATGGAATATCTTACAGCTACAGGGCATGATACGGTCTCTCAATTTAATTAAATTTGGGAGCTCTGGGATCAATCCAAATATGGAGATCATGTCAACTGAATATTCTTTTTTGTGAATTGAATATGTTATTCTTAGTAGGCCCTTCTCTGTTCCTTTTCTATTGTTATTCAATAGATCCCTTCGTTGTGAGATGATATGTATCTATATACACTCTGTAACCTATGCTATTGCCCTTGAATATCTGTCAATGTTAATGTTATACACGTGTACTATGTAAACAGAGAAATTTTACGGATATATGTTTCTAAGCTGTGGACAGTCGTGTACCTCTCTAATGCTACTTGTCTCATGTTCTGTGATGTACCAAGTGGAGTTTTGTTGTTTAATCCAATATTTAAAAATATAAAAAACTACAATTATAAAAAAATAAATAAAATAGAAATAGGTAAAAAAAGGCTTTTAGAACCACTTTAATCTGAATTCCACAGAAATCAATCAGGGGCAAATCTTGAAAATCCTTTTTGACCATTTTTATAGCCAATAGGCAAAATATTGTCAATCAAAGGGCATAGGGAGATGGGCTTTGCTCTGGCGGTTATATGCCAATGGAAAAAAAAGTGCTAAGTAGAGAGAGGGCCCTTCTTCTTATGTGACTTTTAGGGTGACTTTGGAAAAACCCCAATATTTTAATTACATGCATGGGAGAGGCCTTTGAACTGTATATGGTTTTACTAAATAGTACGATTCTTGACAACATCAGCAACACCACATGTTTGCATCCCATAATTTACAATTTTATTACTTTTTTTTTTTCTTGACTCTAATATAGCTGTAGCACCCTCTAATGTGCTACCAGTGTTAGAGTAGGCATAGTTTGGCTCAGGGCTTAGTCTGAATCATTAAATCTGAATCCGAGTTTACTTGAGTTTAGGGCTGGATGACTCATGCAGGCAGGTCTCTGGTGCCTCCCCCTGGTTCTGGAAAGTTGGAGAACATTCTGAAAACTGAAGGCCGGAGACTAGGAGGGTTGATCTGCATACTGAAGAAGCCCATTAGGAGGGTGTAATGCGTATGAGTGGGAGGTGCCATAGCCCGTGATATCACAGCTAGCCAATTGTATCAGTGTGGTGAGCTTGTTTTTCATATAACCTTGTGAGTGCTTTTAATCCCTTGTCCAGGTTTAATAAATATTTGGTAGCAGAGAGCACTATGGTTTCTCTATTTTATTCTTTGACATGTCTATAGATGATCGAGAATTAACAAGTCAAGTAGCGTGATTCAGGGATGAGAGCAGGAGGAGTGTTCCAGTACTTTCTAGAGTGGAGTTCACTAGGGCCATGGTGACATGGCCTTTTTTTTTGGGGGGGGGGGGGGTTAATATTATGTGGGGATAGGAATATGCAATAGTTTTCCTAAACAAACCTGAGTTTCAGTCTGTAGGTTTGGCTAGGTAAAACTTAGTTAAAGCGGAGGGCCAGCTGAAAAAAAAAATGTAAAAGTCAGCAGCTACAAACACTGTAGCTGCTGACTTTTAATAAGCACACTTACCTGTCCAGGGTGCCCGCAATGTCAGCCGCCCGAGGCCAACCCATCCCTCGGTCTCGGGTCCCGGCGCCACCATTCAAACTAAGGGAAACAGGCAGTGGAGCCTTGCAGCTTCACTGCTCGTTTCCTACTGTGCATGCGCAAGTCGCGCAGCACTTTGTGAATGGCCAGCTGTGTTCTGGGACACACACAGTTCCCAGAACACAGTGCGCCCCATTAATTATGACAGGTTTAGGTGGGCCGGTCCTATGGCCAGTAAAGGGATTCGGAATAGCAGGCTTTAATAGAGACACATGAAATACCGGGTGTATTTTTAGAGAATCAGGCAGATTAAGCTCATATGCAACATCATTTATCTTCCTCTTTACAGAGAAGGGACCCATAAATTTGGGGCCCAATTTCCTTGAGGGACAGGCCATTTTTAGGTTAATGGTGAACAACCACACTTGGTTGCCGGTTTCCAGGATCAGTTCTCCACGCCTTTTCCTATCATACATCTTTTTGCTGTACTCCTGAGACTTGGCCATAGTTTCCTGCAAAAGTTTGTTGTTAGAGGAGAAAAAATTCATGGTTTCAGCAACTGCAGGAACGGTACACACGGGTAATGAGCTAGGCAAGAAGGAAGGATGAAAACCGTAGTTAGCAAAGAATGGTGTTTGGTTGATAGCAGAATGCAATGAGTTGTAGCTAAACTCTGCAACAGGTAGTAGAGAGACCCAGTCGTTTTGAGAGAATGCAGAGAAGCAGTGGAGGTATTGCTCTAGGGTTTGATTGGTTCTCTCTGTTTGCCCATTTGTCTGGGGATGGTAGGCTGATGAGAATGCCAACTCTATTTCCAGGGAACCACAGAGAGCCTTCCAGAACCTCGAGGTAAATTGGACACCGCGATCGGACACAATACTTGCCGGGATTCCATGCAGCCTTACCACTTCTTTAACAAAAATCTTTGCAGTGTCCATAGCCGTGGGTGTACCCTCCATGGGCAGAAAATGTGCCATCTTGGATAGCCTATCTATGACAATGAAAATGGTGGAAAATCCCTCCGACGGAGGGAGTTCTACGATAAAGTCCATCAATATCATTTTCCATGGTCTCTCTGGAACGGGTAAAGGTTTTATTAGGCCCCAAGCCTTTGTCCGGCTGTTTTTGCTTCGGGCACAAGTGTTGCATGAATCCACATAACTTTTGCAATCGTTAGACAGTTGGGGCCACCAGAAGGTGCGCTGCATCAACTCCGTAGTTTTCAACACACCAAAATGTTCGGCTAATTTATGATCGTGGCAAAGTTCCATCACCACCACCCGTAAAGGTGCAGGGACTACGATTTTATCTTCATGCCAAAACAGACCCTCACTCAGATTGGTTTCAGGGTATGGGGACATTCCCACAGAGGTCTGTTTTATCTGGGTGAAAAGGTCCACTTGAAGGAGCAAAAAGTTCCCAGAGGGAAGGATCGTGTCAGGAGGCAGAGTCTTTTCGGAATCAAGAAACATGCGCGAAAGCGCGTCTGGCTTAATGTTCTTAGAACCAGGTCTATAGGTGATATGGAATTGGAATCGGGAAAAGAAAAGTGCCCATCTGGCCTGTCGTGGTCTCAATCATTTGGCTGTCCTCAAATATTCCAGATTCTTGTGATCTGTATACACCAAGATGGGATGAGCAGCACCCTCCAGAAGGTAACGCCACTCCTCCAGAGCCGATTTGATAGCAAGAAGTTCTCGATCTCCCACATCATAGTTCCTTTCCGATATTGAGAGCTTGCGTGAGAAGAATGCCACTGGGTACAAAAGAGCTTTGTAAATGAATAAAATGTGTTTGAAGCGCTTCACAATGTGGTAAATTCATGAAAAATTGGCTCTTAAACACTGGTAACTATATAATCAAAATAATCCAGCAGTGTTAAAAAGATGCAATCTAAAAAATATATATATGTGACACCATGTGCATAATTGTATAAATAAATAAATACTAATGTGTTGAAAATAAAGTCACTTCTAGTGATAGTCCACAAAGCGTGAATAAATACATCAGACAACCAAAAAACACATGAAAATTAGCTTTTAGTCCCAAGCAGCAAAGTTTTTAAATAGCACACAATTGCTTAATTGGAGTGCTTTTTTGGCAATTTTAAACGATAATGTTCCTTTGCTTTAGTCACATCAGATGTAACGATCCCCGTCAGACATCATATGTAAAGCAAATAAAAGAAAAAAATCTCATTGCGCAATGCTCTTAATAACAAGGTACACAGGCAAACATGTGTTAGATCCACTCACGTGCGCCCAATAGTGAAAGGCATATGCAGGTGTATAGAGCAGTCAGCTGCCTTGGACACAGGCAGAATCGCTGCAGCACACAGCTAGATACTGACGATCTGCATAGAGCGTCCTTGGCTCCTCCCACGCATTGCGTCACAGTCACGTGACTTTTTCAAGGATATACTCAAGCTATCACGGTCTCTTATTTATAGCACAGTGGCATAGCGGTTACCATAGCTACAGCGTGATTCGGTCATCATCCTGCTTACTGCATATCCTTCATTACTCATTAAAATACACTTTTATTAAACATACAATAAACATAGAGATAACAAATTATTAATTAAAAAACCGCTGCATATATAAAAAGATTGCAACTAAACATCCATAATATGATTACATGTACAGGCTCCCTCCAGTGGTGTTAAACTGGTATGACATTCCTAACTATAAAACCCCACATAACAATCTCTCACAGGGCATTAACAATTATGATCAATATGTCAGATTAGGTCCCTTGGAGATACTATATCATTAAGATATGGTGGTTATAGATAAATATAGTGGGAGGAAAAAGTAATAAGTAATAAATAAAAAAATATAGAAAAAAATAAACATATTATTATTAATAAAAAATAAAAATAAAAAATAAAAATATCAAAACTATAAAAAATATCAAAACTATTATTTGAACAATGAGTTGTTGGTAAAATCATTGGTAGAATTCTTATCATATTCCCTGAGGTACAGAACTAAAGTAACTAGTACTCATATAATAAGCAGTCAATATGCACAGGATAAAAAAGTTGCCAAAAAAAATTTAAAAATATATAAAATTACACTAAAAATCAGATATAAAACAATTAAGATCGAATTCAATATTCAAGCTATTTGGTTCTAGCGTACACATCTGGAATATCCATTTGGATTCATTCTTACTGAGTTCCCTAATTTTATTGCAACCCCACCAATGAGGTTTATACTTTTGGATTGCCCAGAACTTTAGACCCCTGGGGTCCCTATTATGACATATGTCGAAATGTTTTGAAACACTGTGCTTTGGGTAACCTTTTTTAATATTCTGAATATGTTCTCTTATTCGCTTCCACATTGGCCGTTTCGTTCTGCCAATGTATTGGAGAGAACAGGAGCATTGTAGGACATATACCACCCCTTCCGTCCTGCATGACACAAAGTCCCTTATTTCAAATTCTTTTCCAGTGCTTGTTGAAGAAAATTTCTGACATTTGTACCCATTTTGGTTGGTATTCTTACAGGCATAACACCTCTTACAGGGGAAGAACCCCTTACCCTGAAAGAAAGAAAGAAAGATCAGTTGTTCTTCTGGGGGGGGGGGGTCCGGGACATTTTTAGCTATGATGTCCCTTAAAGTTGGGACTCGTCTACATATAAATCTCGGTTTCTCTGGGAGGATTTTTGTCAAAGTAGTGTCAGTTTTTAAAATAGACCAATGTTTTTTGATAATTCTCTCCATCCTTTTATGTTGTACACTGAAGTCCATAATCAAGGGTACATCATCTATAGCATCATTTGCCTTACATTTATCTTGGATCAGCACATCTCTTGAGGTTTGGTTCACTTCTGTGATTTTATCTTTTATAAAATCTTTGCTATATCCTTTTTCTTCAAACCTCTTCAGGTGTATAGAGCAGTCAGCTGCCTTGGACACAGGCAGAATCACTGCAGCACACAGCTAGATACTGACGATCTGCATAGAGCATCCTTGGCTCCTCCCACGCGTTGCGTCACGGTCACGTGACTTTTTCAAGGATATACTCAAGCTATCACGGTCTCTTATTTATAGCACAGTGGCATAGCGGTTGCCATAGCTACAGCGTGATTCGGTCATCATCCTGCTTACTGCATATCCTTCATTACTCATTAAAATACACTTTTATTAAACATACAATAAACATAGAGATAACAAATTATTAATTAAAAAACCGCTGCATATATAAAAAGATTGCAACTAAACATCCATAATATGATTACATGTACAGGCTCCCTCCAGTGGTGTTAAACTGGTATGACATTCCTAACTATAAAACCCCACATAACAATCTCTCACAGGGCATTAACAATTATGATCAATATGTCAGATTAGGTCCCTTGGAGATACTATATCATTAAGATATGGTGGTTATAGATAAATATAGTGGGAGGAAAAAGTAATAAGTAATAAATAAAAAAATATAGAATAAAATAAACATAAACATACCAAGGCGGCTGACTGCTCTATACACCTGCATATGCCTTTCACTATTGGGCGCACGTGAGTGGATCTAACACATGTTTGCCTGTGTACCTTGTTATTAAGAGCATTGCGCAATGAGATTTTTTTCTTTTATTTGCTTTACATATGATGTCTGACGGGGATCGTTACATCTGATGTGACTAAAGCAAAGGAACATTATCGTTTAAAATTGCCAAAAAGCACTCCAATTAAGCAATTGTGTGCTATTTAAAAACTTTGCTGCTTGGTACTAAAAGCTAATTTTCATGTGTTTTTTGGTTGTCTGATGTATTTATTCACGCTTTGTGGACTATCACTAGAAGTGACTTTATTTTCAACACATTAGTATTTATTTATTTATTTATTTATTTATACAATTATGCACATGGTGTCACATATATATATTTTTTAGATTGCATCTTTTTAACACTGCTGGATTATTTTGATTATATAGTTACCAGTGTTTAAGAGCCAATTTTTCATGAATTTACCACATTGTGAAGCCCTTCAAACACATTTTATTCATTTACCTTTTATAGTGATTCTGAACACATTTTTTTGATAGCAGCCTCACTTTTTTGATGTGTATATTTATTAGTTATTAACCATCACAGCGCTTTGTGTTTTTTATTTATTTTTACAAAAGAGCTTTGGCACCTTGCCACTGAGAAAGAACAGCTCCAACTGCTATTTCTGAGGCATTGACTTCCAGGACAAATGGTAAAGCAGGATTAGGGTGTTTCACAATGGTAGCCGATGAGAAGAGCTCTTTAAATTTCTCAAAAGCTGCCTGGGCCTGAGGAGTCCAAGAGAATCTGCCTGGTTAGTTCGGTTGTTGGGGCGAATATTGCTGAAAAATCCCTTTATGAACTTCCGATAAAAATTAGAAAAGCCGATGAAGCGCTGCACACCTTTTTTATCCACAGGCGCAGGCCAATCCAGGATGGTGGACACCTTTTCAGGGTCCATCTTGATGCCATCCACCGAGATGATTAGACCTAGGAATTGGATGCACTGGAGTTTGAACTCACACTTCTCTAGTTTTGCTTAGAGACCGTGTAGTCTGAGCCTGGTTAGGACATTCCGGACATGTTTGCGGTGATCGGCCAGTGAGGAGGAGAAGATCAGAATATCATCAAGATACACTATTACGTACAAATCCAGGTAGTCATGAAAAATGTAATTGACAAAGTGCTGGAATGTTGCAGGGGCGTTGCAGAGGCCAAAGGGCATGACAAGGTACTCGGAGTGCCCAAATCGAGTGCGGAATGCCGTTTTCCACTCGCCCCCTTCCCGGATTTGAATTAAATTATAAGCTCCACGAAGATCAAGCTTCTTGAACACGACTGCGGTTCCCAACCTTTGAAAAAGTTCTGGTACTAAGGGCAGGGGATAACGGTTCTTGATAGTTATCCTATTCGGATTGGTTTTTATCCCGGTTTAGACGTCGCTGCAGCCACCTTATTATTCATTTTCATCTGTAACTAATACGTGCCTTAACTCCCAGCACTGGTTATAGTGCTATATTTGTGAGTACCTGTCTTTTAATAAAAGGATTCATTTTTTTAGCTATGCAGAGAGCACTATGTATTTTCTTTATTTTATTTCATGCATATTTGGATGAAAATTGTTGAGCCCCAATAAGGAAGAGGTTTCCGGTTTTTCCAGTCAAGACACCACCCTGACCACTAATTAGTGGTAAACGCTTATGAGACCTTCCTGTTAGTTCAGGGGTCCCTGCAATAAGGTGAGCGGTTTGACTGGCAAGAGGGGGAGCACAGATTTTAAGAGCACTTTGGACTTGCATGAAGCACCCTGCATCACCGCTGACACTCTCTGTGTATCTCCATTTATGGACATTTATGTTTATTGATTAGTATTTTCAGCGCTGCACTATTCATTTTTTATTGTGTCCTATTCAATTCCCAATAATCTATGCAAGGACATAGGGAATGGTCCTTCTTTTCGATGAAAAAGATGCCCGCACCGGCTGGAGAGGTGGAAGGGCGGATAAATCCTTTTTCCAGATTTTCGTTGATGTAGGTTTTTAGTGTGCTTAACTCCTGCTCAGTTAGCGGAAAGATTCTTCCGAAGGGAACCTCAGTTCCCAGTAGGAGTTCTATAGGACAGTCATAAGGCCTGTGCACAGGCAATGTTTCTGCTCCTTTCTTGCTGAATACGTCCACAAAGTCTCGGTAGGGTTCAGGGATGGACTGTCGTAGTTCCAGATCTGAGTCCATACAAAGGAGTGGAGAGGTTTCAGTAGAGGACCTGTACAGGCAATGCTGTTGGCAGTACTCGGAAGGAAAAGTAACTTCCCCTGTGGTCCAGTTAATGCTGGGATTATGGGTTTGCAGCCAAGGTATTCCCAAGATGATGGGGAAGAGGGGAGAGGAGATGGCATCCAGACGAAGAAGTTCCTGGTGATGGGTGCCAATGATGGCCAGTAAAGGGACGGTCTCTTGGGTGACCGGGCCAGAACGAAGGGTGGAGCCATCTGCCAGGTGTATTGTAAGTCCTTGGGTCTTAGGTTGAAGCGGGATGCGGTGATTATCAGCGAAAGTCAGGTGGACGAAGCAACTACAGGCACCGGAATCAATGATGGCCGTCACTGGGGTAGTCCCTCCTGGAAGCTGCAAAGTGATGGAGAGAGCAAGGTGAGAACCGGTCTTAGGTACAATAGATGCACAAAATGAAGAAACAGGAAGGCACTTGCTCATCTTGTTGCGGCAGGCCCTCACATAGTGCCCGGGTTCACCGCAATACAGACAAAGGTTGCGGGCTCATCTACGCAGCTTTTCCTCAGGAGTCAGTGTGGGGCGGAGCAAGCCAAGCTGCATAGGCTCTGGGGCATCTAGAGCAGGTGCGGTAGAGATGGGAGGAAGTTGACTGACCGAACTGGGAACCTTAGGTAGCATCCAAGTAGGGCGGAACTGGTGGGAAGACCTCTCTGACCGGCGTTCCCTCAAACGACGGTCAATCTGGATGGACAGGTTGATGAGTTCATCCAAGGAGGGGGGTATTCCAACACGTGCCAGCTCATCTTTTAGGGGATCCGAAAGTCCCATTCTAAACTGGTGACGCAAGGCGGCGTCGTTCCAATTGGTGTCAGAGCTCCAGCGTCTGAACTCCACCGCATAATCTTCCGCTGCCCTGTGACCCTGCTGTAGAGAGTGCAGAGCGGCTTCCGCAGTCGCAGTCAACTGCGGATCCTCATACAGTTGGGACATGGCCAGGAAGAAGGCCTCTAAACTATCCAAGGATACTGATTTTTGTTCCAGCAGGTGGTAGGCCCAGGTTTGGGGTTCACCGGACAGCAATGAAATGACACAAAGCCCACTTTTGTTGCTTCTAAAGAAAAGGTGCGTGGTTGCAGAGCAAAATAGAGCTTGCAGGCGTTGTGAAATGCACGGTACTTGCTGCGCTCTCCGGCAAACCTTTCAGGAGTGGGTACTCTGGGCTCAGGAGGAAGCATTACCACTGAGGGTGCAGATGAAAGTCCAGCAGAAGACGCTCCCTGGGGATTGGAGGGAGAGGATAGAACCGAAACTCGCTCCTCCAATCTTGCATAGCCTTCCTGAAGGCTCTTCATGGCTTGGGTAAGACCCGCCAGATGTCTGCAAAGTTCATCCATGGGGGAGGCCCCCTGCCCTGATTCGGTCATGGCTGCCTGATACTGTCATACTTTACTTACCAGACCGGTGAGTCCGCTTGGGCAGAGGGTGGTCTCCCGTACGTATCCCACTCGTGGCCCCTGGTAGAATGGACAGGAGGCACGGGAGTAAGGAATGGTAAGAGAGCCTGAAGAGGGATCCAGGTGCTGGGTGGAAGGGGATCTTCAAGCAGCAGATGAAGAACTGGAACACAGGCAAACAGGCGCTGAGCAGGAGCAAGCAGGCAGGTCAGGACACAGGCAGAGTTCAGCAACAGACAGGCAGCACGGTACAAGGGAGCAGGCAGAAGAAGGGTCAAACAAGCCAAGGTCGGGTACGGGCAGCAATCAGCGGAAAGTCAGAGGCAAGCCGGGTCGTCAGGAGATCTGGAACACAGGAACACTGTATAAGGTAGTGGGAACTAAGGAACCGGAAGCTGCTGATCAGGCAGCATCGAGCAGAGTGCATGGCAAACCTAAATAGGCCGATTGGCACCAAACACCGCGTGCATGTGCGCTCACAAGTGCACGCACACCCGCGCGCGCACACGCACGCATGCGCCCGCACGCCAGTACACAGACCAGCGTCTGCAGGGACATGCACAACAGCCAACGTGCACCGGCGCGCACCAGCACCGCGACCAGCAAGGTGAGCTCTCTGACATTACTCCTACTTTTCTTGTCGTTCGGTAATCCCTGAAAAAAAAATCTCTATAGGGAAGCCTATCCCCTCTTTACCTAACAACTGAAATTTTAAGCTCTCAGACTACTCCTTCCCACACATTTATTATCTTTTGTTATACTTGGCCTTCCATTATAGATTGTAAACTCTCATGAGCAGAGCCCTCCTGATCATTTTTCTTGAATTGTAATGTAATTGGACTGTCTTTATTTTCTTAAATAAGTTGTGCAAACACAAAAACATCAACTAAGTCTTTCGTGTGCATCCAAGAGGATGTGATTCAGCCCAACATGGTTCAATATTTGCTCACCCAACCCTTGTACAATGGCTAGGGTTTTCAACATTCAATCTTTCCCCCACAAACCCTGTACACATTTCTCTTCTTTACCTACAGCTCCAAACCCTCCTTCTCTTCCTTGGTCTTCTGCTGCCTCCGATTCCCAGGAGTAGAACCACTAGACAGATAGTAGCACAAGCTCTATTGTTCCTCAATACATCTTCTGTAGCTTGTTCTTATCGTTGCATTGTCCAGTGGTGGGAAGCTGTTGGTGGTGGTGCCTCCTGTGCCTGGTTTAGGAGACTTCTTAGCATGCATTCAAGCAGTAAGATTAAGGGTATAGTGTCACCTATCCCTGCATGCTCAATTGGAAAGATATCCTGGAAAAGTAACCTCTGCCTGGGATTCCAGGATACCTTTCCAATTGAGCATGTGGGAATAAGTGATGCTACAGGACTTCAGCTTCCCAAAGCCAGTTCTCATCTTGTAGTCACACAAGTAGTCATTTGCTCTCCCTTTCCTTGCACCCAAGTGTAGTCTGCCACATAATCATCCTATTCCTCACCTGTTGTGGGCACTTCAGTTGCTTCTGTCCGCCCGCTGAAGTCTGGCTTTCTCAAGAGTACCAGCACAGATCCAATCTCTTTCTGCCCAACCTACAATTACTGTGTGTTGCTGTGATGTTTTGCCATTCATTCAAAATGGCACCGTAACACACCTTGCTAACCGACGTGTGTTGTGGGGTACTACCATGCAAAACTGTGTATTGTAGTGCATTGTTTAACAATAGTATATGCAGTTTTTTTGGTGTAAAAGCATCTTAGACCATGGCATAAGGTATATGCGCTAGCATAGCACAACAGTGTGAATTGGCCCAAAATATCTCCCAGGGTTTAGGCTCAAACTTGTCTTGCATACACATGGTCACACAAACGTTGGCCAACAATTGCGAACGTAGTGACATACTAGACATACTACGTGGTTTTTCAGCTCTTTAGCGCCACACTTTGGGCTCCTTCTGCTAATTTCATGTCAGTAGAAGTTTGGTGAGTGTTGATTTGTGCTTTTCAGTTCATTTCTGAATGGCCGTTCGTCAACCAGACATGTTGCAGAATTGGAGGAGATAACGTGTTATTTATTATTGGCCTTGTAGTTATTCCTTTGACATTGTTTTTTTGGTTAAATAATGATTAGATTTGGTATATTTTCTATATTTTTGGATGCATAGAATGCACTTTTTGGTTAAGCTCTATTGGCAGATAGCGTGTCTAATTTTATTTGTTTTATTTTTTTAATGCACAATAAAAAAATTGTGGAGAATAATACGTGGCTATGTGTTTTACTTCAAATTACAATTTGGGAGTTGGCAGTTACATTTTAAAAAATACAATGTAAAATTGACAAGGGACACCAATCTTTGTTCTTAAAAACTAGGGAATAATGGTGTTGTGGTAACTTGCACAAATAAATTAAAAAAAAAAAAAAAAAACATAATAATATTATTCTTGATATCAATAGAAAAAAAAGCCTTTGAAAATTAGTTTGCAATAACTCCATCAGTATCACCGGCAAAGCACGAGACACAAGAAAGAAAGGGCACACCAGCCATGTGCATTATCCTTAGGTAAAATTTATTATAATATTGATAAAAAGGAACTACTTACAAACAGTAGTATAAGATCTCAGAAGTGTAAAATAATCTTCAAATCACAGCATGTGGTGAAAGAGCAGCAGAGCCCACCAGAGGTGCCAGAAGAGCTCACAAGAATCACTGCTGGCTGATGCGTTTCGAGGGGAACACCCCCTCTTCCTCAGAGCACTGCAGTGAATCCTCCTTCAGCATTCCCCTCTTTTATATAAATGAGTACATAGGCCCACATGCACCTTCAGTCAATCGGGCCCAATCATGAAAACCCCTCCTATCCACGCCCCTAAGGTAGGTGGACCAGCAAAAAAGTAAAAAGCTGTTACACGCCCCTGTCGATTGCAAGATGCCGCGCCGCTGCATGCATGCTGTTCTCCATATTAGAAACGAGCGATCAGTGTTGTTAAGGCTTGGAGCGCACGCCAACAGTGTCTGCGCTCCAAGCTAAGGAAGGGGCGGGCCTGGTGAGACCTCCTCTGCTACGCGCGTCGCTCGTGAATGACGTAAGCGACGGAAACGAAGACAGCACCATGTTGCTGGAGGCAGCATAAACGAGAAGGAGAAAAATCGCTAATGGGCTAATGAGCAGCAACAATTCCATGTACGACGCCCAGCAGGAATACACATTTGCTACTTAGGCAGTAACAAAAACTATCAAAATAAAAATAAAATAAAAATAGAATTAAAATTAAAAATGGATACTAATAATACAAAAGTGTATTAGTATGCCACCAAGCCTTATATAATAGCTGGTCACATTTGGGCGATTGGGTCCAACTGAGGAGAAGCATGTGGGGGGGGGGGGTCAATAAACCTGCGCATAAAAATAAAATTATTAATATAAAAATTAATAATGGAATCAAAAATAATACTAATAACAAATTATTATATTTTTCGCATTGGAATGACAGAACAGGGGAAAATGCTGAAGGGGTAAACATATGCTGCACTAAGAAATAACATCATACAGTACCATTAGTTAATATAGAAAGCACATACATACATTGTGTTTAAAAATAAGTACATCATGTATACATAAAAATAAAAGTAAAAATAAAAATAAGAGAGGTGTGCAATAAATTCATTAGTTAGTAGAAAAATACACTACACTCATATATAGAAAATACCTACATAGGCGTGTCACTCTCTATAGTTATTGCAGGCAGCATATTATTGTAAACTAACGGATATCAAATGATAATCAAATAAATTTCATGAAATAGATAAACTTCACTAAAAGAATGGCAACAGCAACAATAGTAATAATAATACTACCAAAGGTCATAGAGACCTAGTAAAATGGTTCAGCTTACCCGCATCATAAGGGGACTAAACGCCTATTGTACATACATATAGACATCAGCACAATACCTGGAGCCAGGGGTGAAAAATCAACACTGGGGGAGGGGGGGGGGAAGAAGGGGAGAAAAGGGGGGTGGGAGGAGACCGCAAAGGTGTTCTATGTAGTTAGATGATTTTATGGACCTCTGGATCCTCATTAAGCCCCTTGGGGGTCAAGCTGCCGAGGGTGAAGATCCAGTAGGCCTCGCATTTGCAAAGCCTCTGGTGCCTTCTACCTCTATCTAGAGCTCCCCCAATGGACTCAATCCCAAACACTCGCATACCAAATGGATCTCCATGGTGGGCTTCCTGAAAGTGTCGAGGAACAGGGTATTTCACTCTAGTGTTGATGATATCACATTTATGCTTACCGATACGCACTCTCATGGGATGAGAGGTGCGCCCCACATATAAACGCCCGCATGGACAAATAATGCCATAGACCACGTGATCTGTACCACAGTTGATGAACTGCTTCAAGTGATGGACCCTGCCGTCACTACCATTTACTGTCTTTTTTCTGTGCCACATGTACTGGCATGTACCACAATTCCTGACACTGCATTTGTAGCTACCTTTCTGGTCAAAGATAGTAGACCACACATTAGTGGGCTTATTGGAATCTCTCTTGACCATGCTAGGAGCTACCAAGCTTCTTAAGTCTCGGGGTTTTCTATACACTATGTTAGGACCATCCGAAAGGTGCTTACTCAGCACTGGATCGTGCTTGAGGATGCCCCAGTTCTTCTTTAAAATGCTCTGTATAACAAACGCTTTATTAGTGTATTGTGTGGAAAACCGAGTTTGTATAGTGTCAGGGTTGGTAGTGGAAATAGGTCGTGAATCATGTACGAAAGGCTCGTCGTACAGATTGGCATATTTGTTAAAGGCAGACTCTTTTAAGGCAGGATCATATCCCTTGTCCAGGAATTGATGACATTCTCATCATTTGGGATGGGACAGATCAGGAATTACAACTATTCCTTGAGTATTGTAGTGACAACCCCTTTGGTATCAAGTTCACCCATGTTATCAATAAAGATTGCTTGGTATTTCTGGACCTTGAACTTAGGAGTGATCCAGCTGGTAATATCCTCTCCAAGGCACATTTTAAACCCGGTGGCGGCAACTCCTTTTTACATGCTGACAGCAATCACCACCCTAGATGGATTTGGAACGTCCCCTATGGACAGTTCTGCCGTCTAAAGCGCACATGCACTAAGAAGAGTGACTATCTGGAGCAGAGTAATATCCTCAGGAATAAATTCCTGGACAAGGGATATGATCCTGCTTTAATAGAGTCTGCCTTTAACAAATATGTATCTGTACGACGAGCCTTTCATACATGATTCACGACCTATTTCCACTACCAACCCTGACACTATACAAACTCGGTTTTCCACACAATACACTAATAAAGCGTTTGTTATACAGAGCATTTTAAAGAAGAACTGGGGCATCCTCAAGCACGATCCGGTGCTGAGTCAGCACCTCTTGGATGGTCCTAGCATAGTGTATAGGAAACCCCGAGACTTAAGAAGCTTGGTAGCTCCTAGCATGGTCAAGAGAGATTCCAATAAGCCCACTAATGTGTGGTCTACTATCTTCAACCAGAAAGGCAGCTACAAATGCAGTGTCAGGAATTGTGGTACATGCCAGTACATGTGGCACAGAAAAAAGACAGTAACTGGTAGTGACGGAAGGGTCCATCACTTGAAGCAGTTCATCAACTGTGGTACAGATCACGTGGTGGCATGGTATGGCATTATTTGTCCATGCGGGCGTTTATATGTGGGGCACACCTCTCGTCCCATGAGAGTGCGTATCGGTGAGCATAAATGTGATATCACCAACACTAGAGTGAAATACCCTGTTCCTCGACACTTTCAGGAAGCCCACCATAGAGATCCATCTGGTATTCGAGTGTTTGGGATTGAGTCCATTGGGGGAGCTCTAGATAGAGGTAGAGGATCCAGAGGTCCATAAAATCGTCTAACTACATAGAACACCTTTGCGGTCTCCTCCCACCCCCCTTTTCTCCCCCCCACCCCCCCTTTCCCCAGGGTTGATTTTTCACCCCTGGCTCCGGGTATTGTGCTGATGTCTATATGTATGTACGTACAATAGGCGTTTAGTCCCCTTATGATGCGGGTAAGCTGAACCATTTTACTAGGTCTCTATGACCTTTGGTAGTATTATTATTACTATTGTTGCTGTTGCCATTCTATTAGTGAAGTTTTTCTATTTCATGAAATTTATTTGATTGTCATTTGATATCCGTTAGTTTACAATAATATGCTGCCTCCAATAACTATAGAGAGTGACACGCCTATGTAGGTATTTTCTATATATGATTGTAGTGTATTTTTCTACTAACTAATGAATTTATTGCACACCTCTCTTATTTTTATTTTTACTTTTATTTTTATGTATACATGATGTACTTATTTTTAAACACAATGTATTTATCTGCTTTCTATATTAACTAATGGTACTGTATGATGTTATTGCTTAGTGCAGCATATGTTTACCCCCTTCAGCATTTTCCCCTGTTCTGCCATTCCAATGCGAAAAATATAATAATGTTTTATTATTATTATTTTTATTTCTATTATTAATTTTTATATTAATTCATTTTATTTTTATGCGCAGTTTTATTAAACCCCCCCCCCCCCCCACATGCTTCTCCTCAGTTGGACCCAATCGCCCAAATGTGACCAGCTATTATATAAGACTTGGTGGCATACTAATACACTTTTGTATTATTAGTATCCGTTTTTAATTTTAATTCTATTTTTATTTTATTTTTATTTTGATAGTTTTTGTTACTGCCTGAGTAGCAAATGTGTATTCCTACTGGGCGTCGTACATGGAATTGTTGCTGCTCATTAGCCCATTAGCGATTTTTCTCCTTCTCGTTTATGCTGCCTCCAGCAACATGGCGCCGTCTTTGTTTCCGTTGCTTACGTCATTCACGAGCGACGCACATCGCAGAGGAGGTCTCGCCAGGCCCGCCCCTTCCTTAGCTTGGAGCGCAGACACTGTTGGCCTGCGCTCCAAGACTTAACAACACTGAGATCGCTCGTTTCTAATATGGAGAGCGGCGTGCGCGCGGCGGCACGGCATCTTGCGATCAACAGGGGTGTGTAACAGCTTCCATTGAGACCAGCATCTATCTTGATTTAATGTAGGTCCCTTTGCCCTCCACTTCTGCCTATTAATACGGCATACATGGTAACGGTCATAGGTCTGGCTATGCACCTCTAGTGGCATTCTTATTAATATATATTTTTTTATTATTGTTTTCATTATCTTTTATTATTATTATCATCATCGAGTATCATTACCATTAATATTATCGGTATCTTTCAGAGCTTACCACTATCAACATTATTTTGTAGCGCATATCACTTATTTGTTTATTTACTTTTTTGCTGTCCACCTACCTTAGGGGCATGAATAGGAGGGGCTTACATGATTGGACCTGATTGACTGAAGGTGCATGTGGGCCTATGTACTCATTTATATAAAAGAGGGGAATGCTGAAGGAGGATTCACTGCAGTGCTCTGAGGAAGAGGGGGTGTTCCCCTCAAAACGCGTCAGCCAGCAGTGATTCTTGTGAGCTCTTCCGGCACCTCTGGTGGGCTCTGCTGCTCTTTCACCACATGCTGTGATTTGAAGATTATTTTACACTTCTGAGATCTTCTACTACTGTTTGTAAGTAGTTCCTTTTTATCAATATTATAATAAATTTTACCTAAGGATAATGCACATGGCTGGTGCGCCCTTTCTTTCTAGTTTCTCGTTGTCAGCTAGGATTCCCCATCCTCGAGGGCAGCAAGGCCTGTGTTCCAATACCGCTTGGTCAGCTACCCACTTGTGCGCAGGAGCTTTTTCCTTCGTTATAACGGGCAAAGCAGCTTCATTATTATCCCATTAAAGAACAAGAGAATTGTGCGCTGCATTTGAAGATTTCATAATTTCCCACGTCACGAATGTTAATTCTCCATTACAAACGCTAGTTTACAAGACCGACTACTTCTGCTTCTGCTTCCGAGCATGCGTGTTTGTACTTTGGACTTTTGTCCGACGGACTTGTGTACACACGATCGGAAAATCCGAAAACACACATTTGTTGGCGGAAAATTTTGAGAGCATGCTAGCCAACATTTGTTGGCGGAAAGTCTGACAACAAATGTCCGATGGAGCATACACACGGTCGGACTTACAGCCAACAAGCTCACATCCAACATTTCCCGTTGGAAAATCCGATCGTGTGTACACGGCTTTAGAGTGAAACAATAAAAATGAAAAATTCCTTTAAATATAGTGCCTGGGGGGTCTCCTTATTTTGCATGTAAAGTGGCACATCTGTACCGTGTATAGAACCTGCTGCAGCAAAACTGACATTTATTAAAAAAAAAAATGGCATTTAAATTGATTTTCCCTGTAAGCTCTCTTTAGTTGAACAAGCTGGAACTTAGACACTGGGCATGTGAGTGGCACGGAGTGTATTTTCTTTCGATGCAGCAGCTGGGGCAGAGAAATTTACCTGCTATATTCTACAGCTGATGGTGTACTGCTGGCAGACGTGTTGCAAGGACCTGTAACACCCTTTTCTATACCATCATCCCTGTCAGTGGAGGGTGCTGAGAGGTCATGAGATATAGCAGGGGTAGACATGAAAGGTGAGGAGCGAGGAGGAGAAGAATTGTGTCCTTTGTGTGTGGCTTTCAGGTGCTCTTGCCCTTGTCCTTACGGACTGAGTGGTGGGAGGTTAAATGTCTAGTCAAGTACGTGGTACACAAATGGCTGGTGTTTTTGCCACGCTTGACCTGCTTGTGGCAGAGATTGCAAATTGCAACAGTGCAATCAGCTGCACATGTGCTAAAAAAAGCCCAGGCAGCTGAGCTGTGGGAAGTGGGCCAGGAGATAACAGATCCACAATCTGATGGAATAGGGTGGCTGCTCTCTACTCTTCAATGATGGCTGCCTCTGATGGACATCCAGCCTAGTTGAGGTTGTGCCTCCCTCTCCCTTTCCTTGGGTCCTGCGATTCAGGACCCAAGTTGTGTCAGTGACCACATCATCATCATCCCCTCCATCCTCATCATAACTGTAGCCAACTTGGCAATACGCTGCGGCTGAGGGAATATGACTGCCAATCTGTTGTTTATCAGTGTTCTCCCCTCGCTGTATACTCATTTTACTCCCTTCCTCTACCTCAGAACCAACATCAGAATCAAATTATGTCTGTGCATCCTCAAGAAGCAAATGGCTGGTGCTGTGTTCAAATAATTGAGCGGACTCCTCTGTGCATGATGCTGTGGCTATGGCAGGAGTAGCTGCGAACAGAAAAAAGATAAACTCTCAGAAGTTGGTGTGAAAAGTTGCCACCATCCCTAAATAGTGCAAAAAAGAGCTCATGCTAATGGAATTTTAAGGGCACAATCACTTATGTTAAAAAAACTACACAAAAAATTATGTTAAAAAAACTACAAATTTTATTTTACAAAAAGGATTAAAAACAATTTATACAGAAATCAAATATAAAGACAACACAATTGTAGTGTATTACAGTAATGACAAAAAATCCAATCCAACGCATTTCGAAATGGTTAATTATGCAATCTTCCTCAGGGATAATTTTTGCCATTTCTGAAAGGTACAAAATATCATATAAGTATACATATATATCATAACATGCATATGGAGCCTGTACTGAAATATATAAGGAACTTACAAAAATAATGATTGACATGAAAGTTTCCAATAGTCCATCGGATATCCACCCAATCTGCGTACACCTTTAATCATGCAAGAGAACCCCCGGATATTGAAATCCAGAAGAGGCGCCAAATTGAAGAGGTGGAAAACTGCTTAATCAAAAATTGCAGATGGCAGTAATGTGGAAAATCTATGAGGGGAACACAAAGCAAATGGTAAAGCATAAAAAAAAAAAAAAAAAAAAACATATCTTACAATGGACGCAAGGGAGGTGGAGTGGGATTCCTCCTATCCCCCCAGAGCACCTTCCAGGTTATTCACCCTCCTCCCTCTTTTTCACTCTCATCATTCGAAGCCCACTGTATACGTCTATTCTCTCCTACTTCCCTAAGAATTGCTGTGATCTACCGGCCCCCTGGACCATTATCGACTTTCCTTGATGAGTTTTCTGCCTGGCTACCCTACTTTCTCTCTTCGGATATTCCCACAATCCTTCTCAGTGATTTCAACATCCCTGCTAATACAAACACTCCTGCTACTTCTAAACTTCTTAGTCTAACCTCTTCATTTGACCTGAAGCAATGGGTACAGGCTTCTACTCACTCTGATGGCAACACCCTTGACCTTGTATTCTCTTACCTATGCACTCCATGCAACTTCTCAAAAAATCCTTTTCCTCTCTTCGACCACCACCTTATTAGTTTCTCTCTCCCCCTGTCTTCCACCACCTTTCCCTCCAATCGCCTAACCATCACCCGTAGAAACTTTCGCAACTTCAACTCCTCTCTCCTCTATTCTGCTACCGACCACCTCTATGACAAAATCTCTCCCCTGTCCTGCCCCAACCAAGCCATTTCCATCTACAATAAATCTCTGTCCTCCACCCTGGACAAGCTCGCTCCCCTCACTACATGCAGAATCAGGCCTCGACCCCTACAACCCTGGCAAACAGATGACACTAAAATTCTCAAAAAATGTAGTCGCGCTCTTGAGCGTCTGTGGCACAAGACTGTCTCTCAAAGACTTCAACCAATACAAATCTGCCCTCCAAAAGTACTATTCTTTCCTCCACACTGCCAAGCAAACCTATTTTACAACTCTTATTAACACCTTCTCATCCAATCCCCGTAAACTCTTCTCTACCTTCAACTCTCTACTTTGTCCTCCACCGCCTCCCCCCACTGACTTACTCACTGCCCAGGAAATCGCTAATCACTTCAAAAACAAGATTGATACAATCCGTGATGAAATCTCCACTCTACAGGTATCTCCCCCAGCTAAGACCCCATGTCAACAGATACAACTGACACTCCTCCTATTCAAATCTGCTACTCCAGACGAAGTTGCTAAACTCCTTTCTATCGCCCACCTAACCACCTGTCCCCTGGACCCTATTCCCTCTGAAATGCTACGGTCACCCTCTGACCCCATCCTACACTCTCTAATCCACATCTTCAATCTCTCCCTCACCTCTGGCGTCTTCCCCGATGCTCTAAAACATGCATTGGTCACTCCCATACTCAAAAAGCCGTCCTTGGACCCTACCAATCTTAACAACCTATGCCCTATCTCCTTGCTCCCCTTTTCCTCTAAACTCCTTGAACGCCTGGTTTACAACCAACTGAGTGATCACCTCATTAACAAACAACCTTCTTGATCCCCTTCAATATGGATTTCGCCCTCAACACTCCACAGAAACTGCTCTTTTAAAACTCACAAATGACCTACTAACTGCAAAAACCAACGGACACTATTCTGTACTCCTACTTCTGGATCTTTCAGCTGCCTTTGACACGGTTGACCACCCCCTCCTCCTCGAAAAACTTTACTCCCTCGGTCTCCGTGACTGTGCTCTTCAGTGGCTCTCATCCTACCTATCCCAACGCACCTTCAGTGTCACTTACAATTCTACTTCCTCCACTCCTCTTCCCTTCTCTGTCGGGGTCCCCCAAGGTTCTGTTCTTTGACCTCTTTTATTTTCAATCTACACCTCTTCCCTGGGTCAGCTGATAGCCTCTCACGGCTTTCAATATCATTTCTATGCTGATGACACACAAATCTATCTCTCCACCCCTCAACTCACTCCATCAGTCTCCTCACGCATTACTAACTTACTAACCGACATATCTGTATGGATGTCACACCACTTCCTCAAACTCAACTTGTCCAAAACCGAGCTTATAATATTTCCTCCCCCCACGTGCCTCTTACCCTGACTTCTCTGTGAAGAGCAATGGCAAAACCATCCACCCGTCCCCACATGTCAGGGTGCTAGGTGTTATCCTAGATTCTGAACTCTCCTTTCAGCCCCACATCCAATCACTTTCCAAAGCTTGCCGCCTCAACCTCCGCAACATCTCTAAACTACGTCCTTTTCTAACCAGTGAAACCACAAAGCTCCTGATTCACTCCCTGGTCATCTCTCGCCTTGACTACTGCAACTCACTCCTCATTGGCTTACCTTTAAATAGACTATCCCCCCTTCAGTCCATCATGAATGCTGCTGCCAGACTCATCCACCTTACAAACCGCTCAGTGTCTGCTACCCCTCTCTGCCAATCCCTCCATTGGCTACCACTCGCCCAACAAATTAAATTCAAAATACTAACAATAAGTCACAAAGCCATCCACAACTGTGCCCCCAGCTACATCACTAACCTAGTCTCAAAATACCAACCTAAACGCCATCTCCGTTCCTCCCAAGATCTCCTGCTCTCTACCTCCCTCATCACCTCCTCCCATATCCGCCTCCAGGACTTCTCCCGAGCCTCGCCCATCCTCTGGAATTCCCTACCCCAATCTGTCAGACTGTCTCCAAATTTATCCACTTTTAGGCGATCCCTGAAAACTTTCCTCTTTAGAGAAGCCTATCCTGCCTCCATCTAACAACTGCACTATTTTCTCCACTAGCTCATCCCCCACAGCTATTACCCTTTTGTATAACTTGACCCTCCCTCCTAGATTGTAAGCTCTAACGAGCAGGGCCCTCTGATTCCTCCTGTATTAAATTGTATTGTACTTGTACTGTCTGCCCTAATGTTATAAAGCGCTGCGTAAACTGTCGGCGCTATATAAATCCTGTATAATAATAATAATACAAGGAACTTTGAAAATTGCGTCCCAACCGTGAAGTATGTGGTAGAAATTGCTTCAAAGAAGGGGCAAAATTCAAACCACTTGGGTATGGCAAGAAATCCTAATCCTGAAGGATGATGGAGAAAGCGAGTATAGGGATTATCTGAAAAATAAAGAATGTATAAGGAAAACCAGAGGGGGAAGATTCCCCAAGGTGTAAAAGCCATATTTACCAATTAGGAAAAAGAGGAATCAAGCTTCATAGGGTTCAATAAAAAAATAAAAAAAATAACTGAAGTATTACTCAAACAGGGAGATCTCCCAAAAACAAAGGGGCACCCCTCAACAAGTGGAGACCAGAATCTCCAATGATCAAAAGAAAAAGAAAAATATTGTCCAAATATCCATAAAAATGTCAAAAATAATCCAGCTTACCAAGATGTGCTTTGTGTCTCCCCCACTCATGAACCTAAGACAGTCCAAGATCCACAAAATACAGCCAAAGGAAGAGGGGATTACCCCTCTAACGTTAAGGATAAGAGCAGGATGGTATGTTGCTCCTCAGACAAGGTGTCATCGGATAAGGATGGTGGCTCTGGGGTTCCCGGCGTTCTCCTTATAAGGCCGGTGCTTGTTCACCGCCGGAGCCCCGCAGAGCGTTGAAAGAAGACGCCGCATCACATGACAGCGGTGACGTCATTCTCTGAGCGCCGCTCATACGGAGACGGCGTGTGTCAGAGGCAGAAAGTAGGGGGAGCGCGGCCGGCAAACGCTTGGCCACGCCTACCCCCTTACAATCCATAGCCTGGAAAGGAACATCATTGCTGACAGCACAAAAAAGAGTCGTCCCATACTGAGCCAGGAGGGAGCCATCAACACCAGCCCCATCTCCCTACAGCATGGGACACACATAGAAAAACAACAACCGCTGACAGTGTAAAAAAATACAAAGCAGGAGTCCAAAAGTTGTCTATGAAAAAATACAAAAATAAATAAATAAAAAAGATTTTGGATAAATAGTGTTCTGTAAAATGATAGTATTTAAAGGACTGGGTGGATGAGATGGAAAAATCCTACTCCCCAGTCCAAAGCAGGGGCATAGGAAGAAAAACCCCACAAGGGAATAGTCTTCCATAAGGAGAAACTAAGAACCCCCGACACATGGGATATCCTCACACAGCTGTTGCACGGTGCCAAGGGCATCCAAAGCCACAGCATGGGAGGAGAGAAGGCCCCCAACAAATCTGTGGAGGCCCCACTGTGCTGGATGCATGGAGTAGCTGCGAACAAGGAGGCAGAATAAGCCACTCTGGCAGCTGTGGTGGACTGCACACTAGTGTCAGCTTGGGTCATAGAGGATGAGGAGAATGAGGAGGATTTAGTAAGCCAGTCCACCACCTCCTCTGCATGCTGTGGCTGGATAGCATGGGCAACATCACTAAACAGAGACCAATGTGCCCTGCCTAAGGACAGACCATGTCCACCTTTGCCTGTGGACACAGACGCTGCTGGCCCCCTCATGGCATGGGAACATCCGCCTCTCCTTGTTGACCTCCCAGACATGATGGGGGCAGGCTTATTACCCAAACTTAATAGAAACTAGGAAATGTGTGATTGGATCTAAATACTATAAAAAATAAAATAAAAAAGGGGGGACACCAGCGTCTCAGTCAGAAAAACTGAGGCTGACAATTTTAAAAAAAGGAGGCAGGCAGGGGACAAAAAAAACAAGAAAAAAACAAAAAAAAAACGCAGCAATCAAAAAAAAAAGGATATACAGCACTATATGTTACGTAATGATGTGTTAAACACTGCACTACACTAACACACTACACACTACACTGACACACACTAGAGATGGGCGAACGGTTCGGCCTGAGCAAAAGTTTGGGCCTAACTTTCGCTGTTCGGACGTTCGACGAACAGCAGAACAAACGGGTCATTCGACTGTTTCTTTGGCCCTCCAAACTGACCACAATGCATTGCGGCGCTGAACAGTGCATTGCAAGCCCTGATTGGCTGAAGCAGTGAAAGCTTCAGCCAATCAGGGCACAGAGCACTGTCATGATTGGACACTGTCATCATGACTTTATCCATATCATGGCTCATTCCCGCCCCACAGTATAAAAGTATTCTTTCAATAGCAGACATTTTCAGTGTGATTTTGAAGTGGAGAGAGATAGAACAGGGCTCTGTTCAGTGCTATTAGTTAGTTAGCATGCTATACTGTGCTATTTTGCTTCAATTGTCAGTGTAGAATATTAGTTTAGTGTCAGTCTAGGGATAGTGTGAGTGTAGTGAGGAGGGTCATCATTCAGCTTTGCATAGTGTGCAGCTAGAGTAGGGACAGCTCAGTTAGTTCCACTGTAATGTAGTGAGACCGTGTCAGTAATTTTTACATTAGTGTATAGCTAGAGTAGGGACAGTTCAGATAGCGTCAGTGTAGTGACGGTTGAACACCATCTATTTGATTGCGTTACTGCTAGTTTAACGCTATTTACTTCTCTGTGCGTTACTGCCAGTTTAAGGCCATACAGTTTTGCGTGCGTTACTTCCAGTTTAACGCCATATAATTTTGTGTGCGTTACTGCCAGTATAACACCATATAGTTTTGTGCGTTACCGACAGTTTAACGCCATTTACTTCTGTGTGCGTTACTGACAGTTTACCGCCATATAGTTTTGTGTGCATTACTGCTAGTTTAATGCCATATCGTTTTGTGTGCATTACTGCCAGTTTAACACCATATAGTTCTGTGCATCACTGTACGTTTGGCGCATTATATTGCAGTATATTATAGTGCATCCGTTGAGTGTATGTGTGTAGTGTGAGTACTCAAATTAAAGTGCACCAAACACCTCTTTACATTGATTAAAGTGCATCTAGGTACAGATTTCAACTTCTTCTTTACATTTGCTTATAAGCATTGCCCCCTCACTCTGAATAATGTCTGGGAGGACAACAAGGAGAGGCAGATGTTCCCTTGGCATTGTAAGGGGGCCAGCAACAAATGTGTCCGCAGGCAAAGGTGGACATGGTGGTCAGTCCTCAGGCAGGGCATCATTTCCTCTGTTTAGTGAGTTTGCCCATGCTATCCAGCGTGCTTTCAGAATGGGCATTCGGTGCTGCAGGAGGTTTCGTTACTGATCATAGAACGCTTCTGTCCACAGACTCCGTGGACCGTTTGACTTTTAGAAAAATGAATCAGTCCTGGATCAACGGCTATGAAGCCCCTGATGGCGATGTCACTGATTAAGTCTTTTTGGGATGTGGAATCTCTGCAGGACTTCGTGGCTACCTAGCTTTGAGGGTGTTCAATCATTTCATCTGGAAGAATGTTTTTGGTATAGGTTTCATGGGCACAATAACACCCAAAGACCAATTTTTCTGCACATGTTTGACAGGTGCATATTATTGCAATTTTTTACAGCAAGGCCAATTTATGCTTTCATCAAGATTACCTCTATAGGGTTACGGTGGGAAGGTGCCACCGACACCCAAAGACCAATTTTGACGCACCCGTTACTTCTATCCAAAGTCAAAGTGAAACCAAAATGTATCCAAAAAATCTCTAATCTTGTTCCCAGTGCACTACATTGTGGCCTCATCATACACACTGTCTCCCCAACTGTTGCTGAGCAAAATAAAGGCAGCTTGCAGGGAAAATTTAATTTTTTTGGCTTTATAAATGCAACTATTGCTGCAGCAGATTCTAGACAAGGTACAGATCTGCCACTTTACAGGTAGACTAAGGGGACCCACAGGCACTATATTGGAAGGAATTCTTCATTTTTATGCTTTCACTTTAAAAATAAAAAAATCACTGCTTTGATAAAATGATAAAAATGTATAGTCACTGAGCCCTTCTCTATCTCCAACTTCACTCAGCAAAAGGTTACCTGAGAAGGAGTGTGGGGCTGGGACTATGAGCACTGAGTCATGATTGGGCAAAGTCATCAAAGTCCAATTAGGGCTTTCACAGTGCTCTGTGCCCTGATTGGGAAAAGCTTTGCACCTGACCAGCGGGACATTCTCCTGCCGAGTCCCCTGCAAATTTGGGTGTTCTATGAACACCCGAATGGGCGCTGTTCAGGGCCGAACTGTTGCTCAGCTTGGACAGCTCGCCCAACACAAATTATGATAATAAAGGAATTTAGGAAACTAAAGTGTGGAAGATTAAGGCTGTGGCTCTTTTTTGGGGTTTTAAAAAGAATATGACAGCTTTATTATAAATAGACCTTTACCCTCAAAGAGGTTGTAAACCTCCAAAAAAAACAAAAAACCTGCAAGACAAATGCATAATGAGCTAGTATGCATTGCATACTAGCTCATTATGAAATACTTACCTTAGAACGAAGTCCTGCAGCCGCACCCGCACACCGCTGACACGGCCATCATCTTTCCTGGAGTTACTTCCCAGTTTGTGGGCTCCGGCGCTGTGATTGGCCAGAGCCATGATGACATCACTCCTGTGCATTCACGCGGGAGCTGTCGGTCACAGCACGGGCCCTGAAGAAACAGCACGGGTGGCCGTTTCTTCAGAGAGCATGCACTGATGACGTAATAGGCGCAGTATACACTAAATATCTCCTAAACGGTGCAAGTTTAGGAGATATTTACAGTACCTATAGGTAAACCTTATTATCGACTTACCTATAGGTACAAAAATACCAGGGGAGTTTACTTTCTCTTTAAACACCCATACTAATACAAAATTGTATACAATTATTTACCAAACCACCTGCATCACCAAATATCTATATCATACCACCAAAAACACTGTCCAAACACAGAGATGGACAATGCCGTTTTATAAACTGGCAATCCCCCTCCACAGCCATGGCCAACTCAAACATATTAAAATACCATAATCAAGATCAGACAAATTAACAAAATTAACATAAAATAAACCAGGAATAAAATCCTCAAACCTAGAATGCTAAAAGAAAACAAAACTATCAATGATTGGCAGGAATTTACACATCACACTGTTAATCCCTTTTCAGTTTTTTTTTGGTTATTTACTGAAGTCCAGGAGAGGAATTCCAGAAGAGGGGGAAAAAAAAAAAATCAGAGAACACTAACCTAGTATCGGGCAAATGAGAATGGTGAGCAGTTGCTGTAGATTATTGCATATCCTTTTCAGCAAGTCCAAGGTCTTTTATTCACCAATCTCATTATCACCAGGTTAGAAAAGAATATCCAGCCACACATGTAACAAATTAAACAAACTATCTAATAAGCTTCCCCATCTCATGCCCCTTCTTCCTTTCCATAGGAAGATCAGTTCACTAGTTGAAAAGAGATATTCTCTGTATAAATCTTAACTTTAAAACCCTGCAGTGGGCCCAGTGGGTTTTACCAAATGAGTGGCTTTTAATTCAAATTATTCTTGATGGGCACAAAAGACTAAAAATACTTTGAAAAAGGAAAACTAATTTCAAGATGAATATACAATCAAAAATCTACTAGAAATCCTCTTGATACAGTCTTGACTAAGGCCCAGCCCTGCTTTTTTGGGGGCTGCTCCAATTCTATAGAAATTAAAGGAAAAATGTTTGCCACCAAAGCCAAATGCACCTTTTTTTCTTAGTACACCATTAAAAATTGAACAAATGGGTACCATCAGCATGTGCCAAAAACAAAGGGGCGTTTTACTGCCAACCGCTTAGAGAGTAGAGCAACAGGCCAATAAATACCATCAAAAGGGTGATGAGATAAACATTTACCCTTACCCAATTGATCTATTTTTTATTTGCACAATGTTAATAGTGTTATCCCTTATGTGCACATGGGACCGCAGACGCCAGGCCAAACCTGCAAACATGCATAACTTATCAAGAAAAAACACTCCACACATAATAATTGGAACAAAATAGGCCGCAGCCTGGTTTATTGGTTTAAATCAGGATTATTTATAACACCATACACTTTATTTACTTAAATAATTTTATAAACCAAAATCATCAAGAATTCACTAAAGCGCAACCCAGCCACTAAGACTCGGGCTGACCATCATTTCTTTTAAAACATATTCTCACATATCCCAAAGGACAGGAGGGCTCCTGTCATCATCACCCCACACTGCGGCCGCCTCAATGCATGTTTGCAGGTTAAGATTAAAGATGTTCATTCCTACATCTGATAAGTGTATACCATCGAAAACCCTAGTTAGACTTACCGGTAACGGTATTTCTACGAGTCTTTCAGGACAGCACCTGGAGAGAGCGCAGCTCCACCCACTTTCCCAGGAAACACTGCAGTCAGTTTCTTTAAAGACCGGACACTTCCACCATGGCCTCAGTTGTTCATAGAGTACCTCCAGCCATGCTGAAATTAGATAAGCAGAACATAGCAATAACACATCTTACAACCTCAAAACTTAGGGCGGGTCATCGGCGCTGTTCTGAAAGACTCGTAGAAATACCGTTACCGGTAAGTCTAACTAGGGTTTTCTCCCTTCGTCTTTCAGGACAGCACCTGGAGATGATAAAAGAGTACTTACTCTAGGGTGGGACCACCGCCTGCAGGACCTTCCTGCCAAACGACTGTTCCGCTCAGGGCCAGATTAAGAGCATCATGGGCCTGGTGCTGAGGATTTCGGTGGGCCTTTTTATGGAAACAAAATGAAAATGCAAACAATTTTTCGCTAAAACAAATTAAATATACTCTCACCAGTAATACCAGCTGTGCAGCCTCTGAGCAGCAGCAACACCACCAATACCACCTGCTATGCGGTCTCTCACCAGCAGCAACATAGGGAGACCACATTTCCAAACTGTCATTCAGAGACAACCCCCTCTTCCCAAAAAAAGATGAGTCTCGGGGTTGGCAGGGAAATCGGCGGTGGAGGTGATTTGTCAGGCAAATGGCTGGTGTTAGTACTTAAAATCAATCATCCTGACACCATGCTTGATATGGTGTCAGGATGATCAAATTCCATTATTTCAGTTACTACATTGTAATATATAGTGAAATAGTTCAACTCACCATCGTGCAGAATCAGTGGGAACCTGAGCTTGTCACTTGCCACCAGATGCAGCTTGTCACTTGCCACCCATAGCCTGCCACCAAATGTAGCGTATCACTTTCCACAGTTGCCTGCCGCTAGATGCAGCATGTCACTTGCCACCAGCAGCCTGCCACCAGATACAGTGTGCCACTTGCAACCAGATACAGTGTGCCACTTGCTACCCACAGCCTGCCAAAAGGTACAATGTGCCAATTGCCACCAGCAGCCTGCCACCAGATACAGTGTGCCACTTGCCAACAGCAGCCTTTCACCAGATACAGTGTGCCACTTGCTACTGACAGCCTGTCACCAGATACAGTGTGCCACTTGCCACCAGCAGCCTGCCACTAGATACAGTGTGCCACTTGCTACTGACAGCCTGTCACCAGATACAGTGTGCCACTTGCCACCAGCAGCCTGCCACTAGATACAGTGTGCCACTTGCCACCAGATACAGTGTGCCACTTGCCACCAGATACAGTGTGCCACTTGCCACCAGCAGCCTGCCACCAGATACAGTGTGTCACTTGCCACCAGCAGCCTGCCACCAGATACATTGTGCCACTTGCCACCAGATACAGTGTGCCACTTGCCACCAGCTCCCTGCCACCAGATACAGTGTGCCACTTGCCACCAGCAGCCTTCCATCAGATACAGTGTGCCACTTGCCAACCACAGCCTACCACCAGATACAGTGTGTCACTTACCACCAGCAGCCTTCCACCAGATAGTGTGCCACTTGCCACCAGCAGCCTGCCATCAGATACAGTGTGCCACTTGCCACCAGCAGCCTGCCACCAGATACAGTGTGCCACTTGCCAACCACAGCCTACCACCAGATACAGTGTGCCACTTGCCACCAGCAGCCTGCCACCAGATACAGTGTGCCACTTGCCACTAGCAGCCTGCCACCAGATACAGTGTGCTACATGTCACCTGCAGCCTGTCACCAGATACAGTGTGCCACTTGCCACTAGCAGCCTGTCACCAGATACAGTGTGCCACTTGCCACTAGCAGCCTGCCACCAGATACAGTGTGCCACTTGCCACTGACAGCCTGTCACCAGATACAGCGTGTCACTTGCCACCAGCAGCCTGCCACCAGATACAGTGTGCCACTTGCCACCAGCAGCCTGCCACCAGATACAGTGTGCTACTTGCCACCAGCAGCCTGCCACCAGATACAGTGTGCCACTTGCCACTAGCAGCCTGCCACCAGATACAGTGTGCCACTTGTCACCTGCAGCCTATCACCAGATACAGTGTGCCACTTGCCACTAGCAGCCTGCCACCAGATACAGTGTGTCACTTGCCACCAGCAGCCTGCCACCAGATACAGTGTGCCACTTGCCACTAGCAGCCTGCCACCAGATACAGTGTGCCACATGTCACCTGCAGCCTGTCACCAGATACAGTGTGCCACTTGCCACTAGCAGCCTGCCACCAGATACAGTGTGCCACTTGCCACTGACAGCCTGTCACCAGATACAGCGTGTCACTTGCCACCAGCAGCCTGCCACCAGATACAGTGTGCTACTTGCCACCAGCAGCCTGCCACCAGATACAGTGTGCCACTTGCCACTAGCAGCCTGCCACCAGATACAGTGTGCCACTTGTCACCTGCAGCCTATCACCAGATACAGTGTGCCACTTGCCACTAGCAGCCTGCCACCAGATACAGTGTGTCACTTGCCACCAGCAGCCTGCCACCAGATACAGTGTGCCACTTGCCACTAGCAGCCTGCCACCAGATACAGTGTGCCACATGTCACCTGCAGCCTGTCACCAGATACAGTGTGCCACTTGCCACTAGCAGCCTGCCACCAGATACAGTGTGCCACTTGCCACTGACAGCCTGTCACCAGATACAGCGTGTCACTTGCCACCAGCAGCCTGCCACCAGATACAGTGTGCTACTTGCCACCAGCAGCCTGCCACCAGATACAGTGTGCCACTTGCCACTAGCAGCCTATCACCAGATACAGTGTGCCACTTGTCACCTGCAGCCTATCACCAGATACAGTGTGCCACTTGCCACCAGCAGCCTGCCACCAGATACAGTGTGCTACTTGCCACCAGCAGCCTGCCACCAGATACAGTGTGCTACTTGCCACCAGCAGCCTGCCACCAGATACAGTGTGCCACTTGCCACTAGCAGCTTGCCACCAGATACAGTGTGCCACTTGTCACCTGCAGCCTATCACCAGATACAGTGTGCCACTTGCCACTAGCAGCCTGCCACCAGATACAGCGTGTCACTTGCCACCAGCAGCCTGCCACTCCCTCCAGGTCTCTTCCAGGATGGGTAGAAGGGACAGGGCCAGCATAGTCAATAGAGGGTTGTGTGTACAGCCTTTGGGCTCACACTGTTTTGCTGCAGTTTGGGCGCACTGCTTGTGTATCTGCAGTTTTAGCTTGCAGTCCTATTGATTTTGGTGCGCTTTCAGAAAAAACATGCAACCTAATAGAAATCAATAGGACTGTCGGTAAAACGCAGGAAAACTGCGGATACACCAGCAATGGCCAAAACACAGCAAATGAGTGTGAACCCACCTAAAAGCACAAGGAGCCGAGTCTACATATTGACTGCAGTTATAACAGCCATTGCTGAAGATAAAGGTAAAAGAGGGGGAGAGAAGGGAGATAAGAGTCCAGTCACTGAGCTCACACTTGGATGGTTGGAAGCTCATCACTCACATATCTGTTCAGTTCACCTTCTATCTGCCGGCGGCAGTTGCTCTGTTCATAATTTCCCAGCCCACACGGCTCCTTCACTGCACACAGAGAGAAGAGAGAGGGGAGGGGGAAGGCAGAGCCATTTGTGTAGGGGGGAACTGTGCACTGTGACACTGTAATAAACACAGTGAGCCAACACAGATGCAGCCAGACACCCCTCCATTTACACACAGCTTCTCCTGTCCCAAAGAAGTTTATGGGCAGGAGAAAGTCGGGCTTATATTGCGGGCTGTGAGGGCCGATTTTAAGGCAGGGGCCTGGAGCTGCAGCTCCATCAGCCCCTATGTTAATCCGGCCCTGGTTCCGCTGCTGATAGCAAGTCCAACCTGTAGTGGCGGGTGAAGGTGGAGAAACTTGTCCACGTGGCCGCTTTACAGATCCGACCCGGGGAAGCCCCTGCCCTCTCTGCCCAGGACGTTGCTACTGCCCTTGTTGAATGGGCTACTACCCCCTTAGGGGGCTCTGCTCCTGAAGCTTTATAAGCTTCGCTGATGGCCATTCTGAGCCATCTACCTATGGTGCTTTTGGATGCTCTATACCCCTTCCGTGGACCAGAGAAGAGAACAAAGAGTGAATCTGATCTTCTAAAATCTTTCGTTATCTCCATATAGTGTAATAAACACCTTCTCACGTCCAGGGAATGGAAAGACCTCTCCTTAGCACTGGACGGGTTAGGACAAAAGGTAGGGAGAATTATCTCTTGTTCCCTATGAAATGCTGATGCCACCTTTGGCAAGAAACCCGGGTCAGTTTTTAGCACTACCCGGTCTGGAAAAATATAACAAAAGGGTTCTCTAATGGAAAGAGCTTGTAACTCGCTTACTCTCCTAGCTGAAGTTACTGCTACTAACAGGACTATTTTTAACGACCATAGCCTGATTGATGCTTCCTCTGGAGGTTCAAAAGGCCCTTTGATTAGACCCCGCAGAACCACAGACAGGTCCCATCTAGGAAAAAACTTAAAAGGTATTGGCCTAGCTCTGGCCAATGCCTTGAAAAACCTAATAATAAGCGGCTCCCTTGATAATTGCCTCTCAAGAAAAACCGATAATGCAGCGACCTGCACTTTTAGGGTGCTAGCTGCCAACCCCATCTCCATTCCCTCATGGAGAAACTCTAGCACTGGAGCGATTTCCTGTGGCGAAAGTATCCTAATCGCACACCAGCTATTAAATCGCTTCCACGTTTTGAAGTAGATGGCCCTGGTAACCTCCTTACGACTATTCAGCAGGGTAGAGACCAGTTTATCCGAAAGGCCCTTATTTTTTAACATCTGCTCCTCAGTAACCAACCTGTCAACCTGAGATGCTGGGTATTTGGGTGATGAAGGGGGCCCTGCGTTAGGAGGTCCTTCCGAAGCGGAAGCTCCCAATAAGGTTCCACCGCCATCCCCTGTATTGTTGCGAACCAAGCCCGTTTGGGCCAGAAAGGAGCCACCAGAATCATAGTCGTCTTCTCTTTCTGTAGCTTTCTTAAGACCAAGGGGATCATCTGAAAGGGGGGAAAGGCGTAGCACAACTGGAATTTCCATGGCTGCGCTAATGCATCCAATCCCTCTGCCTGATCCTGCCTGTTCAGTGAGAAGAAGGCCTCTACTTTTGCATTCTTTTGGGATGCGAAAAGATCTATTTGGGGCATTCCCCATCTTTCTGTTAGTTGTTGGAAAGTCTCTACATTCAGACTCCATTCTGCTTCCAGTATTCTTTCTCTGCTCAGAAAGTCTGCCATAAGGTTTAAATCTCCCTTCAGATGTATCGCTGTTATGGAGTTTAGCCTGTTTTCTGCCCAAGCTAGAATCTGGAGTGCCAAGGATAGCAGAGCCCTGCTCCTTGTTCCTCCCTGCCTTGATATATAAGCCACCGCTGTGGCATTGTCCGATAGGACCTGAACATGATGGCCCCGGACTGTTCTTTCGAAGGCCCCTAGACCCAAGAGAATAGCCCTCAGCTCTCTCCAATTGGAGGACTTTCTGGCTTCCCAGTCTGTCCAACTCCCCTGAGCCATCTGCTCGTCCAGGTGGGCGCCCCAACCCCAGGAACTTGCGTCTGTTGTTAATCTTTTCTGCAAAGGAAAACTCCAGAGCAGACCCCTGTTCAGGTTTGAGTGATTTCTCCACCACCAAAGCTTCCTCTGAACCCGCGCAGGTATCCTTATTAATTTTTCTAGGGACTCTCCATAGGACCAACTCGTTAAAATTGTCTGCTGGAGCTCCCTTCCATGTAGACGTGCCCACTGCACCGCTGGAATAGTCGCAGTGAGTAGCCCTAAGACCGACATAGCTGCTCTTATGGAGATTGGCATATTTGTCTGCGTCTTCTTCACTGCCTCCTGAAGCTTCTCCCTCTTCCCTTCGGGGAGAAAAATTTTCTCCTGGATGGAATCTATCGTGTAGCCCAAGAATAGTATGGTCTGAGATGGAATCAAGTTTGATTTCTCCTCGTTGATTATCCATCCTAGACCCACCAGGTGTCTCATTGTCTTTTCCAGATCTCTCACTAACAGGTCCTTTGTTTTGGCAAAAATTAGTAGATCGTCCAGATAGGGCAGGACTGATACCCCCTCTACTCTGAGTGGGGCCAAGGCCTCCGCCAGGATTTTTGTAAAAATCCTCGGAGAGGACGACAGCCCGAAAGGGAGAGCTCTGAACTGGAGATGAAGGGTAGATTCCCCCAGTTTTATCGCAAACCTTAGGTGTTTCTGAGATGTTGACGCTACTGGTACATGTAAGTATGCATCTCTCAGGTCTATGGAAGCCATAAAACATCCCGGGGTCAGGAGATTCTTCACTGAGAATATTGTGTCCATCCTGAACTTCTTGTACCTGATAGTCTTGTTTAGAATCTTCAGGTTCAGGATGAGCCTGAATTTTCCCGACGGTTTTTTCACAAGAAATATGTGTGAATAGCACCCCTGTTCTAATTCCCCAGGGGGCACGTTCACTATCACTTTTTGTAGCATCAAGTCCTTCAGGATAGCTGTCATTGCTAGTGACTTTTCTGAGTCTCGGGGAGCCTGGGTTATGTAAAAACGCACAGGAGGAGGTTGAGAAAATTCCAGCCTGTAACCCTCCAAGATGGTCCTGAGGATAAACTGGCTGCTTGTTATAGTCTTCCACTGTAAAAAGAAGGTCTGTAACCTTGCTCCCACAGTTGGGTGACCGTCACTGGGTTTTTGGGCTTGTGGTTGGGGGGCGAAAAAGTACTCCTGACTTACCCCTCCCTCTTTGAGACTTCCAAGGCCTTTTGTAGCCTGCCTCTTTGGTATCTGGGGTTTTCCGAAAAGCACGAAAATTTTTGTTGCCTTGCGGAAGTACCTTCTTCTTTATAGGGAAAGCCTTCTTTTTGTCAGCTGTTCTGTCAAGAATAGCTTCCAGCCCAGGGCCAAACACTAGGTCACCTTCAAAGGGTAAACCGCATAATTTTGTCTTTGAAGCAGTGTCCCCTGTCCATGTCTTGACCCATAACGCCCTGCGAGCTGAGTTTATCAGAGCTGTGGATCTGGCTGACATCCTGATTGACTCCGCTGAGGCATCTGCTATATACCCTACCGCCTTTGATAACACCGGGAGCGTATCTAGCAGATCCTTACGAGGCGTCCCTGCCTCAATGTGGATTTTCAGCTGCTCCAGCCAGTGTTCCAGATTTCTGGCTACCACAGTTGAGGCCATGGCAGGCTTCAAATTTGCTAAAGAAGAATCCCATGCCTTCCTTAATAGGGAGTCTGCCTTTTTGTCCATGGTATCTTTAAGGATACCCATGTCCTCAAAGGCCAGGTCAGTATTCCTAGATACCTGGGAAAAGGCTGCGTCTAGTCTTGGCTTTTTATTCCAAATATGCGAGCTATCCTCATCAAACGGAAACCTTCGCTTGAGGGATTTAGAAAAGAAGGGGGCTCTCTCTGGATCCTTCCACTCCCTCTTAATGGTCTCTGATAGGAATTTATGTACAGGAAAAACCCTGTGTTTTTCCTCCCCGAGGCCTTGGAACATCTTATCGTGTAGGGATAGCTGAGCCTTATCCTCTGTGATGTTAAGGGTAGTATGAATTGTTCTTAGTAGATCATCTACCTCCTCCAGGGATAACTTGTACCTAGAAGAAGGAGAAGAAGCTTCATTTACTTCTTCTGCTTCCTCATCCGAATTTAGTAAAATGTTACTTTCCTCCTCCTCTGAGTCGCTGCCCCCTCTGGATGCTGAAACAGAGGATTGAGAATGTGGCACCCCACTGCTATGCGCCGTTGGACGCCTATCTAGGTAGGACCTGAAGGACTCAAAAGTGTCTGCCAGTTCCTTCCTGAAAGAGCTTAGCAATTCGCTTTGCTGAGCTGCAGGACTAGCAGGAGCTGTCTCCTCCTTAACTATGTCCGTAATGCAAGATTTGCATAATACTTTGGGCCAGGAATCCCTCAGTAACCCTTTACAAGAGGGACACTTCCTCTTAACAATAGGGGAGACATGCTTGGTCTTTTCTTTAGCCTTCTGCAATATCCCAAGGGAAAAAAGACAATAGCTGAACCATATTTCACAAACAACAGCTTACATGCTGTATAAAAAGAAACACAGAAAAAAACACCACCAAGGAAGTTAACCCTTTAACACCTATGATCTGTTCCACAGCCGGTGAATCACCCCACAGATCCACCTTAAAACATAATTAATCACTTATCCCTCCTTTAGTACTCAGGACCAAGTGATCTGCAGGCTCCCCCTTTTTTTTTTTTTTTTTTTTTAGGGAAGGGATAATATATAAACATTATAAATGCCCATAGAGTAAGGACAGAGATCAGTATCCCTGCTTACCTGAGCCTGGCTGATTGTTGTGGCTCCTGCTCCTGCCACCGCCGTCTGATCGTCCTCCATTATTGACAGGACACACAGCGGCGTTTGTGCTCTTTTATTTGATTTTCCCGGGCCGCTCACCGCTGTGAGGGCCGGAAATGAAATCAGCCGTGGAGACCGCCCCCCCCTCCTGCGTTCCAGCGGCCGGAACCGGAAGCCGCGTCGCGCCGCTCGAGGCCCCGCCCCCGGTCGGAAATGACGCGCTTGCCATCCGAACCCGGAAGGCGTGCGGCCCGTGGAATAGACGCCGCTCTACTCCACAGCCCTGCCACCGGTCTGTAGGAGCGGGACCCTCGCAGCCTGGCTCTCGCCGAGCATGAAGAGGAGGAGGCACCGGAGAATCCCCCACACGTCAGGGAGGATGCTGGGCTGCCTTAGGAAAGGAAAAAAAAACGATCCGGTATGCCCAAACTTTCACCACCTGGAGAAAGCGCAGCACACCCCTGGTTCCCTGCAGCGCTTCCACCATGGCGGAGGAAACACTACAACTGAGGCCATGGTGGAAGTGTCCGGTCTTTAAAGAAACTGACTGCAGTGTTTCCTGGGAAAGTGGGTGGAGCTGCGCTCTCTCCAGGTGCTGTCCTGAAAGACGAAGGGAGAAATAACACATGCCTTGAATTCTACCTTCAAGGTCAATATGACGAAAGGAAATCCCTAAATCTGGAACACGAAACTTCTCCAAGATCTGTTCACCCTCTTACAAACTTTTTCTAGGGGCTTGAATGTAACCGATTCCAACCATCTTAACCTTGGTATTATTTCTGAAAATACCAAAACTGTATTTGGAGAAACTAACTTAAAGTGACACTAAAGGTTCGTTTTTTTTTGTTTTTTTTAAATAACATACATATCATACTTAACTCCACTGTGCAGCTCATTTTGCACAGAGTGGCCCTGAACCTGCTCTTCTGGGGTCCCTCTGCGGCTCTTGTGGCTCCTCTCTAGATCAGATAACCCCCTGGGAGAAGCGCTCTCCCCTGGGGTTACCTTGTGGGCGTGCTCCCTATTCCAGCATTCGGTGTCCATAGAGGTCGAATGCAGGATTCGGCCCCACTCCCCGGTGCCTGCATCATTGGATTTGATTGACAGCAGTGGGAGCCAATGGCTGCCGCTGCTATCAATCCATCCAATCAAGAGCCGAGAACCCCAGCCAGAGAGACAGCGCGTCCCCGTGGGTCAAGTTCTAGGGCTCAGATAAGTAAAATGGGGGGGCCGGTCACTGCCAGGTGTTTTTTCACCTTAATGCATAGGATACATTAGGGTGAAAAAACATGTAGGTTTACAAGCCCTTTAAGGAACCTAAACGTATCCTTCATGTTGGAAATCAGTTCAAACGTCTTCATTTTACCAATATCATTCTCACCCAGGTGAATAAGAATATCTCGAGAAGGAAAAATAGTATAAAGTCTGCCTAACTCTAAAACAAAATCACTCCAAACCATGCTCCTTCGACCATGCCAACTAATAACAAAAGAGTTTAGATCCAGACCCAAATTCTCTGAGTAAACCCTAGCAACCACTCTCTTCTGGGCCCAGAAGATAAATGAATGTCCCAATATCCACACCATATGTTGATTACCTGAAATAGAGTAATGAATTAATATGGGCGAATGCACAATTTATAAGAGTCTGAACTCCATCTTCCTATGCTTTTTATACTTTTAGCTTCTAGACCTATCCGCGCAGCTTCTGTCGCTGCTCCGATTCTAAATGAATGCGTTGTAATATGTAAAAGACTCAAGTTAACCTCTGACAAACATCTCTTCAATACACTTTTAAATTGATAAACCGTTAGAGGCGAACCATCACACAATGAATAAACAACAACTCAGACAACCCAGGCCTGATGTTAATATAAGATTTCAATGTTTTAACAGGACAGATACTTTTGTCCCAGCACCTGTTTAATGAAATCCAAGAGCCAAGACCCAAAGAAGCAGTTTTACTATATTTCAATTATATTCTTAAACTGTCATCAAACAATAACACGTTAGATAACAAAATACCTGACCTCCCAGCCTTTGATGGAGATAATAATTGCAAAATCCTAAAAGCCGCAAAAAAGGCTATTGAAAAAACAGCATTAAACAAAATTACCTCAAACTCGGGTGGGCATACTAAATTTGTGATATTACATAATTTAGACAATCACTCCGGTGTAATGGGGGATATAGTGTCTTTAGTCAAATTCCTCCTTCTATAACCTTTCATGGCCTTTTTTACTGAAAAGAAACTTTGAAAGGCAGGAAGATTATGAAGGTGAAGAAGAAAGGAAATGCCAAATAACGTTTTATTAATGTGAGATTATGAAAAAAAAATTTTTCATTAGTGAATGAAGAAATAACAGCATTACATTTTCAGAATATCCAGAAATATCAGTTTGTAATGAAGATAAAAAAAAGACAGCCACAACAACCATGCAGAAGAATAATTCTTCCAAGTTGAATTGGCCAAAGAATGCTGAATGTTCCCCAAAATTAAATCAGATCCCACAAATGGGGCATGAAGCCCCGACTAGGTCTGCTTTCGGCATCAGGGAGAAAAATCGGTCCATCTGCAGGTGAGAGAGAGCGTTAGCTATTATGTTAACCTTACCTGGGATGTATTTGGCCTTTAACCAAATGTTCCACTTCAAGCAAAGAAAAACCAAATACTGCAAAAAGGAAACCACCTGTGGAGACTTGGAGGAAAGACAATTGACAGCAAAACACACACCTTTGTTATCAGAATATTAATATTCTCCTATTGGCAAACTTAGGACCCCATAATTCTAATAAAACAACCACAGCGAATAATTCTAGCAGAACTATATTTTTACAGAAGCCATTTGCAATCCACCCATTGGGCCAAGTAGACGTGCACCAATGTCTCCTCCAAATCAACCCCAAACCCAACTGAGCCTGCTGCATCTGTGGCTAAGCAGAAATCGCAATCACTAATAAATTCCTGCTGTCACAAAGCTTTCCCATTAAAATGCTCTAGAAACTTTACCCAAACCACATATCCTCTTTAATATCCGATGACAATCTAATATGCGCCGAGGGATTTTTTTAAGCCTAAAATACTACTGTATAACCTTCTAGAAAATACCCTACCCATTGGAAGAACCCTGGATGCAAAAGCCAATTGGCCCAATAGTGTGAAAGATAAAATTAACTGCATGAGCTCATATATCTTATCACTAGGGAGACAAAACTCACCTGCTACTGTGTCCAAGGTAATACCTAAAAATTCTAGTGGTAGTTGGGAAAACAGTTTTCTCTTCCACCAAAGGAATACCAAAATAATTACAGACTGAAAAGAATGCATGTAGTAAATGAAGACACTCATCCGACCCTCCTGAATCCATAAACAAAATATCATCCAAGTAAAGGATTGAAAATTGTGAATCAGCCACCTCATTTACTACCCATTCAATAAAAGATGAAAAAGATTCAAAATAAAAACAAGACCCCGAACCATCCATTGGCAAACATTTGTCAAAATAAAACTTATTTTCAAAACAAATACCTAATGAGTTAAAACATTTCGGATTCAGTGGGAGAAGCCTAAAAGCTGACTTTATGTCTGCCTGTGCCAACAAAGCTCTCTTACCTAATACCTTCAGCTTTTGCAAAGCTGACTCAAATGATGAATATGACACTGAGATTAAGTTTGGATCTATCTGATCATTTAACGAATTGCCAAAGAAAAAGACAGATGGTGAATGATACAAAACTCATTTAGTTCTTTCTCGAGGACTACCCCCAAAAGGTGACACCCGAAAGTTCACAAACGGAGGAAAATCAAGTGGACCTTCCATTCTACTAGCTGCCACTTATTTAAGCAGTTTTTGCCTAACCACATGATAAAATTCATCAACTGATTTTAAATTCCTAAGTATAGTTCAACCTTCTTCTTCAAAGGATGGTAAATCAAAACCTACCATAAAACCTTTTAGGTAACATTAAAGCTGTCTGCTGGTTTAGGTAAAGTTGAAGCCAAGGGAGCATTCTTTGGATAACCACCCAGGAATCCGCTTTTTTGAAAATGGTCCTTTTGACTTGGCTGTAATTTCCAAAAACACTTATGCCGCGTACACACGGTCAGACTTTTCGACCAGACTGGTCCGACGGACGCCGACGGACCAAATCCGCCGGACAATCCGATCGTGTGTGGGCTCCACCGGACCTTTAGCAGACTTTTAAAGTCGCAAATCTGACGGACTTTAGATTTGGAACTTGCTTCAAATCTTTACGTCGTAACTCCGCTGGACCCAGAAATCCACTCGTCTGTATGCTAGTCCGACGACGAAAACCGACACTAGGGCAGCTATTGGCTACTGGCTCTCAACTTCCTTATTTTAGTCCGGTGTACGTCATCATGTATGAATCCGTTGGACTTGTGTGATCGTATGTAGTTAAGTCCGTTCGTTAGAAAGTTCGCTGCAAGTCCGCCAAAAGTCCGTCGAAAGTCTGTCGAAAGTCTGTTGGATGGGCTGTCGGACTTTTGTAGTCGAAAAGTCCGACCGTGTGTACGCGGCATTAGAAACAGGTTGGGCGCCTGAACAGAAGGCACACTTATGCCTATATTTACATGCATTTAACCATTTACAGTGACTGTCATTAAATGCAAACACATTCCCTGATGCATTTCCAGGAGCCGTGGTGTTTGACGGACAAAAGTTTGCTTCTGTGGTAGAAATAAATTCAGCCAGAGACTACCATCTTTCGCACCTCACTGAAGTGAAGGTTGACGAACAGCTTCATCATAGGATAGCCATGAAAAACCACTAAAGCTCCTATATGCCTCAAGGATTATATCAATATGCTGGAATAGGGCTGAACTCTTCTCTGGACATTTCTCACAAATTACACCTGCGTATACGCAGAATGCTTGTGACCAGGTATAAAATGACTTTAACACTGGTTTTCGTGGTTCCTCATCCAACTTATCCTCTTTTTTGTCATATCTCTGAGAAAAATCCCTTGCCTGAGGAAGAACTGTCACTAAATCTATGTAATCACCCTTCAATTTTTTTTTTCATTTAAAGCAGATGAAAGGTGAAAACCAAGCAGAGAAAGGACACATGGCATACATTCCCTACCCCTCCCTTGCAACTGTTTATCAAAAGGAGAGCGAGGGGACTGTACAGCAGGACTCTGAGACAGAGATCTCTCATCAGATAAAACTACTGACTAGACCCCTGCTGCCGCACCGCCACCAGACCTAATTTCAGGTTGAGAACGAATAGCCTGAAGTAATTGTTCTAAAGATGAAGATAGTGAAGAGAGCTTGTCTAATGCCACACACTCACCATTATTTGAAGTCATGCTTGCTTGTGCTAAAGGATTTGTTCCAGGACGCACACAGCACAGGAATGGAACTGCTGGCTTGCTCTGACCCTTCTATTGTGTCTCTAATTTTTGCCCCCAGGGCTGCTGCTTCTTCAGATGCCCGCAGCCCCAGCCGGAACCCCGACGCTCCTCATTGCCATGGAGGTGATCCTCTGCCTGATGACGAGGCAATCTGGCTCTGCCCCCTCTTCTCCTTTCAGAGGCCTTTGCTCCCGAGCGCCTTCTTCCCCCCGCCGAAGTCTACCTCTCACTGACAGCAGGCGTGGCTGGGCTGTAGCTCCTCCGCTGCTGATGCCGCCTCTTGCTGGAACTCCGACCTTCCTCATCCTCTTGCTGGATGACGAATTCCTGCCTCACGACCTCCATAAACTCTTCTGACGGATCTTCTGACTCCATCCTGACTGGACGATGCTGCAACTCAGCTCCTCTGTCCCGCACGGACACCTCCATTCCTTCGCTGCTCCCTCCAGCTGCTTCCTCAGTGTCTTGGCCCGCAGGTATGGTGAGACACCGCCGGATCCATTAATCTCCTCCTGCCGTCTCAGCCCACTCCAGTAGCTGTCTCACCAGAGTCTTCATGCTGCCAGAGGTAGCCTGTTAGAGCTTGTGATATTATAGCCCTTTTTCCTGAAGCTCTTTGTGACGACTTCTCTCTGTCGACTGGCAAAAATTCCTGTCAGGGGGCCCCTTAAATAGACTCCCCACAAACCCTCTAGAAGGTTCTAAGGTCACCTGACCCTTACTAGCCAATCCCCAGTCAACCTCTTAATTTTCTTGAAACTTCTCTATCATGTGACCTTATCTCATCTATTAGAATAAGCCCCATTTAAAACCTTGTTAATACTGATAATTTAGCCGACGCCCCATGAGGTAAGGGGGGCCTAAATAGGCTACCCCTCTTTTACCCCCCATTCTCCTACAACAAACTCCACAATAATACAAAACACCACAATAGGAAAAGCACAGGTTTTTTTTCTGGGAGACCATTGGCTCTCCAAGAATCAGGAGTACACCAGGAACCATTCCAATAAGTACTCCACACCTATGGATCCTGCAGCATCTGCATAAAATTGAAAATTAGCATCCAGGAAAAATTATTCCTCCTGCCAAAACATCCGGCCATCCTGGATGCTCGGAATGACTAGTGAGGTGAAGAAACAGCAGACAGAAACCAAATGTTCTTAGTGACACTACTCCATAACAAAAACACAGGCTCCACCTCTGCACACCATTTTCAACTTTAGTAAGCTAAAAAGCCAATTGCTCTTGCTTCTGAAATATTGGCTTTCCTTAATAAGCAGAAATGTACTTAGATCAAGGCAGTAAATCCTTTGAACTCTCTGCTTAGCAGAACATGTAAAAAAAAAGGGGAAACCTTCAACAAGCAATCATAACACCAGAAACTGCAAAATCCAATCCCACCACAAGCATTACGCTGGATGGAAATGCAATAAACCTGAAAGAGAAACAAATCTCCCCACTGTAGTCTTCCTTTTTGTAGGACTATCTATCACCATTCTGTTACCTGCAAATTGTTTTGCAAGTGTCCTGTTTATATCACAAAGCTGGTGTGAGTGTGGTGCAATGAGGAAAAATGTAGCATGTCTGCATTTTTATGCAGCACACTAAATGTCACTGTATATCACAGCAGTGAGCAGAGCAACACCCTGATGTTGTGCTGTGACATGAATATTAAAATGAATAACATAAAAAATGCACTGAAATGAGTACTGCACTGCTGCTTACTGGGGTCCAACGCTGACATGCATTTTACCATGCAGGCTAGTGTGATCCTACAATTAGACAAAAAAAATCACTGACTAGTCTTTTTTGTTAAATTCAATGTATACCATATCTAAAATGATACCAAAAAAATGTAACTCCCTATATGTTCTATACTCTATAAAAAAAAACATAATAATAACTAGTACCTGAGCAACTGGTCAAAAAATACAGATAATAGATGAAGCATGACACTTGAAATATCACAAGTATTTTAAAATGAACTCCACCCTGAAATTCAAATTTTGGGGACTTAAGGACTTGTTTACATTAGCAGTTGTGGGAGGGGGTGACACCCTGTGGTTGAACAATGTTTTAATACCCCCAGCCCCTACAACCACTCCTGCTTTAGCTGTGGAGGCAGAAGCTGGGGTTGTGCACATGCTACAGTCGCAATGCTTTGCTTTGTGGCTGCAGCCAGAATTATACCCCCTGATTTTTTTTTTTTTAAGAATTTTACATACAGATAAGAATGCTGACAGAGTGTATACCTGAAATAGCAAAGCTAGTGTCTTTGAAAGCCCTTAAAAGCACTAGGCCAGAGAGAGATGTGTGAAACAAACTGAATATCTGCATTTGGTAAAAATGCTCCTAATCCAAAAGATATTAAATGCTTGCTTAAAATAGATGTAAAATTATAATAGCATTTTAATGCAGAAACGAGCCGTAGGAAATGAAATTAATATTCAAGTGTGTGTACTTGCTCTGCTTTTTCTTAAGTACTGCTCACAGTAGGGAAAATTATGGTACCTAAAGTGACAATTCATCCAAAGGCACCAGGATCTGAAAAAGGTGGCAATTAAAAAAAAGTTAATCAGAAATTGGCAAATCTTATGCTTTGAGAAGATGTCTAAACAAGGAGTATTAATTTTAAATTCAGTTTCTCTAACGTCCACAGCTAAGAGCATCTGCATTTTCATTAGTGTATCCCTGAGTGTGAACTTCCAATTAAAGAGCACTCATATCCATTTTGGTATGTTTGGGGAAATCTGCTCTTGTGCCGTGTACACATGATCGCATTTTTCGACACGAAATGTTGGATGTAAGCTTGTTGGCGGTAAGTCCGACCGTGTGTATGCTCCATCAGACATTTGCTGTCTGACTTTCTGCCAACAAATGTTGGCTAGCATGTTCTCCAATTTTCCGCCAACAAATGTTTGTTGTCGGACGTTCTGATCGTGTGTACACAAGTCCGTCGGACAAAAGTCCAAAGTGCAAACACGCATGCTCGGAATCAAGGATGAGCCGGAAGTGCTTGGTCTTGTAAAACTAGCGTTGGTAATGGAGATATAACATTTGTGATGCGGCAAATTATGAAATCTCTCAATGCAGCGCGTTCTCTTCAGCTTTATAATGGTATAGGAAGCTGCTTTGCTGCAGATATTCACAGTGTTCTGACAAACGTATTTCTTTTTTTTTCTAGTAGTCTCCAGAATAATATTTATTTTTTTCTGTTTTTTTCACAACACCATTATCTTGTATTTTTTATCCTCAAAGATGCAACTATGTTGGTGTCCCTTGTTAATTTGACATTGTACTTTTGAAATTTACCTGCCTACTCACAAACAAACTGTCCTTTTTGAAGTAAAACACATAGCCAAGTATTTGTAAAAACAAACATTTTTAATTTAATAGGGAGCACAAGGTCATATCAAAATAAAGAGGAAGGCAACAATGGAGAAACAGTTGGAAATGGTGAATCCTTTGTACATCATTTATTTGACTGTCCAAATTGGTAACCTGAGGAGTTCATTTAATAGGAAGCACAATATGGTCCAGGACTCCGAAAGATCGGGAGCAGCAGCAGATGACATATGTCCTGAGGCAATGGTCTTCCAACAGCCTGTGTTTTTTGCCAGACCACACCGAACCCAGGCCATCACTCTCAACACTTCCTTCCAGACTTCCTTCCATGCTGCTGTGGTGGGTGGGGTGGCTGTGTTGTTGGTGGAGGTGGTGGAGGAGCATGGTCCAACTCACAGAAGTGTGTTCGATGGGCGAGTTCGCCCCTTGTCCCCTTGTTTAGGGCCTGCAGAATTATTTCCTCGCATATAGTGTGCTGGGCCTCCTCCATCTGCTTTAATTTACTGGCTGTGACGCATCCAAGCACCTCCTGGCCATCATGCTAATTGCCGCTGTAGCATGTTTTAGAAAAGCAGCCATGGCCTCCTCCAGGTTCCTTGACTTCCTGGTCCTTTTGGTTGGAGGGCGGAGGGGAGGAACCTGCGATTTGGTCAGGCTGCTTGCTACGGCCTCCTCTTGGCTGATGCTTTCCTGTGTATGAAAATGGTACATAGTTTTAGGTTCTTGGTCATCAATCACACACAATTTTGAGCTTATGACTGTTGAAAATTGAATGTTAACAAATAGAAAAGACTATCATTCTGACCCCAGCATTTTTCATTCTTGTCCCAATCATTTTTGGCTACTACTGTCTATTGATATGTAAACCACTTTGTTAAATCAAAAATTTGTGATCAATAACATCTAGTTAACATCATTCAATTTTTGACAAGAAATATGTTCAACAATGCTATACCTGGGTCAATCTGGGCTCCTCCACATCTTCTTCCTGGGTGGAGGGCCTAGGTTGGACCTCAGGAGCCTCAGCTGATGCTGAAGAAAGTGTTGAGAGCGATGGCCTGGGTTCCGTCTAGTCAGACAAAAAATGTAGGCTGTTGTAGTACCACAGTCTGGGGAGATATACGTCATCTGTTTGAGACAAAAAAAAAAAAAAAAGATGGAGAATATGGGACTTTAAAAGGTACATCATATAGGGAAGAACACAATTTATAGTGTAGAAATATACAAATATTTACTTAGAAAAAACACTTTAAAAAGTAGGGAGTACAGTTTACAGTCATAGGTATACACAAATTGCCTATCACTGACAAATGAGAGTACTGTAGTCACATTCAATTATAGCCATGTCCAAAAGTTTCAACATGTTTCGCCGGAGCGGCTTCATCAGGAAAAGGACAAGGATATTTAATTAATAAATGTACATAATTGGACATAATGTCACACAAAACGCCAAAAATGGGCTGGTCAAAATTCTTGGCATCCTTAACAATATTTGGTTGCACACCCTTTGGAAAAAATAACTGAAATCAGTCGCTTCCTATACCCATCAATAAGCTTCTTACACCTCTCACCCAGAATTTTGGACCACTCTTCCTTTGCAAACTGCTCCAGGTCTTTCTTATTGGAAGAGTGCCTTTTCTCAACAGCAATTTTAAGATCTGTACACAGGTGTTCAATGGGATTTAGATCCACACTCATTGCTGGCCACTTTAGAACTCTCCAGCGCTTTGTTGCCATCCATTTCTGGGTGCTTTTTGACATATGTTTGGGGTCATTGTCCTGCTGAAAGACCCAAGATCTTGGATGCAAACCCAGCTTTCTGACACTGGGCTCTACAGTGCGACCCAAAATCCTTTGGCAACCCTCAGATTTCATGATGCCTTGCACACATTCAAGGCACCCAGTGCCAGAGGCAGCAAAACAACCCCAAAACATCATTGAACCTCCACCATATTTCACTGTAGGTACTGTGTTCTTTTCTTTGTAGGCCTCATTCTGTTTTCGGTAAACAGTAGAATGATGTGCTTTACCAAAAAGCTCTGTCTTGGTCTCATCTGTCCACAAGACGTTTTCCCAGAAGGATTTTGGCTTACTCAAGTACATTTTGGCAAACTGTAGTCTTGCTTTTTTAAGCCTCTGTGTCAGCAGTGGGGTCCTCCTGGGTCTATTGCCATAGCGTTGCTTTTCATTTCATGTAGACGGATAGGTCACGCTGACACTGATGCTCCCTGAGCCTACAGGACAGCTTGTAGGAACTTGTTTGGGGCTGCTTATCCACCATCCGGACTATCCTGAGTTGCAACCTTTCATCAATTTTTCTCTTCAGTCCACGCCCAGAGAGATTAGCTACAGTGCCATGGGTTGCAAACTTCTTGATAATGTTGCGCACTGTGGACAAAGGCAAATCTAGATCTCTGGAGATGGACTTGTAACCTTGAGATTGTTGATATTTTCCCACAATTTTGGTTCTCAAGTCCTCAGACAGTTCTCTTCTCCTCTTTCTGTTGTCCATGCTTAGTGTGGCACACACAGACACACAATGCAAAGACTGAGTGAACTTCTCTCCTTTTTATCTGCTTTCAGGTGTGATTTTTATATTGCCCACACCTGTTACTTGCCCCAGGTGAGTTTAAAGGAGCATCACATGCTTGAAACAATCTTATTTATCCACAATTTTGAAAGGGTGCCAAGAATTTTGACCAGCCCATTTTTGGAATTTTGTGTGACATTATATCCAATTTGCTTTTTTCCTCCCTTTTTTGTTTTGTTCCAATACACACAAAGGGAATAAACATGTGTATAGCAAAACGTGTTACTGCAATACTTTTCTGTGAGAAATACTTGATTTTCTGGGTGCCAACAATTTTGGCCATGACTGTAATATATTTAAATGCATCTGCTGCTGCTCCGGATCTCTGGGAATCCTGGACTTTCTTGCGCTCCCTATTATATGTGCTCCTCAGGCTACCAATTTTGAGCTTCAAATAGTTGATTTCTGCCGTTGGATACACAGGCTTCACTAATTCCAACAGTTTCTTCATTGCTGCCTTCCTCTTTATCTTGGTAGAATAGTCCTTGCATTTTACTTGCCATAGACATGGCAGCTCCCGGTATTTTTCGATAAAGTCAGGCAGGAAATCTGGGGCCGTAAATTTATCAACCATTTTATCTGCAAGACACAACGCAAGACAAACCCTAATGTCAGGCTAAACTCTCATAATCTTGTCCCAATATAGGCCTCAATCTATAAGCAGTACAGGCCACTAACCACCGATGCCCCAATTTACAATTGTACCTTCATTTGAACGATCGGCGATAATGATCCTCCGCCCTCCATTCACAGATCGTACGTACATCTGTTACATCGCCGGCGTGTTATGCTTTATATACACTGCGCATGCGTGAAACTCCTCCCCTGTCCTTCTTTCTAGTATAGTCCCCTCCTTTTCTCTTCCCGGGCAGTGGGAGAGCACATGGTGGAGACACAGCATGTGTGTGCTGTTATCAGCAACGACGAAAGCCTGGAGCAAGGCAGTTCCAGATCCATGAGGATATATAAGGCCTCAAACATGTCCTTTGAAGAGATGGTGGACATCTTAAAGAGGACAGACTATGATGGGACTCATGGGCCGTACAGAAACCCTAATGTGAGAAAGGCCAAGATCATGGCTAAAGTTGTCAGAAGTCTGCACAGGACTTTTGGGGTATGACGATCCAAGGATCAATTGAGGAAACGGTGGTCAGACCTGAAATTGAGGGAGCAAGATCAGTATAGAAAGATCAGGAAAGTGCTGCAAAAAAGTAAGTGTTTGTCTGTGTTCCTATTATTATTAGTACTTTCATGCTGCTCCATGTGTTTTTCTTTACTGTTGTACAGTTAAAAATGTCAAGTTTGAGGTTCGTGAACACAGGAATCATTTGTATTAAACATTGTTCATTCGACCACTAATACAGTACATAGTTTTTGGCAGATGCAGGTTAACTACACTTGTTCAGGCCTATTTTGATTAAAATAAGTTTATTACATTGTTGTCTAGATGTGTTTGAAACTAGAATGAAATGACAACTATTCAGTGTCAGGAGAGGACACTCAGCAGCTGTTTACACATCTGGATGCAGGAGCACTAGTGTGGGACACCACAACACCCTTGTTATGGTGTCCCACGCAGGTGCTCCAGTGGATACTAGGGGTCTCTCTGTGTGTGCAACTTGCACAAAACAGGTAAGTATTCCAGCTTTTGAAAGGGAAAAAATCATGTATTCAGCTCGGAACTCTGCCAAAACAGACAATTGGAAGACGCTTCCAAGCAATGTTTTATATTACTATTTCAAGCCTAACATGTCAGGGGAGAAGAAAATAGGGACATCTGAGGACACCAGTAACCCCACACTGAATGAAGAAAGGCAACTCACCAAACACCCTGAAGATGTGGATGCAGATGTTCAGGAAGTGCTGGGTGAAGTGGTAGAAACGGTATCGACAACAGGTCAGTGTCTGAGACCACAGCTTCAGGTAATAGATGGATGCCTGCATATTTATAATACATGGTGTTTTTTTTTATTTTTAGGTGATGTGGCTGTTGTGGAAGAAGAAACTCACTTCACCAGTGCAAGTGCACACATTCTGATCAGTGAGATCATGGTTGGTAATCGTGGTTTGGAAAAGATAAAACAAAAACATCCATGATGTTCAAAAAAGACTGAGCAACATCATAGATATTTTAGGCAAAATCTAAACAAAAAATACATTTTAAAGTTGTTGTTATGTTGTATGTGTTTTTACAGTTTTAAATGAATTGTAAAGCCAAATTTTGAAGATGCACACAATGTGTCAACGTGTGCTATCTCCCATCATGGGGGATCAATGGATGTGGTGCGGGGGTGCAACTCCTTCCTCTCACCTACTTTAGATTGGAGGAAGGGGTTGCACCCACAAAATGTGTACATTGATATCTCATGATGGGAGATAGCACATGTTGACACACTGGGGGTTAGTTACGAAAGGCTAATCCACTTTGCCCTACAAGTGCACTGCAAGTGCATTTGGAAGCGCAATCGCTGTAAATCTGAGGGGTAGATCTGAAATGAGGGGAAGCTCTGCTGATTTTATCATCCAATCATCGTGTGCAAGCAAAAATGCTGTTTTTTATTCTCCTTGCATGTCCCTCTCGGATTTACAGCGACTGCACTTCCAACTGCACTTGCAGTGTACTTGTAGTGCAAAGTGGATTTGCCTTTTGTAAATAACCCCCACTGTGTGGTTTGTGGCTTTAGCAAAATAGATGTAGGGAAAAGACACACATTTTAGGCATGGGATCATGAGGGAAATCCAAATTTTGAGTCCCGATTTGTGTGCATCTTTAAAATTTGGCTTTTAGAGGGGTGAGATCACCCCATCTGATGAAGGAAAGATCAACACAATTTTGACATACTAATGTCTCATATGGCCTTCACTTTAGCAAAGTCAAACTTTGTAAGTTCCTGAGTTGGGGATGTGTATGTTATGATTTTAAACATGCCTGTTTAGCCCCAAAAAAGGCAAATTTATGTCAAACATACATGTTATACACCAAGATATTGGTTTGTTCCAAAACCGTTTATAACGCACATGTGAATGTGCTTGGAGTAAAATGTTTTATACTCAACAATGTGTGGCTTCTTATTTCAATGCTCAATACCAGTTTATTTGTTAAGTTGGTGTAGTTACAGTGACAATGGGGGGTATTTACTAAAGGCAAATCCACTTTGCACTACAAGTGCACTCTCAAGTGCACTTGCAGTGTGCACTTGTAGTTCAAAGCGGATTTACCTTTAGTAAATAACCCCCACTGTGCTGTAAAATGTGCCAAAATCAGGCCATTTTAGGGACTCCAAGCAATTAATTCATGGAGTTGAAATGGATGAATATTTTGTATCATTAATGCATTACATACATTAACAACAATAACATTGTGTGTGTGTAGCAGACCCACAGCACAACATAATAGTTAACTGAAGAAGAGATTGTCACCTCATGTATCAAATAAGTTACGTTTGTACTGTTTAAGAAAATGGCCAAAATTAAAAGGCCATTTGAGAACCTAGGAGACAGATAAGAAACACAAAAAGTAATTCAAATGAAATATGAGTTTAGTTTTTCCAAAACATTTTATTCCACATCCGACATATTTTGTTGTAAATCAATTGCCCCCTACCCACAAAGTAATCTACATATTTTTGCCTGACTTTGCGAGCATTTTGGGGGGGCAAGCCAGGACAGCCACTTTCAAGCGCCATCATTGCTGCAGGCTCTGATGAAAAGCCGGCCTCAGTCGCAACTGAGGCCAGATAGCTGGCTGCATTCTTTCGAAGGTAGTTGTGCAGAATGCAGCAGCTCAACACAACGTGGTTAAGTTTGTATTTGGCCAGGTTGATGGACGTAAGGAAGAGCCTGAACCGGCTGGTCATTATGCCAAAGGCATTCTCCACCACTCTTCTGGCACGTGCCAGCCAGTAATTAAAAACCCTCTGCTCAGGGGTCATGTTCTTTATGGGGAACGGCCTCATCAGATGTTCCCCCAGAGCAAAGGCCTCATCCGCCACAAACATGAAATTGAGGCCCTCAACATTCGCCTCCCGAGGTGGCAACCCCAAGGTGCCATTTTGTAGACGACGGGAAAAATCCGTCTGGGTGATCACTCTTCCATCAGTTACGGCCGTTCTTCCCAATGTCCAGGTATATGAATTCATAATTGGCCTTCACCACCGCCAACATCACTATACTACTAAACCCCTTGTAATTATAGTAGTATGACCCCAAGTTGGGTGGTGGGACGATCCTGAGATGCTTCCCATCGATAGCACCACCACAATTGGGAAAGTCCCACTGGTGGAGAAACTGGAAAGCCACAGTCTGCCATTCCTGTGGTTTGGAAGGAAACTGTGGAGTCAAACAAGAAAAAAATAATTAGTACTTTTGCACATAACATTGCAAGCAGATTAGACACAAACATTCTTGGCCAACATAAGTATAACATTTATTGAAATGAGTATTTACAAAAAGTATAGGGTCAACTTATCAGATTCTCCACCCCCTTTGGTGGACCATTGGAAAAATGTTATGATGGGGGGGATGGGTAGATGTTTTTAACAGGTAACCCTCTCCAATTCATTGAGAGCTGAATGCATAAATAATGTGTGTTACTTTGGCCAGCCCCTCCTTACTGACACTATTGGCAGCCCATTGGACAGAAGAAGTGTCATAATGCAAAAATATGAATACACACTGTCCAAATTGAAGCACATTTTTACATTCTGCAATTACCTATCAAGATAATAGGAGAACAAAACTTTAAACAGTACCATTTGAAAGTATTTAGGCAGGCACTTGGACATGCTTTGGTGAATTCATCCATAAATATGACCACAAAAGAGGTAGGTATAGTGTGTGTGGGTTTGGCAAAGTCAGTAAATAAAGTATTGGTATCGGTTGACTTAGCAGTTGGGGGGGAGGGAGGGTTCAAAATGAGTTTGGGCCACCCAAAAAAAGCCTCTTGCACTCTGCCTGAATTTAAGGACAACAATAACATTTGGATACATTTTAGGGGGTGTTTAGGGTAAGCACTACAATGGAGCTGACAAAATACATTGTTAAGTTAGTAGACTAGGTGTGTATGAGCCCAGGATAGCATACTGGGGAGGTTAGTGAAAGCAAATATACATGAAGGACAAAAAAGGAGCATTAAAAGCTTACAGCACGCATGAGGACAAAGAGGACATTCACAGCATATTACAATCATGGTAATTAGAGATCCCAGTCGTGAACTTCATGTCCTGGAGACTTCTACCCGTCGCCAAGTACCGCAAGGTGGCGATAAGCCTTTGCTCGGGAGAGATGGCTTGCAGCATGCAGGTCTCCTGCTTCGTAATATAAGGGGACAGCAAAGCCAATAGACAGTGGAAGATGGGGTCTGTCATCCGGAGATAATTCCTGAAATCATCAGGATTATTCTCCTGGAACTCCTGCAGCAAAGGCACATGACAGAATTGGTCACGATTAAGAAACCAATTCTTGGTCCAAGAACTCCTCCTCCCCCTGTTCAAGGACTGGACTTGGGTCAAAGCAATAACTCCAAGCCTAACAACAGAACGATCTCTCCGACGAGAACGCAACATGGCTAGTAAATGAACGGCTGCTCAGAACAAACTGACAGAACGCACTGAAAATCAGAAAGGACCTGACAAGCACGACCTGAAAATCAGAAATGACCGGACAAGCACAAACTGAAAATCAGAAACGAACTATAAATAGAATGCACTGAAAAACAGAAACAACCTGACAAGCACGCACTGAAAAACAGATACGAACCAACAAGCACAACCTGAAAAGCAGAAACGAACTGAAAAGCAGGCGGCTGAAAAGCGGGAATCGTCACTCACCAAACTTCTACTAACACGAGATAAACATGAGATTAGCAGGTGCCCAAAGGGTGGCGCATGACTATTGAACTTCCTTTTTATCGGCTCGTCGTACATCTTGTATATCACTATGTTCGTAATTGTTGGTCAACATTTGTGTGACCGTGTGTATGCAAGACAAATTGGAGCCAACACCCTTCAAACAAAATTCCACAGTTTTGTTGTCGGAAAGTCCGATTGTGTGTACGAGGCTTTAGAATCACTGACATACATCCAATACATCCAGATACCGAATCACATGTTTCAGAAAATTTCATGTGTATACTCTGTAGCCGGTTGCATGCAACCACACATAACTGTTTAGTCTTTTTTTCCTAAATATGTTATACTTTTGCATGTCTATTCTTTTTAAAAGGGTTTTAATACCTCACTATAAGGCTTCTTGTACACTTGAACTACTTTGACCGCCAGCTGTGGGAAAACGCAAAACGTGGTAAAATCTTGGCAAAAGCTTAATTATTGTTGTCTTTTTTTTTTTTTAATGTGTAAGGAATTTAACATGACTATTTTCTCCCTTTACCATGGACCATTTATTAATTTTAAAAGTCTACATAAATGTTATTTTCAACATGTCACATATAAAGCAAAAGTATTTTTTTCCTTGTCAAAAGAAGTTTATTGAGTATACAATGTTATAAAGATACATAAAGTAAGTTTACAAGGATCTATAAAGTAAGCTCATTGTTTTACAGTAGGGTTTATATAGGTAAATATCATGAAATTTCAAATATTAAACATTGGGTTCACGTAAACCTAAATTAAAGATATATATCATTTCCTTAGTTACTTTTGTAGGTATTTAAATGATTTGTACCTACTATACATATTGTTTACAAGTAGAGTGTATATAGGTCAAATAAATTCTGATAATGAACTTTAATCGTAAGGTGGAGAAAAGGAAAGAGAAAGAAGAAAAAGGGTTGAAAGGTAGAGGTATGGTCCACAAGGTTGTCCCGCTCGTCAGTTTATTATTCTTTTTAGTTCTCTTTGAAGCCTTAGAATGGGTGTCTCTGTAAGTCATTTAATCTGTTACCATGGCAACAGGACAGAGTCATTGAAGTTTGACAGGAACTGTTGTTTTATCCAAGGATGCCAAAGTTTTTCAAATTTTGGAATTTGATTTTGATCGATGGCTACCATCTTAGCATGGGACATTGTATTATTCATTCTGTGAATTGTTTCTGCTAGTACCAATGTAGGAGATTTCCATGCCTTGGCCACTGTTTGTTTTGCAGCCGTTATTAGTTGGATCATAAGTTTGAATTGAAAGAGTGTTAACCATTCCGGTTTTAGATTAAGTAAAGTTAAATATGGATCTGGTTGTATTATTTTTTTAAATATTTTAGATGCAATCACGAAGACTTCCTTCCAGAAGGTTTGGATTACTGGGCACGTCCACCATATGTGTAAATATGTGCCTATTTCTGGGCATCCTCGAAAACAAAGAGCTGAGGTATTAGGTGAATATTTTGCCACTCTAGCGGGTACAAGGTACCAGCGAGTTAGGACTTTATAATTTGTCTCCAGTGCTAAGATGTTGGGTGAAGATGACTTAGATGTGAGCCATATGTTAGACCAGTCCGTGTCTTCTAAAGTTCGTCCCAGGTCCTCCTCCCACCTCTGAACGTAAGAGGGTCTATTAAGATTTGGTACTCCATATAATTGATTATAAAGTGATGGAATTGTACCTTTAGCAAATGGATCTTTTGTACAGATTGAATCAAAAATGGATAATTGGGATAATGGTGTATCCCCCTTTAGGAATGGTGTATAGAAATTTTTGATTTGGAGATATCTAAATATCTCAGAGTTTGGTAGATCATATTTTTCTCTAAGCGATGGGAATGAAAGGAATGATTTAGATGCTATGAAGTCATTTAGTGTCTGAATGCCTGATGTTGTCCAAGCTTTAAAAGAATTTGGGTAGATCCATGCCGGATAAAAGGCCGGATTTCTGATAAAAGAAAGGAGAGGATTGTGTGGAGATTGTAACTGATATTTGGTTTTTAGTTTATCCCAGAGAGATAAGAAGTGTTTAGTTATGGGATTATGAATTTTAAAGCGGTCTTTAGGATCAAGCCATAATAAATTTGATATTAATAGAGGGTCATTTTCTGAAGCCTCTATAAATACCCATAATGGGATTTCCTGTTTTGCATGGTATTTGGACAGACTTGCCAAATGTGCCGCTCTGTAGTAGTTAGTAAAATTAGGGTATCCCAGGCCTCCTTTATTTTTGGGAAGATGTAGTGTGTGTATAGGTATACGTGGTTTAGAAGAGCCCCATATAAACGAAGTTGCTCTTTTTTGTACTATTCTCAAAAAATAGGAAGGAATTGGAATAGGGAGGACTCTGAATAGATAAAGCAATTTGGGTAGAATAGTCATTTTGATTGCATTAATCTTCCCCATCCAGGATAAAGGAAGTTGCGACCATTGTTTTATTAGATTTGTGATCTGTCTTAATACAGGAGGATAATTGGTTGAGAATAAGTCAGAATGAGAGGCTGTTAAATGAATTCCAAGATATGGGATTGATTTTTCTGCCCATGTGAATGGGAGTGCAGCCCTAGCCGGGATCAATTCCATGTTTGTGAGTGAAATATTAAGCACTAGGCATTTCTTAGGATTAATCATAAGGCCGGATAGGGCTGCAAATCCATCAAGAGCTGGTATTAAGTTAGGACCAGAGACCTGTGGTGATGATAGAAAAAGTAATATATCGTCTGCAAATATACATAATTTGTGTGTAATACCTCCTACTTCAATGCCAGTTATAGTTTGGTTTGTTCTGATATATTGGGCCATGGGTTCGAGTATAAGGGCAAATAATAAGGGAGATAATGGGCAACCCTGTCGGTTACCTCTTTCGATATTAAAGGCTTCAGATTTGTATCCAGCATATTTTATATAGGCTTTGGGTTTATTATATAATGCTTTGATCCATGTTAAAAAGTGGGGTCCAAAACCCCATTTTTGTAATGAATATTGCATATATTGCCAGGATACTGTGTCAAATGCCCTCTTAATATCGAGAGATAGAAACATAAAGGGATTTTCCGTTTTTTAGCAATATGTGCCAATAACACTGCCCTGCGTATATTATCGCCTGCCTGTCTATTTGGCATGAAGCCTACTTGATCTCTATGTATTAATTTTCCTATAATGCTATTGAGGCGTTTTGCTATTATTTTTGCTAATAATTTAATATCGAGGTTTAACAGAGAGATAGGCCGATAATTCACACAGGAAGTATCATCAGAAAGGGGTTTTGGGATCATACAAACAATTGCCATTAGTGTTTCTTGCCGAAAAGAATGTCCATCTAGAAGTTTGTTAAAAGTTTCAGTGAGAATGGGAGAGAGTATTTCTGAGAATGTTTTATAGTATAAAGCCGAGTAGCCGTCTGGGCCTGGTCTTTTGTTAAGTTTTAGGTCTTTTATGGCGTTAGCAACTTCATCTATAGTTATAGGCTCATCCAAACTGCTTTTTTGATTCTGAGATAACTCAGGTAAGGTTATTTTTGAGAAGAAGGATTCAGCCTCTGTAGGATTAAATTCATTGTTTGTCTTGTATAAAGTTGCGAGATGTGAGTGAAATTTATGAACTATTTTAACTGGATTACAAGTGTAAACATTTTTTGATAATTTCAAACGTATTGGTTTGAAAGATTTGTTAGTTGAATTTAATGCCCGAGCCAAATATGTACCTGGTTTGTTTGTATTCATGTAGAAATTGTGTTTGGAGCGTTTGAGGGATTTATCAACTGACTCAGTGAGAAATAGATCGTATTCCAATCTAGATTTTTCCAGATGAGATTTTGTACTCTGAGATGGATTATCTTGAAATGATATGTAGGCTGCATTAAAATTGAGTTCTAGTTTTTTTGCTAGATTTTTGCGTTCCCGTTTAAATAGTGCCATTTGTCTTTGTATTGTACCACGCAAGACAGGCTTATGAGCTTCCCACAGTGTTATTGGGGAGATGTCTGTTGTATTATTAATTGATATGTATTCCTTTAAAGCTTGTTCAATGGCCATCTGATGTAGTGTGTGTTTGAGCATTATGTCCGGTAAGTACCACGTTGGGTCATGCGCTTTTGGTATGGCTGAGGCTATAGTAGTGTATACTGCATTATGGTCAGACCACGGAATCGGAATTATATCTGATGCAATAATTTCTGGTATCATTCCTATTGTTAGAAAAATATGATCTATTCTGGTGAAGGTTTGATGAGGGTGCGAGAAATAAGTGAATTTCTTTTTCATTGGGTTACTTTCTCTCCATGAATCTACCAGATTGTATTTGGAAAGAAGTTGAGAAAAAGGTAATCTAGAGGTTATTTTGGATGGTGTAAAAGGGGATTTATCTAGAAATGGGAGGAGGACCTGGTTCGAATCCCCACACATTATCACTGTTCCTATTTTGTGTGTATTAATCACTTGTAATATATGTGAGAGGAATGGTGTAGGTTGTTTGTTAGGAGCGTAGTAGGAAATCACCGTGATTGCTGTATCCATTATATAACCCATGAGTATCAGGTATCTACCTTCTGGGTCTTTAATTTCTGATGATAAGGTGAATGGTGTGGATCGGTGAAATGCAATTAGAGTTCCCCTTTGCTTGGTACAGGCAGAAGCCGTGTAAATTTGTTGATAAAAAGGAGAAATATATTTTGGAGTAGAATCTTTGGTGAAGTGTGTTTCTTGGAGGCATACTATGTGAGCCTTCTTGTTATGGAAAGTACGGAAGGCTTTGGTCCTTTTTTGAGGGACATTTATTCCCTGAACATTCAGGGAAAGTATATTCAGTGGTGCCATGGAAATAGATCAAATAGTTTTGACTTACTTTTTGCTATGCAGAGCTGACTGCGCAGATCAACCTGTGTGGACTGAAGAGATGAATAGATAGAAAAGAAACCAGTGAATTCTGGAGTAAAGAGTAAACAAAAAACATATGAGATTAGATGATACATTGTATAAATTATTTTTTGCAAGTAATCACAATTTACCCGTGAAAGAGAATAAATATCTCTCTCAGGGGAATAAGTGCCTTCGTCACACTCCCACATAATATGGTTGGGAGAATGAGGAGGGCTAATGGGGGTACACGGATCTTCCGCTTACAGGAGAGAAGTGCTATGTCAAAAGACATCAAAATGATGTTTCATTAGTTGGAGTGCAGAATATAGTTTTTGTTGAAATTATTTATTCCAGGGTGGTTGTATATGGTTAGTCTTGCCCTAGGCTAAATAATTCAGTTAGAAAGGTACCGTTAATAACTTTGGTATTGATGAAGATAGTTTGAATTATTTTGGGATTTTAACCCTTTTAGAGTAAACAATTACATATTTTATTCATATGTAACTGTTTAGATATGTTAATTCATAAAATTGAGGTTGTACTGCTTCAGATTAGAATAAACAAAAACATAATTCTAGGAACTAGTTAGGTAATAATATATTTGTTTTAAGAAAAGAAAGAAAAAAAAAAAAAAAGCTTCCATTATTTCTGGATTATTGAACATATTTGTCCTAAAAAGTAATAAATCTATTGTTATTACCTGATAATATATAACTGAACAAGAATATTCTAAGGCTATATGAATCAGAAGTAATAAGAAATATAACTGGAATGTACCATGATCCCACACAGTGTGTGACTATCAGAATGCAGTTACATTCAGTTATAAATATAGGTTTTTTATAGAGAACCATCTCTTAGTATAATAAATGAAGAGATATCAGGAATTAGGATGTCAGTCCATTGAATCTTCTTGGTCCATGGATGATGTGGCATAACGGCCCCTTTTGTGAGAATGATGATTCCCATTTTGTTCTGGAATTTTCTGGGTGCTGCCTGAAGGTGAAGATGATGCCATTCTTCTGCGTGTGGGAGTGTTGCTGCTTGTGGGTTCTGTCAGATTTAATTTTAAAAGGGTTTGTTGTAGTTCATCTGCTGATCTGCTTCTGTAAATTGTACCTTGGTAGTTAAATCTGACTGAAAAGGGGAAGCCCCATTGATACATAATGTTGTGGCGTTGCAGTTCCATTAGTTGGGGTTTCATGGATCGTCTTTTAGTAATAGTAAGTTGGGATAGGTCAGCAAAAATTTGATAATTGTGTCCTTGAAAATTAAGTTCCTTTTTTTCTCTTGCAGCAATTAGTATTTGTTCTTTCGTTCTGTAATAATGAAATTTTGTGATTATATCACGTGGGGGTCCATCTTTCTTTTTGGCTGTGAGGGCTCTGTGTACTCTGTCCAGTTCTAAACGTTCAATAGGGATATCTGGCTTTAGTTCTTGTAATAGAGCAGTAATAGTAGATTGCAGGTCTGTCACAGTTTCAGGTATTCCCCTTATGCGCAAGTTTGAACGTCTGGCTCTATTTTCGTAATCTTCGAGCTTAGTTTGAAGTATTAAATTCTCTTTTTTTAATTGTTCCAATTCTGTTATATTTTCTTGGATTGTAATTTCAATTTCATCCATTTTTATTTCTAAGGCTGCGGTGCGGTTTCCCAGCTCTCTTATTTCTTTGGTTAGGCTTTTTGTTATTTGGTCTGAGGTTTGTTTTAAAGCCTTATGAAGCATCTTTTCAAATTGTAATAATATTACTGGGGATACTGTGGAGGCTTGTGGAGAAGTTTGTGAGAGGATTTGTTCTGTATCTGACTCAAATGGAGAGTCTTGCTGTGACATTTTCTGTCTGTGAGAGCGCCCTGATGCTGTATCTTGTGAGGTGACTGGAGCTGCTTCAGCTGCAGTGAGTGCCTGTGAGCTCTTTGTGAGGTGATTTTTATTTCTGCCACAGTTTCTTCCCAGTACCATATTTCCTGCCCAAACTTTCACAGTTTGTTCCCTGGGGCAAAAAGGTTCAAATGGATACCTTTTGAGCCTGCAGGCTCCGCTTTGTCCTTCTCTTCTCTCCTCAGCGGTGTGGAGCTCTAACAATGCATATCTGCTCCGCTAGGCTCCGCCTCCTGCCCCCCCAAAAGTATTTTTTTCAAGAACAGCTGTACCTTTAGTCATATATAAGTACTCTTAACTCTAGACAAGTGATTTTGCCTAAGCTGAGATGTCATTAGTCTGCTGCAGGCAAGAAGTAGCATCCCCTCAGTCTCCTTTATTCAGTGGTCAGACTGGAACATTGTAACCTTATAGCATGTCACAAGTGAGAGGCTGCAGCAGGGGGTTGTTCTATACAGACATGTTACCACAACTAAGTACTGCACAGCCACCAGGATTTTCAATGATTGTATCATCCCTGAGACAGCATCCCATTCCAGAAAGTAAATACTGACCTAGAATGATCTTTGAATAAAGATGACATCATCCTTCGGAAGAAAAATGTAGATAAAGGCATTGTTAGGTTTTAAGGGATGGGTGAATTTGCCCAGGTTCATTTCAAACAGAATTAATCAAATCATATTTGAAATGAGCTTTCTTTGATTTTGAGAACAGGGTCTTACCTTAGCCTTGCTATATTTCTTAGAAAGGTTCAGAGACTATACAAAGACAAAGGAACCAGTAAGACACAGGACAGAGTTTACCAGTTGACCTCATTAGCACACCTTTACTCATCAACTAGGTTTTCACAGTATCCTCAGCATTTCTCCATGTGTGCCTTTTGCCCGGCTTCCCCAGGGTCCCTTTAGACGGCACAGGCTGCATGCTAAACTCCCTGGGGCCACATGCAGCCCACAGGACACCCCTGATTTAGTGCAAGGACCTGCTTGATTGGATACAGAGTGATTGGATAGATGGTCTGTCATTCTATTATATCGTTTTGGTAAATCTAAAGGCGACTGTACAGAGATTGTACAATCAAAATTGTACAGTGTATGGCCACATTTATACACCTAAAATTACATAATTGCACTTTTTAATGTCATTAATTGTTAATGGCACACCAAACACAGAAGCAAACACATTTTGCCACATGAAAAAACAGATGACAAACTCAGTATAAAACATGCAAAAACATCCCATGAGCTACTTTGCCACATGTAGCGCAGCCCATTGAAGTCAATGGACTGCCCTGTGTGTGTAACTGGAATAACTAGCCAAAAAACATGTGCTCACACTACTCTAGGTGTGAGTGGGGCCTAAAAGTGAAATTGGAGCATTTACAAAAGAACAATGAGGCTCCATTCACATCTCTGTTTCCAAACGCATGGCAAACTGCACAGAAAATGTGAGGTACTTTGATGCAGTAAGTGTGTTTAAACGCCATATAGCCATAGCCAAATCTACATATTTTTAAAAAAATGTTCAGGTGTTTTAAATAGCCCTGTAGGAGTAAATGTCATTTTTGTATGTGTGCGCTGTAATACTTTGTTCTGTTTGTATGGTCTTATGGCTGCACCATCTTTAATGCATTTTTAAGGGTGTGCCCCCCCAAGTATTTGTATGTCTATTGTATGAATCTTGACCAGATCCCTTGGGATGGAGCACCCTCCCGCCATTACCTCTTATTAGTGTCCACCTGTTATATAGGAAAAGTCCTTTATTTCTCCCGTATAGAGGAGTATATTTCTCCCATGGTTCAGGGGAGCAGGATCTTTCATTCTATGAATAGCGTAGGATCCATTGATAATGAGGTACTTTGACGCAGTAAGTGGGCTTAAAGTGGTTGTACACCCTGTACAACCACTTTTACCTACAGGTAAGCCTATATTAAGGCTTACCTATAGGTGCTGGAAATATCTCCTAAACCTCAACGGTTTAGGAGATATTTACAAAAAAGCCGTACGTCGATGACTACGGCTCTTGCGCCGATGTCTACGGTGCATGCACACTTTGGAAAGGGCACATTGTGCCGTTTCTAATAGGGGTCATGCCGTGAATGGCAGCTCATGCGTGCATGCGCGGGAGCGATGTCATGTGACTCCGGACAGTGAAAGAGCCGGAGTTTGCGGCCCCGGAAGGAAGAGGGATGAAGATGGACGCTTCCAGCCAGCGGGGACAGCAGTGACATTGCAGGCTTCGGTTTCAGGTGACAGATGCATAGTAGCCCATTATGCTTTACCTTTGCAGGGAAATAAAGAGGAAGTAAAACCCACTAGGGTTTACTTCCTCTTTAACCACTACGCGCCTGCGCTTTAGCCGAAAGACAGTTACAGCGCGGCGCTCAATTGCTGGGAGGGCGTCCCTGGATGTCCTCCTGTTTACTTCCTCTTTGCGCGCCACCACGGGTGCGCATCGGGGGAAATCTGTGTTGGCTGCATCCCTTGGACACGGCCAATCACAGTTTGCGCTAAATGGCCAATCACAGCGGCCATTTAGCACTCGATCAGAGTATCCAATGAGAGATGATCTCATATGTAAACATATGAGATCATCTCTCATTGCCGGCTCTCCCTCCTCACACAGAGACCACATGTGAGGAGGGAAAGCAACCTGCAGCTGCAGCGTGAGTGTTTGAACATGAACACAGTGCCACACTAACAAAAAACACACATGCCCACCTGTCCCTAGTGCCACCTGTCCCCAGTGCCACCTATCAGTGCCATCTGTCCCCAGTGCCACCTGTCAGTACCATCTGTCCCCAGTGCCACCTGTCCCCAGTGCCACCTATCAGTGCCATCTGTCCCCAGTGCCACCTGTCAGTGACATCTGTCCCCAGTGCCATCTGTCTCCAGTGCCACCTGTCCCCAGTGCCATCTGTTATCAGTGTCACGTGACATCAGTGCCACGCATCAGTGCCATCTGTCATTAGTGCCACATCAGTGTCACTTGTCATCAGTGCCACGTATTTGTGCCATCTGTCATCAGTGCCATGTATTAATGCCATCTGTCATCAGTGCCACCTGTCAGTGCCATCTGTCTCCAGTGCCACCTGTCTCCAGTGCCACCTGTCATTAGTGTCACGTGTCATCAGTGCCACGTATTAGTGCCATCTTTTATCAGTGCCACATCAGTGTCACATGCCATCAGTGCCATCTGTTATCAGTGCCACATTAGTGTCACATGTCATTGTTCTGGTGCTCCAGGGCCTTCAAAAGTGTAATAGGAAGAGGGTGGGCCCGATGAGGGAATCTGTTGGACGCAGCTGCTGCTGATGACCCGAGAATCCTGCAGACCTCTCCCAGCATGAGAAAGTGAGGAATGGACACCCTCTCCACTCTCTGTTCCTGTCCCCCCCCCTTCCCCAGCTGCCTGTTGAGGGGATGAGGGACTGAGTGCAGGGTGCAACAGAGTGCTCTCAGGGTGTCAGCAGGAACACCAGTAAGAATATGGGGTGATGGTGAGAGCATACAGCGGTTCTCTGGGGCTTGTACACAGAGAGACTGTACTAGGACTGTGCACTAGGAGCTCACCAGACACTTGGGTCCACTGCGGGGGTGGAGGCATCCCAGCTGAGAGGAGACGAGCTGCTGCTAAAGTGGACGGCAGATTGGACTGAAGGACAGGGGGTTCGCGGCGGCTCCTCCCCCCCTTTGTGATCGTATTTCCTGCTAACCTGGTACTCCCTTCAGAAACCTCCAAGAGTGAGCCTACAGTACAGAGGGGTGAGTGATCTGCTTTGTATTTGCTTGTATATTATAACTGTGCTGCAGCACTACTGGATGGATGAAAAAATATGGATAAAGAGAGACTCTTCTGCTAAAACAAGGACTTAAACTGTGAAAAGGGATTAAGTTCCTTAAAAACCGGTACTTGGGTCCTTTGTTAGACTGGATTATGTGCACTGGGATGTTTTTCCTTTTTCTTCACAATTGAAAAAGTATGAGGAGTAAATAAACAAGGCAATCCAGTTTAATAAAAGAGGATTCTGGACGATCAGTGGAGGCAGAGATCAACCGAAAAGGTCTGGTGATAAGAGAGTGACGGGGGGGCAGGGATGGTGGGACGCTCCGCTCACCAGCATTCATGAGTTTTACAGCCCATTTTTATACCTGTCTCTAACAAAGGAGAAGTGTCTGAATCTAACATATTTAAACTGTAAGATGATAAGCAATGTGATGTACATTTTATAGCAGTGAATTGTTGAACTATTGTTAAGAACACCCTATATCAACCAGCACCAACCAGTGTGACAGCGGAAAGGTGGTCAGGGTCACACACTAATTAAGCAGTCACTCACCCTCCTCTCCCCACCTCACCGGACCTATTAGTGGCCAGCAGCAGACTTTTTTACTGGAAAATTGTTGGGAGAGCAGGGACGGTGGGACCCTTCCATCGTCAATATATACGAGTTCCATAGTCCACTCTTGAATCTCTCTTTAATAAAGGAAAAGTGTCTGAATTCAATAAATTAAAACTAAGATAATTGGCACTGTGTTTTTCATCTCATAATCAGTGAATCATTGAATTACTGTTAAGAACACTTGCAATAACCAGTGGGATAGTGGGAAGGTGGACAAGGCTAGATATTAACTAAGCAGTCACCCATACTCCCCCCCCCCCCCCACCTGACCAGACCCATCTGTGGACAGCAGCTGATCTCTCAAAAAAATTATCTGGAAATTGTCAGGAGAATAGGGATGTGGGATCCCCTCTGTACTAACACATACAAATTTCCCAGTCCATTAATTTTTCTCTTAATAAAGGAAAAGTGTCTGAACTCATTATATTAGAACTGTAAGATAATAAGCATTGCATTGAACTGTTTATCTGATAGCAGTGAATTATTGAACTACCGTTAAGAACACCCTGCACCAACCAGTATCAACCTGTGGGACAGCGGATAGGTGGACAAGGTTACACACTAACTAAGCAGCTACTCACCCCCCCTCCACTTTACTGGATCTGTTCAGGGGCCAGCAGAGCATTTCTTTAAAAAATTATTATATCGAACTTACACCTGAAATATAAATAAAGAACAAGATGAGGGGGAAACCCGTAAAAGGGGCAAGTGCGAATCCACCCAGAATAAGCACGAGCCCTGGCTCTATAAAAAAATTTATGACACAGAATGGGGGGATAGAGAGCCCAGGGAAACTTACAGGGGCCAAGAGTAAAATACCTCCAGAAGGAGTTAAAAAAAATGTTTTCTCTGTCCAATCAAAAGACCTAGAGATACCAGACATCTCAGAAAGCATCTGTGAGGACAAGGAGGAAGAACTGGCAACTGAACTTATACAAAAAAACAGTTGCCAACTAAAGGAGAGATGGCGGAGATGTTCGCAAAATTAGAAACATCAAGGGAGAATTGGCCACCTTACATGAGGACTTGAATCACATCTTGAGGAGGGTGGAAGGCACAGAAGAGCAACTGGATGTACAAGCAGTAACAATAAAGGATTTGAAAGAGCAGATGGTAAGACTACAAAGAGATCAGACACAATGTATCGGTTAGAAGACCAGGAAAATCGGAATAGAAGGAAAAATCTTCGAATAAGGGGAGTACCAGATATGCAGGGGGAAGATCTACAGGTAAAAATGGATAAAATATTCGGGCACCTGCTGGGACTTAAAGAGATTGAAAAAAATAATGTTTTAAAGGGTGCACCGGGTAAGAAAACCGACTACATTGGCAGTGGAAATACCAAGAGATATAATAGCAAGATTTAATTATTTCCAAGATAAGGAACACATCTGGCAAAGTCTAAAAAATTAACAACCAATTAAATATGAAGAGTCTACCCTGCAAATACTTCTGGACCTATCAGCTGAGACCCTGGCCAGAAGAAGAACACTGAAACCCTTACTGGAACACCTGAAACGTAATAATATACAATATTCATGGGGTTTTCCAGCATGCCTAACAGGGAGAAAAGAGGGAAGGTGAGCTACCCTGAGACAACCAGAAGACACGGCCATTTTTTGTGATAAATTGGACATACCACTTGTCAAAATACCAGACTGGTGGGAAGCACAAAACAACACTTCGATCACGGAGGAACAGAGATGGCACCCGATTATAAGGAAAAATAAGAAGAACTGAGAAATAAAGAACTGGGTGCTGAAGGGGAGACAGAGAGGGGGAAGGGGAGGGAGAGGGTAGAAGAAGAATAAAAGAATGAGTTAAATATTGTGGGGAGAGGGGGCAGGGAGGGGTTAGCCCTTTTTTCGGGGGGCAGCTGGTCTGACGGGACCCATAGGTAGAGTCTACCCTCCGGGGGGGAACCAAAGGGCCTAGTAGGAGAGGAGGGCTTTGGATCCATGGGCTTTGAGAAGGCCAATTACCCCAAAGGAAGGGGGGTAGAAGGGAGGGGGTAAAAAGGAGAGGCTCTCTCTCAGGAATCTGCTTTGAAAGGGATCAAGATTTAGATGATGGGGGGGGTCTCTGCCCACTGTGCTCCCGGAAGAGGGAGAGGGGAAGAGATATCCCGGAGCTCAGTGGGCAGAGATGACCACCCTTAACTTCATCACTTACAATATCCGTGGTCTAAACGCTCCTATAAAGAGAAATAATGTAATAAGAAAGCTTAAACATTATAGAGCGGATGTAGTCTTATTACAGGAGACACATATTTCATATGACTCAAATTTAAAAATATTTTCAAGAGATTATCCAGTATGGTTTTACAGGCACTCTCCAATAAAAAGAGCTAAAGGGGTTGCTATAGGATTTGCCCTAGAGGACAGAGTCACAGACCCAGAAGGGAGATATCTGTTTCTAAAGGGAAAAATTAATAAGGAAGAATACTCTCTGGCAAATATCTATTGCCCCAATAATAATTCAATAAAATATACAATTAAAATCATAAAAAGTTTATGGATTTCAAGAAAGGATATACCATCCTGGGTGGAGATTTTAATCTCTGTATGACCCCTGGGATCGATAGTACGTCAAGTGCACAGAGGACTGGAAATGTTTTGCGGAAGGCTTTAAAAAAGATCTTAAAACAGAACCAGCTAATAGAAGTGTGGCAAATGCAAAATACAAACTGCCGAGATTATACATTCCACTCCTCAGTGCATGGGACGTACTTGAGAACAGATTTTTTTCTTGGCAGATCATAGATTGCTCAATATAGTTGATAAGGTTGACATTAAAATTGCCACATTCTCGGATCATGCGCCGGTAATGATGGGAATTAAGTACGAGGAGCAGCCAAATAGAAAAACCCCCTGGAGATTAAATGAAGAGCTATTACAGGATGTAGAGGTAGAAGAGAAGATAAGGCAGGAATTGGAGTGGTACTTTAAAACGAATGATACGGAAGAAATATCAGAAGCCACGTTATGGGAAGCCCACAAGGCTTATGTAAGAGGTATACTGATCCAGATGGGCACAGAAAGGAAAAAAGCAGGAATAAGGAGAAAGAATGCTCTGATAAAAGATATTGCGAGGATAGAACAACTACACAAAAAACAGGAAAAGCAGAGATTTTGGCGATTCTTATTTGGAAAAGGGAAGAATTGAAAGAACTAGTCGAGCAAGATACACGGTCAGTCTATAATAAGATCAATAAGGAAAGGTATCTGTGGGGCAATAAAATAGGTAAACCCCAAAAGTGTAATAGGTAGTCAACAAGTTAGATGTGTAATTTATGCTCCTAGAACACGTGATGGTGCTCACTGCTAGGGATGAGCTTCGAGTTCGAGTCAAACTCATGTTCGACTTGAACATCGGCTGTTCGCCAGTTCGCTGAACAGCGAACAATTTGGGGTGTTCCGGAAAATTAGAAAGCCGCGGAACACCCTTTAAAAGTCTATAAGAGAAATCAAAAGTGCTAATTTTAAAGGCTTATATGCAAGTTATTGTCATAAAAAGTGTTTGGGTACCTGGGTCCTGCCCCAGGGGACATGGATCGATGTAAAAAAAATGTTTTAAAAACGGCTGTTTTTTCAGGAGCAGTGATTTTAATAATGCTTAAAGTGAAACAATAAAAGTGTAATATTCCTTTAAATTTCGTACCTGGGGGGATGTCTATAGTATGACTGTAAAGGGGCTAATGTTTCTCGTGTTTAGAACAGTCTGACAGCAAAATGACATTTCAAAGGAAAAAGTAATTTAAAACTACTCGCGGCTATTAATGAATTGCCGGTCCGACAATACACATAAAATTTCATTGATAAAAACGGCATGGGAATTCACCACAGGGTAACCCCGAACCAAAATTTAAAAAAAAAAAAAAACACGACGTGGGGGTTCCCCTAAATTCCATACCAGGCCCTTCAGGTGACCCCGCCCCCCTCTGATGCACGGGGACTTGACAGGGACTTCCCTGTGGCATTCCCCGTGCGTAAGAGGAGGGCGGGGTCACTGGGTGGCCTCGCCCTCTGTTATTTAAGAACCGTCAGAAGAGGAGAAGCGTCACACAGTAGGAGCCTCCCATCATGGTGGATGTGGAGCGGCCCAAGAAGAAGGGAAGAAGATGCTGGCGCTACGGAGGAAGATGCCTGACGAGAACACCAGAGGAAGAACCAGAAGAAACAGAAGAAGAAGAAGATGGAGGAAGAAACCAAAGGAAGATAGAAGATAGAAGAGGTATTTAAATAAAAGGAATTGTCAAAAACTGTCTCTTGTCATTTTTAACATTTTTGACACTTTTTTTGTGACATGGTAGGGGTACTTTTGTACCCCCTTACCATTTCACACAGGGGGGGCCGGGATCTGGGGTCCCCTTGTTAAAGGGGGCTTCCAGATTCCGATAATCACCCCGCCCGCAGACCCCCACAACCACCGGGCAAGGGTTGTGGGGATGAGGCCCTTGTCCCCATCAACATGGGGACAAGGTGTTTTGGGGGACTACCCCAAAGCACCCTCCCAATGTTGAGAGCATGTGGCCTGGTACGGTTCAGGAGGGGGGGGCGCTCTCTCGTCCCCCCCCTCTTTTCCTGCAGCCTGCCAGGTTGCGTGCTCGGATAAGGGTCTGGTATGGAATTTTGGGGGGCCCCACGCCATTTTTTTTTCATTTTGGCCGGGGTTCCCCTTAATATCCATACCAGACCTGAAAGGCCTGGTATGGAATTTAGGGGGACCCCCACATAATTTTTTTTTTTTAAATTTTGGTTCGGGGTTCCCCTGTGGGGACTTCCCATGCCGTTTTTATCAATGAACTTTTATGTGTATTGTCAGACCGGCAATTAATAGCCGCGAGTAGTAAACACGGGAAACATGCGCCCCTTTACAGGCATACTATAGACACCCCCCAGGTACGAAATTTAAAGGAATATTACACTTTTATTGTTTCACTTTAAGCATTATTAAAATCATTGCTCCTGAAAAACCTTTACCGGCACCATACACCAAAATTCCGCTGTTCAGTGATCTCTCAAAAGCTACCATGGAAATGCACAATTGACGGTGCTGTATGGGTACCTTAAATAAATAATAATAATAGATGGGCATCTTGATGGGTCACAATGTATAGGGATGGGGACAATTGTGGACGTGCACCAACACTCACTCAGGTTGAACTGGATGGACTGGTGTCTTTAATCAACCTTACTAACTATGTAACTATGTGTCCCATAGACTTTAACGGTGTTTGCGCGTTCGAACAAATTTTTTGCCTGTTCGCATGTTCTGGTGCGAACCGAACATGGGGGTGTTCGGCTCATCCCAACTCACTGCATGTTGGGCCTCTCTATGTGGCTAGGCTGTGAAAAAGTCCCACACATGTGGAATCATAATACTCAGGAGGAGTAGCAGAATGTATTTTGGGGCGTCATTTGTGGTATACATATGCCATGTGAGAGAAATAACCTATTACAATGACAATTTTGTGGAAAAAAAAATCTTCATTTTGCAAAGAATTGTGGGAAAAAATGACAACATCAAAAACCTCACCGTGCATCTTACTAAATACCTTGGAATGTCTACTTTCAAAAAAGGGGTCATTTGGGGGGGTATTTGTACTTTCCTGGCTTGTTAGGGTCGCAAGAAATGAGATAGGCCACCAGTACACCATGTGTGCTCAATTTTTTATGATTTTTGATTTGGAGATATCTAAATATCTCAGAGTTTGGTAGATCATATTTTTCTCTAAGCGATGGGAATGAAAGGAATGATTTAGATGCTATGAAGTCATTTAGTGTCTGAATGCCTGATGTTGTCCAAGCTTTAAAAGAATTTGGGTAGATCCATGCCGGATAAAAGGCCGGATTTCTGATAAAAGAAAGGAGAGGATTGTGTGGAGATTGTAACTGATATTTGGTTTTTAGTTTATCCCAGAGAGATAAGAAGTGTTTAGTTATGGGATTATGAATTTTAAAGCGGTCTTTAGGATCAAGCCATAATAAATTTGATATTAATAGAGGGTCATTTTCTGAAGCCTCTATAAATACCCATAATGGGATTTCCTGTTTTGCATGGTATTTGGACAGACTTGCCAAATGTGCCGCTCTGTAGTAGTTAGTAAAATTAGGGTATCCCAGGCCTCCTTTATTTTTGGGAAGATGTAGTGTGTGTATAGGTATACGTGGTTTAGAAGAGCCCCATATAAACGAAGTTGCTCTTTTTTGTACTATTCTCAAAAAATAGGAAGGAATTGGAATAGGGAGGACTCTGAATAGATAAAGCAATTTGGGTAGAATAGTCATTTTGATTGCATTAATCTTCCCCATCCAGGATAAAGGAAGTTGCGACCATTGTTTTATTAGATTTGTGATCTGTCTTAATACAGGAGGATAATTGGTTGAGAATAAGTCAGAATGAGAGGCTGTTAAATGAATTCCAAGATATGGGATTGATTTTTCTGCCCATGTGAATGGGAGTGCAGCCCTAGCCGGGATCAATTCCATGTTTGTGAGTGAAATATTAAGCACTAGGCATTTCTTAGGATTAATCATAAGGCCGGATAGGGCTGCAAATCCATCAAGAGCTGGTATTAAGTTAGGACCAGAGACCTGTGGTGATGATAGAAAAAGTAATATATCGTCTGCAAATATACATAATTTGTGTGTAATACCTCCTACTTCAATGCCAGTTATAGTTTGGTTTGTTCTGATATATTGGGCCATGGGTTCGAGTATAAGGGCAAATAATAAGGGAGATAATGGGCAACCCTGTCGGTTACCTCTTTCGATATTAAAGGCTTCAGATTTGTATCCAGCATATTTTATATAGGCTTTGGGTTTATTATATAATGCTTTGATCCATGTTAAAAAGTGGGGTCCAAAACCCCATTTTTGTAATGAATATTGCATATATTGCCAGGATACTGTGTCAAATGCCCTCTTAATATCGAGAGATAGAAACATAAAGGGATTTTCCGTTTTTTAGCAATATGTGCCAATAACACTGCCCTGCGTATATTATCGCCTGCCTGTCTATTTGGCATGAAGCCTACTTGATCTCTATGTATTAATTTTCCTATAATGCTATTGAGGCGTTTTGCTATTATTTTTGCTAATAATTTAATATCGAGGTTTAACAGAGAGATAGGCCGATAATTCACACAGGAAGTATCATCAGAAAGGGGTTTTGGGATCATACAAACAATTGCCATTAGTGTTTCTTGCCGAAAAGAATGTCCATCTAGAAGTTTGTTAAAAGTTTCAGTGAGAATGGGAGAGAGTATTTCTGAGAATGTTTTATAGTATAAAGCCGAGTAGCCGTCTGGGCCTGGTCTTTTGTTAAGTTTTAGGTCTTTTATGGCGTTAGCAACTTCATCTATAGTTATAGGCTCATCCAAACTGCTTTTTTGATTCTGAGATAACTCAGGTAAGGTTATTTTTGAGAAGAAGGATTCAGCCTCTGTAGGATTAAATTCATTGTTTGTCTTGTATAAAGTTGCGAGATGTGAGTGAAATTTATGAACTATTTTAACTGGATTACAAGTGTAAACATTTTTTGATAATTTCAAACGTATTGGTTTGAAAGATTTGTTAGTTGAATTTAATGCCCGAGCCAAATATGTACCTGGTTTGTTTGTATTCATGTAGAAATTGTGTTTGGAGCGTTTGAGGGATTTATCAACTGACTCAGTGAGAAATAGATCGTATTCCAATCTAGATTTTTCCAGATGAGATTTTGTACTCTGAGATGGATTATCTTGAAATGATATGTAGGCTGCATTAAAATTGAGTTCTAGTTTTTTTGCTAGATTTTTGCGTTCCCGTTTAAATAGTGCCATTTGTCTTTGTATTGTACCACGCAAGACAGGCTTATGAGCTTCCCACAGTGTTATTGGGGAGATGTCTGTTGTATTATTAATTGATATGTATTCCTTTAAAGCTTGTTCAATGGCCATCTGATGTAGTGTGTGTTTGAGCATTATGTCCGGTAAGTACCACGTTGGGTCATGCGCTTTTGGTATGGCTGAGGCTATAGTAGTGTATACTGCATTATGGTCAGACCACGGAATCGGAATTATATCTGATGCAATAATTTCTGGTATCATTCCTATTGTTAGAAAAATATGATCTATTCTGGTGAAGGTTTGATGAGGGTGCGAGAAATAAGTGAATTTCTTTTTCATTGGGTTACTTTCTCTCCATGAATCTACCAGATTGTATTTGGAAAGAAGTTGAGAAAAAGGTAATCTAGAGGTTATTTTGGATGGTGTAAAAGGGGATTTATCTAGAAATGGGAGGAGGACCTGGTTCGAATCCCCACACATTATCACTGTTCCTATTTTGTGTGTATTAATCACTTGTAATATATGTGAGAGGAATGGTGTAGGTTGTTTGTTAGGAGCGTAGTAGGAAATCACCGTGATTGCTGTATCCATTATATAACCCATGAGTATCAGGTATCTACCTTCTGGGTCTTTAATTTCTGATGATAAGGTGAATGGTGTGGATCGGTGAAATGCAATTAGAGTTCCCCTTTGCTTGGTACAGGCAGAAGCCGTGTAAATTTGTTGATAAAAAGGAGAAATATATTTTGGAGTAGAATCTTTGGTGAAGTGTGTTTCTTGGAGGCATACTATGTGAGCCTTCTTGTTATGGAAAGTACGGAAGGCTTTGGTCCTTTTTTGAGGGACATTTATTCCCTGAACATTCAGGGAAAGTATATTCAGTGGTGCCATGGAAATAGATCAAATAGTTTTGACTTACTTTTTGCTATGCAGAGCTGACTGCGCAGATCAACCTGTGTGGACTGAAGAGATGAATAGATAGAAAAGAAACCAGTGAATTCTGGAGTAAAGAGTAAACAAAAAACATATGAGATTAGATGATACATTGTATAAATTATTTTTTGCAAGTAATCACAATTTACCCGTGAAAGAGAATAAATATCTCTCTCAGGGGAATAAGTGCCTTCGTCACACTCCCACATAATATGGTTGGGAGAATGAGGAGGGCTAATGGGGGTACACGGATCTTCCGCTTACAGGAGAGAAGTGCTATGTCAAAAGACATCAAAATGATGTTTCATTAGTTGGAGTGCAGAATATAGTTTTTGTTGAAATTATTTATTCCAGGGTGGTTGTATATGGTTAGTCTTGCCCTAGGCTAAATAATTCAGTTAGAAAGGTACCGTTAATAACTTTGGTATTGATGAAGATAGTTTGAATTATTTTGGGATTTTAACCCTTTTAGAGTAAACAATTACATATTTTATTCATATGTAACTGTTTAGATATGTTAATTCATAAAATTGAGGTTGTACTGCTTCAGATTAGAATAAACAAAAACATAATTCTAGGAACTAGTTAGGTAATAATATATTTGTTTTAAGAAAAGAAAGAAAAAAAAAAAAAAAGCTTCCATTATTTCTGGATTATTGAACATATTTGTCCTAAAAAGTAATAAATCTATTGTTATTACCTGATAATATATAACTGAACAAGAATATTCTAAGGCTATATGAATCAGAAGTAATAAGAAATATAACTGGAATGTACCATGATCCCACACAGTGTGTGACTATCAGAATGCAGTTACATTCAGTTATAAATATAGGTTTTTTATAGAGAACCATCTCTTAGTATAATAAATGAAGAGATATCAGGAATTAGGATGTCAGTCCATTGAATCTTCTTGGTCCATGGATGATGTGGCATAACGGCCCCTTTTGTGAGAATGATGATTCCCATTTTGTTCTGGAATTTTCTGGGTGCTGCCTGAAGGTGAAGATGATGCCATTCTTCTGCGTGTGGGAGTGTTGCTGCTTGTGGGTTCTGTCAGATTTAATTTTAAAAGGGTTTGTTGTAGTTCATCTGCTGATCTGCTTCTGTAAATTGTACCTTGGTAGTTAAATCTGACTGAAAAGGGGAAGCCCCATTGATACATAATGTTGTGGCGTTGCAGTTCCATTAGTTGGGGTTTCATGGATCGTCTTTTAGTAATAGTAAGTTGGGATAGGTCAGCAAAAATTTGATAATTGTGTCCTTGAAAATTAAGTTCCTTTTTTTCTCTTGCAGCAATTAGTATTTGTTCTTTCGTTCTGTAATAATGAAATTTTGTGATTATATCACGTGGGGGTCCATCTTTCTTTTTGGCTGTGAGGGCTCTGTGTACTCTGTCCAGTTCTAAACGTTCAATAGGGATATCTGGCTTTAGTTCTTGTAATAGAGCAGTAATAGTAGATTGCAGGTCTGTCACAGTTTCAGGTATTCCCCTTATGCGCAAGTTTGAACGTCTGGCTCTATTTTCGTAATCTTCGAGCTTAGTTTGAAGTATTAAATTCTCTTTTTTTAATTGTTCCAATTCTGTTATATTTTCTTGGATTGTAATTTCAATTTCATCCATTTTTATTTCTAAGGCTGCGGTGCGGTTTCCCAGCTCTCTTATTTCTTTGGTTAGGCTTTTTGTTATTTGGTCTGAGGTTTGTTTTAAAGCCTTATGAAGCATCTTTTCAAATTGTAATAATATTACTGGGGATACTGTGGAGGCTTGTGGAGAAGTTTGTGAGAGGATTTGTTCTGTATCTGACTCAAATGGAGAGTCTTGCTGTGACATTTTCTGTCTGTGAGAGCGCCCTGATGCTGTATCTTGTGAGGTGACTGGAGCTGCTTCAGCTGCAGTGAGTGCCTGTGAGCTCTTTGTGAGGTGATTTTTATTTCTGCCACGGTTTCTTCCCAGTACCATATTTCCTGCCCAAACTTTCACAGTTTGTTCCCTGGGGCAAAAAGGTTCAAATGGATACCTTTTGAGCCTGCAGGCTCCGCTTTGTCCTTCTCTTCTCTCCTCAGCGGTGTGGAGCTCTAACAATGCATATCTGCTCCGCTAGGCTCCGCCTCCTGCCCCCCCAAAAGTATTTTTTTCAAGAACAGCTGTACCTTTAGTCATATATAAGTACTCTTAACTCTAGACAAGTGATTTTGCCTAAGCTGAGATGTCATTAGTCTGCTGCAGGCAAGAAGTAGCATCCCCTCAGTCTCCTTTATTCAGTGGTCAGACTGGAACATTGTAACCTTATAGCATGTCACAAGTGAGAGGCTGCAGCAGGGGGTTGTTCTATACAGACATGTTACCACAACTAAGTACTGCACAGCCACCAGGATTTTCAATGATTGTATCATCCCTGAGACAGCATCCCATTCCAGAAAGTAAATACTGACCTAGAATGATCTTTGAATAAAGATGACATCATCCTTCGGAAGAAAAATGTAGATAAAGGCATTGTTAGGTTTTAAGGGATGGGTGAATTTGCCCAGGTTCATTTCAAACAGAATTAATCAAATCATATTTGAAATGAGCTTTCTTTGATTTTGAGAACAGGGTCTTACCTTAGCCTTGCTATATTTCTTAGAAAGGTTCAGAGACTATACAAAGACAAAGGAACCAGTAAGACACAGGACAGAGTTTACCAGTTGACCTCATTAGCACACCTTTACTCATCAACTAGGTTTTCACAGTATCCTCAGCATTTCTCCATGTGTGCCTTTTGCCCGGCTTCCCCAGGGTCCCTTTAGACGGCACAGGCTGCATGCTAAACTCCCTGGGGCCACATGCAGCCCACAGGACACCCCTGATTTAGTGCAAGGACCTGCTTGATTGGATACAGAGTGATTGGATAGATGGTCTGTCATTCTATTATATCGTTTTGGTAAATCTAAAGGCGACTGTACAGAGATTGTACAATCAAAATTGTACAGTGTATGGCCACATTTATACACCTAAAATTACATAATTGCACTTTTTAATGTCATTAATTGTTAATGGCACACCAAACACAGAAGCAAACACATTTTGCCACATGAAAAAACAGATGACAAACTCAGTATAAAACATGCAAAAACATCCCATGAGCTACTTTGCCACATGTAGCGCAGCCCATTGAAGTCAATGGACTGCCCTGTGTGTGTAACTGGAATAACTAGCCAAAAAACATGTGCTCACACTACTCTAGGTGTGAGTGGGGCCTAAAAGTGAAATTGGAGCATTTACAAAAGAACAATGAGGCTCCATTCACATCTCTGTTTCCAAACGCATGGCAAACTGCACAGAAAATGTGAGGTACTTTGATGCAGTAAGTGTGTTTAAACGCCATATAGCCATAGCCAAATCTACATATTTTTAAAAAAATGTTCAGGTGTTTTAAATAGCCCTGTAGGAGTAAATGTCATTTTTGTATGTGTGCGCTGTAATACTTTGTTCTGTTTGTATGGTCTTATGGCTGCACCATCTTTAATGCATTTTTAAGGGTGTGCCCCCCCAAGTATTTGTATGTCTATTGTATGAATCTTGACCAGATCCCTTGGGATGGAGCACCCTCCCGCCATTACCTCTTATTAGTGTCCACCTGTTATATAGGAAAAGTCCTTTATTTCTCCCGTATAGAGGAGTATATTTCTCCCATGGTTCAGGGGAGCAGGATCTTTCATTCTATGAATAGCGTAGGATCCATTGATAATGAGGTACTTTGACGCAGTAAGTGGGCTTAAAGTGGTTGTACACCCTGTACAACCACTTTTACCTACAGGTAAGCCTATATTAAGGCTTACCTATAGGTGCTGGAAATATCTCCTAAACCTCAACGGTTTAGGAGATATTTACAAAAAAGCCGTACGTCGATGACTACGGCTCTTGCGCCGATGTCTACGGTGCATGCACACTTTGGAAAGGGCACATTGTGCCGTTTCTAATAGGGGTCATGCCGTGAATGGCAGCTCATGCGTGCATGCGCGGGAGCGATGTCATGTGACTCCGGACAGTGAAAGAGCCGGAGTTTGCGGCCCCGGAAGGAAGAGGGATGAAGATGGACGCTTCCAGCCAGCGGGGACAGCAGTGACATTGCAGGCTTCGGTTTCAGGTGACAGATGCATAGTAGCCCATTATGCTTTACCTTTGCAGGGAAATAAAGAGGAAGTAAAACCCACTAGGGTTTACTTCCTCTTTAACCACTACGCGCCTGCGCTTTAGCCGAAAGACAGTTACAGCGCGGCGCTCAATTGCTGGGAGGGCGTCCCTGGATGTCCTCCTGTTTACTTCCTCTTTGCGCGCCACCACGGGTGCGCATCGGGGGAAATCTGTGTTGGCTGCATCCCTTGGACACGGCCAATCACAGTTTGCGCTAAATGGCCAATCACAGCAGCCATTTAGCACTCGATCAGAGTATCCAATGAGAGATGATCTCATATGTAAACATATGAGATCATCTCTCATTGCCGGCTCTCCCTCCTCACACAGAGACCACATGTGAGGAGGGAAAGCAACCTGCAGCTGCAGCGTGAGTGTTTGAACATGAACACAGTGCCACACTAACAAAAAACACACATGCCCACCTGTCCCTAGTGCCACCTGTCCCCAGTGCCACCTATCAGTGCCATCTGTCCCCAGTGCCACCTGTCAGTACCATCTGTCCCCAGTGCCACCTGTCCCCAGTGCCACCTATCAGTGCCATCTGTCCCCAGTGCCACCTGTCAGTGACATCTGTCCCCAGTGCCATCTGTCTCCAGTGCCACCTGTCCCCAGTGCCATCTGTTATCAGTGTCACGTGACATCAGTGCCACGCATCAGTGCCATCTGTCATTAGTGCCACATCAGTGTCACTTGTCATCAGTGCCACGTATTTGTGCCATCTGTCATCAGTGCCATGTATTAATGCCATCTGTCATCAGTGCCACCTGTCAGTGCCATCTGTCTCCAGTGCCACCTGTCTCCAGTGCCACCTGTCATTAGTGTCACGTGTCATCAGTGCCACGTATTAGTGCCATCTTTTATCAGTGCCACATCAGTGTCACATGCCATCAGTGCCATCTGTTATCAGTGCCACATTAGTGTCACATGTCATTGTTCTGGTGCTCCAGGGCCTTCAAAAGTGTAATAGGAAGAGGGTGGGCCCGATGAGGGAATCTGTTGGACGCAGCTGCTGCTGATGACCCGAGAATCCTGCAGACCTCTCCCAGCATGAGAAAGTGAGGAATGGACACCCTCTCCACTCTCTGTTCCTGTCCCCCCCCCTTCCCCAGCTGCCTGTTGAGGGGATGAGGGACTGAGTGCAGGGTGCAACAGAGTGCTCTCAGGGTGTCAGCAGGAACACCAGTAAGAATATGGGGTGATGGTGAGAGCATACAGCGGTTCTCTGGGGCTTGTACACAGAGAGACTGTACTAGGACTGTGCACTAGGAGCTCACCAGACACTTGGGTCCACTGCGGGGGTGGAGGCATCCCAGCTGAGAGGAGACGAGCTGCTGCTAAAGTGGACGGCAGATTGGACTGAAGGACAGGGGGTTCGCGGCGGCTCCTCCCCCCCTTTGTGATCGTATTTCCTGCTAACCTGGTACTCCCTTCAGAAACCTCCAAGAGTGAGCCTACAGTACAGAGGGGTGAGTGATCTGCTTTGTATTTGCTTGTATATTATAACTGTGCTGCAGCACTACTGGATGGATGAAAAAATATGGATAAAGAGAGACTCTTCTGCTAAAACAAGGACTTAAACTGTGAAAAGGGATTAAGTTCCTTAAAAACCGGTACTTGGGTCCTTTGTTAGACTGGATTATGTGCACTGGGATGTTTTTCCTTTTTCTTCACAATTGAAAAAGTATGAGGAGTAAATAAACAAGGCAATCCAGTTTAATAAAAGAGGATTCTGGACGATCAGTGGAGGCAGAGATCAACCGAAAAGGTCTGGTGATAAGAGAGTGACGGGGGGGCAGGGATGGTGGGACGCTCCGCTCACCAGCATTCATGAGTTTTACAGCCCATTTTTATACCTGTCTCTAACAAAGGAGAAGTGTCTGAATCTAACATATTTAAACTGTAAGATGATAAGCAATGTGATGTACATTTTATAGCAGTGAATTGTTGAACTATTGTTAAGAACACCCTATATCAACCAGCACCAACCAGTGTGACAGCGGAAAGGTGGTCAGGGTCACACACTAATTAAGCAGTCACTCACCCTCCTCTCCCCACCTCACCGGACCTATTAGTGGCCAGCAGCAGACTTTTTTACTGGAAAATTGTTGGGAGAGCAGGGACGGTGGGACCCTTCCATCGTCAATATATACGAGTTCCATAGTCCACTCTTGAATCTCTCTTTAATAAAGGAAAAGTGTCTGAATTCAATAAATTAAAACTAAGATAATTGGCACTGTGTTTTTCATCTCATAATCAGTGAATCATTGAATTACTGTTAAGAACACTTGCAATAACCAGTGGGATAGTGGGAAGGTGGACAAGGCTAGATATTAACTAAGCAGTCACCCATACTCCCCCCCCCCCCACCTGACCAGACCCATCTGTGGACAGCAGCTGATCTCTCAAAAAAATTATCTGGAAATTGTCAGGAGAATAGGGATGTGGGATCCCCTCTGTACTAACACATACAAATTTCCCAGTCCATTAATTTTTCTCTTAATAAAGGAAAAGTGTCTGAACTCATTATATTAGAACTGTAAGATAATAAGCATTGCATTGAACTGTTTATCTGATAGCAGTGAATTATTGAACTACCGTTAAGAACACCCTGCACCAACCAGTATCAACCTGTGGGACAGCGGATAGGTGGACAAGGTTACACACTAACTAAGCAGCTACTCACCCCCCCTCCACTTTACTGGATCTGTTCAGGGGCCAGCAGAGCATTTCTTTAAAAAATTATTATATCGAACTTACACCTGAAATATAAATAAAGAACAAGATGAGGGGGAAACCCGTAAAAGGGGCAAGTGCGAATCCACCCAGAATGAGCACGAGCCCTGGCTCTATAAAAAAATTTATGACACAGAATGGGGGGATAGAGAGCCCAGGGAAACTTACAGGGGCCAAGAGTAAAATACCTCCAGAAGGAGTTAAAAAAAATGTTTTCTCTGTCCAATCAAAAGACCTAGAGATACCAGACATCTCAGAAAGCATCTGTGAGGACAAGGAGGAAGAACTGGCAACTGAACTTATACAAAAAAACAGTTGCCAACTAAAGGAGAGATGGCGGAGATGTTCGCAAAATTAGAAACATCAAGGGAGAATTGGCCACCTTACATGAGGACTTGAATCACATCTTGAGGAGGGTGGAAGGCACAGAAGAGCAACTGGATGTACAAGCAGTAACAATAAAGGATTTGAAAGAGCAGATGGTAAGACTACAAAGAGATCAGACACAATGTATCGGTTAGAAGACCAGGAAAATCGGAATAGAAGGAAAAATCTTCGAATAAGGGGAGTACCAGATATGCAGGGGGAAGATCTACAGGTAAAAATGGATAAAATATTCGGGCACCTGCTGGGACTTAAAGAGATTGAAAAAAATAATGTTTTAAAGGGTGCACCGGGTAAGAAAACCGACTACATTGGCAGTGGAAATACCAAGAGATATAATAGCAAGATTTAATTATTTCCAAGATAAGGAACACATCTGGCAAAGTCTAAAAAATTAACAACCAATTAAATATGAAGAGTCTACCCTGCAAATACTTCTGGACCTATCAGCTGAGACCCTGGCCAGAAGAAGAACACTGAAACCCTTACTGGAACACCTGAAACGTAATAATATACAATATTCATGGGGTTTTCCAGCATGCCTAACAGGGAGAAAAGAGGGAAGGTGAGCTACCCTGAGACAACCAGAAGACACGGCCATTTTTTGTGATAAATTGGACATACCACTTGTCAAAATACCAGACTGGTGGGAAGCACAAAACAACACTTCGATCACGGAGGAACAGAGATGGCACCCGATTATAAGGAAAAATAAGAAGAACTGAGAAATAAAGAACTGGGTGCTGAAGGGGAGACAGAGAGGGGGAAGGGGAGGGAGAGGGTAGAAGAAGAATAAAAGAATGAGTTAAATATTGTGGGGAGAGGGGGCAGGGAGGGGTTAGCCCTTTTTTCGGGGGGCAGCTGGTCTGACGGGACCCATAGGTAGAGTCTACCCTCCGGGGGGGAACCAAAGGGCCTAGTAGGAGAGGAGGGCTTTGGATCCATGGGCTTTGAGAAGGCCAATTACCCCAAAGGAAGGGGGGTAGAAGGGAGGGGGTAAAAAGGAGAGGCTCTCTCTCAGGAATCTGCTTTGAAAGGGATCAAGATTTAGATGATGGGGGGGGTCTCTGCCCACTGTGCTCCCGGAAGAGGGAGAGGGGAAGAGATATCCCGGAGCTCAGTGGGCAGAGATGACCACCCTTAACTTCATCACTTACAATATCCGTGGTCTAAACGCTCCTATAAAGAGAAATAATGTAATAAGAAAGCTTAAACATTATAGAGCGGATGTAGTCTTATTACAGGAGACACATATTTCATATGACTCAAATTTAAAAATATTTTCAAGAGATTATCCAGTATGGTTTTACAGGCACTCTCCAATAAAAAGAGCTAAAGGGGTTGCTATAGGATTTGCCCTAGAGGACAGAGTCACAGACCCAGAAGGGAGATATCTGTTTCTAAAGGGAAAAATTAATAAGGAAGAATACTCTCTGGCAAATATCTATTGCCCCAATAATAATTCAATAAAATATACAATTAAAATCATAAAAAGTTTATGGATTTCAAGAAAGGATATACCATCCTGGGTGGAGATTTTAATCTCTGTATGACCCCTGGGATCGATAGTACGTCAAGTGCACAGAGGACTGGAAATGTTTTGCGGAAGGCTTTAAAAAAGATCTTAAAACAGAACCAGCTAATAGAAGTGTGGCAAATGCAAAATACAAACTGCCGAGATTATACATTCCACTCCTCAGTGCATGGGACGTACTTGAGAATAGATTTTTTTCTTGGCAGATCATAGATTGCTCAATATAGTTGATAAGGTTGACATTAAAATTGCCACATTCTCGGATCATGCGCCGGTAATGATGGGAATTAAGTACGAGGAGCAGCCAAATAGAAAAACCCCCTGGAGATTAAATGAAGAGCTATTACAGGATGTAGAGGTAGAAGAGAAGATAAGGCAGGAATTGGAGTGGTACTTTAAAACGAATGATACGGAAGAAATATCAGAAGCCACGTTATGGGAAGCCCACAAGGCTTATGTAAGAGGTATACTGATCCAGATGGGCACAGAAAGGAAAAAAGCAGGAATAAGGAGAAAGAATGCTCTGATAAAAGATATTGCGAGGATAGAACAACTACACAAAAAACAGGAAAAGCAGAGATTTTGGCGATTCTTATTTGGAAAAGGGAAGAATTGAAAGAACTAGTCGAGCAAGATACACGGTCAGTCTATAATAAGATCAATAAGGAAAGGTATCTGTGGGGCAATAAAATAGGTAAACCCCAAAAGTGTAATAGGTAGTCAACAAGTTAGATGTGTAATTTATGCTCCTAGAACACGTGATGGTGCTCACTGCTAGGGATGAGCTTCGAGTTCGAGTCAAACTCATGTTCGACTTGAACATCGGCTGTTCGCCAGTTCGCTGAACAGCGAACAATTTGGGGTGTTCCGGAAAATTAGAAAGCCGCGGAACACCCTTTAAAAGTCTATAAGAGAAATCAAAAGTGCTAATTTTAAAGGCTTATATGCAAGTTATTGTCATAAAAAGTGTTTGGGTACCTGGGTCCTGCCCCAGGGGACATGGATCGATGTAAAAAAAATGTTTTAAAAACGGCTGTTTTTTCAGGAGCAGTGATTTTAATAATGCTTAAAGTGAAACAATAAAAGTGTAATATTCCTTTAAATTTCGTACCTGGGGGGATGTCTATAGTATGACTGTAAAGGGGCTAATGTTTCTCGTGTTTAGAACAGTCTGACAGCAAAATGACATTTCAAAGGAAAAAGTAATTTAAAACTACTCGCGGCTATTAATGAATTGCCGGTCCGACAATACACATAAAATTTCATTGATAAAAACGGCATGGGAATTCACCACAGGGTAACCCCGAACCAAAATTTAAAAAAAAAAAAAAAACACGACGTGGGGGTTCCCCTAAATTCCATACCAGGCCCTTCAGGTGACCCCGCCCCCCTCTGATGCACGGGGACTTGACAGGGACTTCCCTGTGGCATTCCCCGTGCGTAAGAGGAGGGCGGGGTCACTGGGTGGCCTCGCCCTCTGTTATTTAAGAACCGTCAGAAGAGGAGAAGCGTCACACAGTAGGAGCCTCCCATCATGGTGGATGTGGAGCGGCCCAAGAAGAAGGGAAGAAGATGCTGGCGCTACGGAGGAAGATGCCTGACGAGAACACCAGAGGAAGAACCAGAAGAAACAGAAGAAGAAGAAGATGGAGGAAGAAACCAAAGGAAGATAGAAGATAGAAGAGGTATTTAAATAAAAGGAATTGTCAAAAACTGTCTCTTGTCATTTTTAACATTTTTGACACTTTTTTTGTGACATGGTAGGGGTACTTTTGTACCCCCTTACCATTTCACACAGGGGGGGCCGGGATCTGGGGTCCCCTTGTTAAAGGGGGCTTCCAGATTCCGATAATCACCCCGCCCGCAGACCCCCACAACCACCGGGCAAGGGTTGTGGGGATGAGGCCCTTGTCCCCATCAACATGGGGACAAGGTGTTTTGGGGGACTACCCCAAAGCACCCTCCCAATGTTGAGAGCATGTGGCCTGGTACGGTTCAGGAGGGGGGGGCGCTCTCTCGTCCCCCCCCTCTTTTCCTGCAGCCTGCCAGGTTGCGTGCTCGGATAAGGGTCTGGTATGGAATTTTGGGGGGCCCCACGCCATTTTTTTTTCCATTTTGGCCGGGGTTCCCCTTAATATCCATACCAGACCTGAAAGGCCTGGTATGGAATTTAGGGGGACCCCCACATAATTTTTTTTTTTTAAATTTCGGTTCGGGGTTCCCCTGTGGGGACTTCCCATGCCGTTTTTATCAATGAACTTTTATGTGTATTGTCAGACCGGCAATTTATTAATAGCCGCGAGTAGTAAACACGGGAAACATGCGCCCCTTTACAGGCATACTATAGACACCCCCCAGGTACGAAATTTAAAGGAATATTACACTTTTATTGTTTCACTTTAAGCATTATTAAAATCATTGCTCCTGAAAAACCTTTACCGGCACCATACACCAAAATTCCGCTGTTCAGTGATCTCTCAAAAGCTACCATGGAAATGCACAATTGACGGTGCTGTATGGGTACCTTAAATAAATAATAATAATAGATGGGCATCTTGATGGGTCACAATGTATAGGGATGGGGACAATTGTGGACGTGCACCAACACTCACTCAGGTTGAACTGGATGGACTGGTGTCTTTAATCAACCTTACTAACTATGTAACTATGTGTCCCATAGACTTTAACGGTGTTTGCGCGTTCGAACAAATTTTTTGCCTGTTCGCATGTTCTGGTGCGAACCGAACATGGGGGTGTTCGGCTCATCCCAACTCACTGCATGTTGGGCCTCTCTATGTGGCTAGGCTGTGAAAAAGTCCCACACATGTGGAATCATAATACTCAGGAGGAGTAGCAGAATGTATTTTGGGGCGTCATTTGTGGTATACATATGCCATGTGAGAGAAATAACCTATTACAATGACAATTTTGTGGAAAAAAAAATCTTCATTTTGCAAAGAATTGTGGGAAAAAATGACAACATCAAAAACCTCACCGTGCATCTTACTAAATACCTTGGAATGTCTACTTTCAAAAAAGGGGTCATTTGGGGGGGTATTTGTACTTTCCTGGCTTGTTAGGGTCGCAAGAAATGAGATAGGCCACCAGTACACCATGTGTGCTCAATTTTTTATGATTTTTGATTTGGAGATATCTAAATATCTCAGAGTTTGGTAGATCATATTTTTCTCTAAGCGATGGGAATGAAAGGAATGATTTAGATGCTATGAAGTCATTTAGTGTCTGAATGCCTGATGTTGTCCAAGCTTTAAAAGAATTTGGGTAGATCCATGCCGGATAAAAGGCCGGATTTCTGATAAAAGAAAGGAGAGGATTGTGTGGAGATTGTAACTGATATTTGGTTTTTAGTTTATCCCAGAGAGATAAGAAGTGTTTAGTTATGGGATTATGAATTTTAAAGCGGTCTTTAGGATCAAGCCATAATAAATTTGATATTAATAGAGGGTCATTTTCTGAAGCCTCTATAAATACCCATAATGGGATTTCCTGTTTTGCATGGTATTTGGACAGACTTGCCAAATGTGCCGCTCTGTAGTAGTTAGTAAAATTAGGGTATCCCAGGCCTCCTTTATTTTTGGGAAGATGTAGTGTGTGTATAGGTATACGTGGTTTAGAAGAGCCCCATATAAACGAAGTTGCTCTTTTTTGTACTATTCTCAAAAAATAGGAAGGAATTGGAATAGGGAGGACTCTGAATAGATAAAGCAATTTGGGTAGAATAGTCATTTTGATTGCATTAATCTTCCCCATCCAGGATAAAGGAAGTTGCGACCATTGTTTTATTAGATTTGTGATCTGTCTTAATACAGGAGGATAATTGGTTGAGAATAAGTCAGAATGAGAGGCTGTTAAATGAATTCCAAGATATGGGATTGATTTTTCTGCCCATGTGAATGGGAGTGCAGCCCTAGCCGGGATCAATTCCATGTTTGTGAGTGAAATATTAAGCACTAGGCATTTCTTAGGATTAATCATAAGGCCGGATAGGGCTGCAAATCCATCAAGAGCTGGTATTAAGTTAGGACCAGAGACCTGTGGTGATGATAGAAAAAGTAATATATCGTCTGCAAATATACATAATTTGTGTGTAATACCTCCTACTTCAATGCCAGTTATAGTTTGGTTTGTTCTGATATATTGGGCCATGGGTTCGAGTATAAGGGCAAATAATAAGGGAGATAATGGGCAACCCTGTCGGTTACCTCTTTCGATATTAAAGGCTTCAGATTTGTATCCAGCATATTTTATATAGGCTTTGGGTTTATTATATAATGCTTTGATCCATGTTAAAAAGTGGGGTCCAAAACCCCATTTTTGTAATGAATATTGCATATATTGCCAGGATACTGTGTCAAATGCCCTCTTAATATCGAGAGATAGAAACATAAAGGGATTTTCCGTTTTTTAGCAATATGTGCCAATAACACTGCCCTGCGTATATTATCGCCTGCCTGTCTATTTGGCATGAAGCCTACTTGATCTCTATGTATTAATTTTCCTATAATGCTATTGAGGCGTTTTGCTATTATTTTTGCTAATAATTTAATATCGAGGTTTAACAGAGAGATAGGCCGATAATTCACACAGGAAGTATCATCAGAAAGGGGTTTTGGGATCATACAAACAATTGCCATTAGTGTTTCTTGCCGAAAAGAATGTCCATCTAGAAGTTTGTTAAAAGTTTCAGTGAGAATGGGAGAGAGTATTTCTGAGAATGTTTTATAGTATAAAGCCGAGTAGCCGTCTGGGCCTGGTCTTTTGTTAAGTTTTAGGTCTTTTATGGCGTTAGCAACTTCATCTATAGTTATAGGCTCATCCAAACTGCTTTTTTGATTCTGAGATAACTCAGGTAAGGTTATTTTTGAGAAGAAGGATTCAGCCTCTGTAGGATTAAATTCATTGTTTGTCTTGTATAAAGTTGCGAGATGTGAGTGAAATTTATGAACTATTTTAACTGGATTACAAGTGTAAACATTTTTTGATAATTTAAAACGTATTGGTTTGAAAGATTTGTTAGTTGAATTTAATGCCCGAGCCAAATATGTACCTGGTTTGTTTGTATTCATGTAGAAATTGTGTTTGGAGCGTTTGAGGGATTTATCAACTGACTCAGTGAAAAATAGATCGTATTCCAATCTAGATTTTTCCAGATGAGATTTTGTACTCTGAGATGGATTATCTTGAAATGATATGTAGGCTGCATTAAAATTGAGTTCTAGTTTTTTTGCTAGATTTTTGCGTTCCCGTTTAAATAGTGCCATTTGTCTTTGTATTGTACCACGCAAGACAGGCTTATGAGCTTCCCACAGTGTTATTGGGGAGATGTCTGTTGTATTATTAATTGATATGTATTCCTTTAAAGCTTGTTCAATGGCCATCTGATGTAGTGTGTGTTTGAGCATTATGTCCGGTAAGTACCACGTTGGGTCATGCGCTTTTGGTATGGCTGAGGCTATAGTAGTGTATACTGCATTATGGTCAGACCACGGAATCGGAATTATATCTGATGCAATAATTTCTGGTATCATTCCTATTGTTAGAAAAATATGATCTATTCTGGTGAAGGTTTGATGAGGGTGCGAGAAATAAGTGAATTTCTTTTTCATTGGGTTACTTTCTCTCCATGAATCTACCAGATTGTATTTGGAAAGAAGTTGAGAAAAAGGTAATCTAGAGGTTATTTTGGATGGTGTAAAAGGGGATTTATCTAGAAATGGGAGGAGGACCTGGTTCGAATCCCCACACATTATCACTGTTCCTATTTTGTGTGTATTAATCACTTGTAATATATGTGAGAGGAATGGTGTAGGTTGTTTGTTAGGAGCGTAGTAGGAAATCACCGTGATTGCTGTATCCATTATATAACCCATGAGTATCAGGTATCTACCTTCTGGGTCTTTAATTTCTGATGATAAGGTGAATGGTGTGGATCGGTGAAATGCAATTAGAGTTCCCCTTTGCTTGGTACAGGCAGAAGCCGTGTAAATTTGTTGATAAAAAGGAGAAATATATTTTGGAGTAGAATCTTTGGTGAAGTGTGTTTCTTGGAGGCATACTATGTGAGCCTTCTTGTTATGGAAAGTACGGAAGGCTTTGGTCCTTTTTTGAGGGACATTTATTCCCTGAACATTCAGGGAAAGTATATTCAGTGGTGCCATGGAAATAGATCAAATAGTTTTGACTTACTTTTTGCTATGCAGAGCTGACTGCGCAGATCAACCTGTGTGGACTGAAGAGATGAATAGATAGAAAAGAAACCAGTGAATTCTGGAGTAAAGAGTAAACAAAAAACATATGAGATTAGATGATACATTGTATAAATTATTTTTTGCAAGTAATCACAATTTACCCGTGAAAGAGAATAAATATCTCTCTCAGGGGAATAAGTGCCTTCGTCACACTCCCACATAATATGGTTGGGAGAATGAGGAGGGCTAATGGGGGTACACGGATCTTCCGCTTACAGGAGAGAAGTGCTATGTCAAAAGACATCAAAATGATGTTTCATTAGTTGGAGTGCAGAATATAGTTTTTGTTGAAATTATTTATTCCAGGGTGGTTGTATATGGTTAGTCTTGCCCTAGGCTAAATAATTCAGTTAGAAAGGTACCGTTAATAACTTTGGTATTGATGAAGATAGTTTGAATTATTTTGGGATTTTAACCCTTTTAGAGTAAACAATTACATATTTTATTCATATGTAACTGTTTAGATATGTTAATTCATAAAATTGAGGTTGTACTGCTTCAGATTAGAATAAACAAAAACATAATTCTAGGAACTAGTTAGGTAATAATATATTTGTTTTAAGAAAAGAAAGAAAAAAAAAAAAAAAAGCTTCCATTATTTCTGGATTATTGAACATATTTGTCCTAAAAAGTAATAAATCTATTGTTATTACCTGATAATATATAACTGAACAAGAATATTCTAAGGCTATATGAATCAGAAGTAATAAGAAATATAACTGGAATGTACCATGATCCCACACAGTGTGTGACTATCAGAATGCAGTTACATTCAGTTATAAATATAGGTTTTTTATAGAGAACCATCTCTTAGTATAATAAATGAAGAGATATCAGGAATTAGGATGTCAGTCCATTGAATCTTCTTGGTCCATGGATGATGTGGCATAACGGCCCCTTTTGTGAGAATGATGATTCCCATTTTGTTCTGGAATTTTCTGGGTGCTGCCTGAAGGTGAAGATGATGCCATTCTTCTGCGTGTGGGAGTGTTGCTGCTTGTGGGTTCTGTCAGATTTAATTTTAAAAGGGTTTGTTGTAGTTCATCTGCTGATCTGCTTCTGTAAATTGTACCTTGGTAGTTAAATCTGACTGAAAAGGGGAAGCCCCATTGATACATAATGTTGTGGCGTTGCAGTTCCATTAGTTGGGGTTTCATGGATCGTCTTTTAGTAATAGTAAGTTGGGATAGGTCAGCAAAAATTTGATAATTGTGTCCTTGAAAATTAAGTTCCTTTTTTTCTCTTGCAGCAATTAGTATTTGTTCTTTCGTTCTGTAATAATGAAATTTTGTGATTATATCACGTGGGGGTCCATCTTTCTTTTTGGCTGTGAGGGCTCTGTGTACTCTGTCCAGTTCTAAACGTTCAATAGGGATATCTGGCTTTAGTTCTTGTAATAGAGCAGTAATAGTAGATTGCAGGTCTGTCACAGTTTCAGGTATTCCCCTTATGCGCAAGTTTGAACGTCTGGCTCTATTTTCGTAATCTTCGAGCTTAGTTTGAAGTATTAAATTCTCTTTTTTTAATTGTTCCAATTCTGTTATATTTTCTTGGATTGTAATTTCAATTTCATCCATTTTTATTTCTAAGGCTGCGGTGCGGTTTCCCAGCTCTCTTATTTCTTTGGTTAGGCTTTTTGTTATTTGGTCTGAGGTTTGTTTTAAAGCCTTATGAAGCATCTTTTCAAATTGTAATAATATTACTGGGGATACTGTGGAGGCTTGTGGAGAAGTTTGTGAGAGGATTTGTTCTGTATCTGACTCAAATGGAGAGTCTTGCTGTGACATTTTCTGTCTGTGAGAGCGCCCTGATGCTGTATCTTGTGAGGTGACTGGAGCTGCTTCAGCTGCAGTGAGTGCCTGTGAGCTCTTTGTGAGGTGATTTTTATTTCTGCCACGGTTTCTTCCCAGTACCATATTTCCTGCCCAAACTTTCACAGTTTGTTCCCTGGGGCAAAAAGGTTCAAATGGATACCTTTTGAGCCTGCAGGCTCCGCTTTGTCCTTCTCTTCTCTCCTCAGCGGTGTGGAGCTCTAACAATGCATATCTGCTCCGCTAGGCTCCGCCTCCTGCCCCCCCAAAAGTATTTTTTTCAAGAACAGCTGTACCTTTAGTCATATATAAGTACTCTTAACTCTAGACAAGTGATTTTGCCTAAGCTGAGATGTCATTAGTCTGCTGCAGGCAAGAAGTAGCATCCCCTCAGTCTCCTTTATTCAGTGGTCAGACTGGAACATTGTAACCTTATAGCATGTCACAAGTGAGAGGCTGCAGCAGGGGGTTGTTCTATACAGACATGTTACCACAACTAAGTACTGCACAGCCACCAGGATTTTCAATGATTGTATCATCCCTGAGACAGCATCCCATTCCAGAAAGTAAATACTGACCTAGAATGATCTTTGAATAAAGATGACATCATCCTTCGGAAGAAAAATGTAGATAAAGGCATTGTTAGGTTTTAAGGGATGGGTGAATTTGCCCAGGTTCATTTCAAACAGAATTAATCAAATCATATTTGAAATGAGCTTTCTTTGATTTTGAGAACAGGGTCTTACCTTAGCCTTGCTATATTTCTTAGAAAGGTTCAGAGACTATACAAAGACAAAGGAACCAGTAAGACACAGGACAGAGTTTACCAGTTGACCTCATTAGCACACCTTTACTCATCAACTAGGTTTTCACAGTATCCTCAGCATTTCTCCATGTGTGCCTTTTGCCCGGCTTCCCCAGGGTCCCTTTAGACGGCACAGGCTGCATGCTAAACTCCCTGGGGCCACATGCAGCCCACAGGACACCCCTGATTTAGTGCAAGGACCTGCTTGATTGGATACAGAGTGATTGGATAGATGGTCTGTCATTCTATTATATCGTTTTGGTAAATCTAAAGGCGACTGTACAGAGATTGTACAATCAAAATTGTACAGTGTATGGCCACATTTATACACCTAAAATTACATAATTGCACTTTTTAATGTCATTAATTGTTAATGGCACACCAAACACAGAAGCAAACACATTTTGCCACATGAAAAAACAGATGACAAACTCAGTATAAAACATGCAAAAACATCCCATGAGCTACTTTGCCACATGTAGCGCAGCCCATTGAAGTCAATGGACTGCCCTGTGTGTGTAACTGGAATAACTAGCCAAAAAACATGTGCTCACACTACTCTAGGTGTGAGTGGGGCCTAAAAGTGAAATTGGAGCATTTACAAAAGAACAATGAGGCTCCATTCACATCTCTGTTTCCAAACGCATGGCAAACTGCACAGAAAATGTGAGGTACTTTGATGCAGTAAGTGTGTTTAAACGCCATATAGCCATAGCCAAATCTACATATTTTTAAAAAAATGTTCAGGTGTTTTAAATAGCCCTGTAGGAGTAAATGTCATTTTTGTATGTGTGCGCTGTAATACTTTGTTCTGTTTGTATGGTCTTATGGCTGCACCATCTTTAATGCATTTTTAAGGGTGTGCCCCCCCAAGTATTTGTATGTCTATTGTATGAATCTTGACCAGATCCCTTGGGATGGAGCACCCTCCCGCCATTACCTCTTATTAGTGTCCACCTGTTATATAGGAAAAGTCCTTTATTTCTCCCGTATAGAGGAGTATATTTCTCCCATGGTTCAGGGGAGCAGGATCTTTCATTCTATGAATAGCGTAGGATCCATTGATAATGAGGTACTTTGACGCAGTAAGTGGGCTTAAAGTGGTTGTACACCCTGTACAACCACTTTTACCTACAGGTAAGCCTATATTAAGGCTTACCTATAGGTGCTGGAAATATCTCCTAAACCTCAACGGTTTAGGAGATATTTACAAAAAAGCCGTACGTCGATGACTACGGCTCTTGCGCCGATGTCTACGGTGCATGCACACTTTGGAAAGGGCACATTGTGCCGTTTCTAATAGGGGTCATGCCGTGAATGGCAGCTCATGCGTGCATGCGCGGGAGCGATGTCATGTGACTCCGGACAGTGAAAGAGCCGGAGTTTGCGGCCCCGGAAGGAAGAGGGATGAAGATGGACGCTTCCAGCCAGCGGGGACAGCAGTGACATTGCAGGCTTCGGTTTCAGGTGACAGATGCATAGTAGCCCATTATGCTTTACCTTTGCAGGGAAATAAAGAGGAAGTAAAACCCACTAGGGTTTACTTCCTCTTTAACCACTACGCGCCTGCGCTTTAGCCGAAAGACAGTTACAGCGCGGCGCTCAATTGCTGGGAGGGCGTCCCTGGATGTCCTCCTGTTTACTTCCTCTTTGCGCGCCACCACGGGTGCGCATCGGGGGAAATCTGTGTTGGCTGCATCCCTTGGACACGGCCAATCACAGTTTGCGCTAAATGGCCAATCACAGCGGCCATTTAGCACTCGATCAGAGTATCCAATGAGAGATGATCTCATATGTAAACATATGAGATCATCTCTCATTGCCGGCTCTCCCTCCTCACACAGAGACCACATGTGAGGAGGGAAAGCAACCTGCAGCTGCAGCGTGAGTGTTTGAACATGAACACAGTGCCACACTAACAAAAAACACACATGCCCACCTGTCCCTAGTGCCACCTGTCCCCAGTGCCACCTATCAGTGCCATCTGTCCCCAGTGCCACCTGTCAGTACCATCTGTCCCCAGTGCCACCTGTCCCCAGTGCCACCTATCAGTGCCATCTGTCCCCAGTGCCACCTGTCAGTGACATCTGTCCCCAGTGCCATCTGTCTCCAGTGCCACCTGTCCCCAGTGCCATCTGTTATCAGTGTCACGTGACATCAGTGCCACGCATCAGTGCCATCTGTCATTAGTGCCACATCAGTGTCACTTGTCATCAGTGCCACGTATTTGTGCCATCTGTCATCAGTGCCATGTATTAATGCCATCTGTCATCAGTGCCACCTGTCAGTGCCATCTGTCTCCAGTGCCACCTGTCTCCAGTGCCACCTGTCATTAGTGTCACGTGTCATCAGTGCCACGTATTAGTGCCATCTTTTATCAGTGCCACATCAGTGTCACATGCCATCAGTGCCATCTGTTATCAGTGCCACATTAGTGTCACATGTCATTGTTCTGGTGCTCCAGGGCCTTCAAAAGTGTAATAGGAAGAGGGTGGGCCCGATGAGGGAATCTGTTGGACGCAGCTGCTGCTGATGACCCGAGAATCCTGCAGACCTCTCCCAGCATGAGAAAGTGAGGAATGGACACCCTCTCCACTCTCTGTTCCTGTCCCCCCCCCTTCCCCAGCTGCCTGTTGAGGGGATGAGGGACTGAGTGCAGGGTGCAACAGAGTGCTCTCAGGGTGTCAGCAGGAACACCAGTAAGAATATGGGGTGATGGTGAGAGCATACAGCGGTTCTCTGGGGCTTGTACACAGAGAGACTGTACTAGGACTGTGCACTAGGAGCTCACCAGACACTTGGGTCCACTGCGGGGGTGGAGGCATCCCAGCTGAGAGGAGACGAGCTGCTGCTAAAGTGGACGGCAGATTGGACTGAAGGACAGGGGGTTCGCGGCGGCTCCTCCCCCCCTTTGTGATCGTATTTCCTGCTAACCTGGTACTCCCTTCAGAAACCTCCAAGAGTGAGCCTACAGTACAGAGGGGTGAGTGATCTGCTTTGTATTTGCTTGTATATTATAACTGTGCTGCAGCACTACTGGATGGATGAAAAAATATGGATAAAGAGAGACTCTTCTGCAAAAACAAGGACTTAAACTGTGAAAAGGGATTAAGTTCCTTAAAAACCGGTACTTGGGTCCTTTGTTAGACTGGATTATGTGCACTGGGATGTTTTTCCTTTTTCTTCACAATTGAAAAAGTATGAGGAGTAAATAAACAAGGCAATCCAGTTTAATAAAAGAGGATTCTGGACGATCAGTGGAGGCAGAGATCAACCGAAAAGGTCTGGTGATAAGAGAGTGACGGGGGGGCAGGGATGGTGGGACGCTCCGCTCACCAGCATTCATGAGTTTTACAGCCCATTTTTATACCTGTCTCTAACAAAGGAGAAGTGTCTGAATCTAACATATTTAAACTGTAAGATGATAAGCAATGTGATGTACATTTTATAGCAGTGAATTGTTGAACTATTGTTAAGAACACCCTATATCAACCAGCACCAACCAGTGTGACAGCGGAAAGGTGGTCAGGGTCACACACTAATTAAGCAGTCACTCACCCTCCTCTCCCCACCTCACCGGACCTATTAGTGGCCAGCAGCAGACTTTTTTACTGGAAAATTGTTGGGAGAGCAGGGACGGTGGGACCCTTCCATCGTCAATATATACGAGTTCCATAGTCCACTCTTGAATCTCTCTTTAATAAAGGAAAAGTGTCTGAATTCAATAAATTAAAACTAAGATAATTGGCACTGTGTTTTTCATCTCATAATCAGTGAATCATTGAATTACTGTTAAGAACACTTGCAATAACCAGTGGGATAGTGGGAAGGTGGACAAGGCTAGATATTAACTAAGCAGTCACCCATACTCCCCCCCCCCCACCTGACCAGACCCATCTGTGGACAGCAGCTGATCTCTCAAAAAAATTATCTGGAAATTGTCAGGAGAATAGGGATGTGGGATCCCCTCTGTACTAACACATACAAAATTCCCAGTCCATTAATTTTTCTCTTAATAAAGGAAAAGTGTCTGAACTCATTATATTAGAACTGTAAGATAATAAGCATTGCATTGAACTGTTTATCTGATAGCAGTGAATTATTGAACTACCGTTAAGAACACCCTGCACCAACCAGTATCAACCTGTGGGACAGCGGATAGGTGGACAAGGTTACACACTAACTAAGCAGCTACTCACCCCCCCTCCACTTTACTGGATCTGTTCAGGGGCCAGCAGAGCATTTCTTTAAAAAATTATTATATCGAACTTACACCTGAAATATAAATAAAGAACAAGATGAGGGGGAAACCCGTAAAAGGGGCAAGTGCGAATCCACCCAGAATGAGCACGAGCCCTGGCTCTATAAAAAAATTTATGACACAGAATGGGGGGATAGAGAGCCCAGGGAAACTTACAGGGGCCAAGAGTAAAATACCTCCAGAAGGAGTTAAAAAAAATGTTTTCTCTGTCCAATCAAAAGACCTAGAGATACCAGACATCTCAGAAAGCATCTGTGAGGACAAGGAGGAAGAACTGGCAACTGAACTTATACAAAAAAACAGTTGCCAACTAAAGGAGAGATGGCGGAGATGTTCGCAAAATTAGAAACATCAAGGGAGAATTGGCCACCTTACATGAGGACTTGAATCACATCTTGAGGAGGGTGGAAGGCACAGAAGAGCAACTGGATGTACAAGCAGTAACAATAAAGGATTTGAAAGAGCAGATGGTAAGACTACAAAGAGATCAGACACAATGTATCGGTTAGAAGACCAGGAAAATCGGAATAGAAGGAAAAATCTTCGAATAAGGGGAGTACCAGATATGCAGGGGGAAGATCTACAGGTAAAAATGGATAAAATATTCGGGCACCTGCTGGGACTTAAAGAGATTGAAAAAAATAATGTTTTAAAGGGTGCACCGGGTAAGAAAACCGACTACATTGGCAGTGGAAATACCAAGAGATATAATAGCAAGATTTAATTATTTCCAAGATAAGGAACACATCTGGCAAAGTCTAAAAAATTAACAACCAATTAAATATGAAGAGTCTACCCTGCAAATACTTCTGGACCTATCAGCTGAGACCCTGGCCAGAAGAAGAACACTGAAACCCTTACTGGAACACCTGAAACGTAATAATATACAATATTCATGGGGTTTTCCAGCATGCCTAACAGGGAGAAAAGAGGGAAGGTGAGCTACCCTGAGACAACCAGAAGACACGGCCATTTTTTGTGATAAATTGGACATACCACTTGTCAAAATACCAGACTGGTGGGAAGCACAAAACAACACTTCGATCACGGAGGAACAGAGATGGCACCCGATTATAAGGAAAAATAAGAAGAACTGAGAAATAAAGAACTGGGTGCTGAAGGGGAGACAGAGAGGGGGAAGGGGAGGGAGAGGGTAGAAGAAGAATAAAAGAATGAGTTAAATATTGTGGGGAGAGGGGGCAGGGAGGGGTTAGCCCTTTTTTCGGGGGGCAGCTGGTCTGACGGGACCCATAGGTAGAGTCTACCCTCCGGGGGGGAACCAAAGGGCCTAGTAGGAGAGGAGGGCTTTGGATCCATGGGCTTTGAGAAGGCCAATTACCCCAAAGGAAGGGGGGTAGAAGGGAGGGGGTAAAAAGGAGAGGCTCTCTCTCAGGAATCTGCTTTGAAAGGGATCAAGATTTAGATGATGGGGGGGGTCTCTGCCCACTGTGCTCCCGGAAGAGGGAGAGGGGAAGAGATATCCCGGAGCTCAGTGGGCAGAGATGACCACCCTTAACTTCATCACTTACAATATCCGTGGTCTAAACGCTCCTATAAAGAGAAATAATGTAATAAGAAAGCTTAAACATTATAGAGCGGATGTAGTCTTATTACAGGAGACACATATTTCATATGACTCAAATTTAAAAATATTTTCAAGAGATTATCCAGTATGGTTTTACAGGCACTCTCCAATAAAAAGAGCTAAAGGGGTTGCTATAGGATTTGCCCTAGAGGACAGAGTCACAGACCCAGAAGGGAGATATCTGTTTCTAAAGGGAAAAATTAATAAGGAAGAATACTCTCTGGCAAATATCTATTGCCCCAATAATAATTCAATAAAATATACAATTAAAATCATAAAAAGTTTATGGATTTCAAGAAAGGATATACCATCCTGGGTGGAGATTTTAATCTCTGTATGACCCCTGGGATCGATAGTACGTCAAGTGCACAGAGGACTGGAAATGTTTTGCGGAAGGCTTTAAAAAAGATCTTAAAACAGAACCAGCTAATAGAAGTGTGGCAAATGCAAAATACAAACTGCCGAGATTATACATTCCACTCCTCAGTGCATGGGACGTACTTGAGAATAGATTTTTTTCTTGGCAGATCATAGATTGCTCAATATAGTTGATAAGGTTGACATTAAAATTGCCACATTCTCGGATCATGCGCCGGTAATGATGGGAATTAAGTACGAGGAGCAGCCAAATAGAAAAACCCCCTGGAGATTAAATGAAGAGCTATTACAGGATGTAGAGGTAGAAGAGAAGATAAGGCAGGAATTGGAGTGGTACTTTAAAACGAATGATACGGAAGAAATATCAGAAGCCACGTTATGGGAAGCCCACAAGGCTTATGTAAGAGGTATACTGATCCAGATGGGCACAGAAAGGAAAAAAGCAGGAATAAGGAGAAAGAATGCTCTGATAAAAGATATTGCGAGGATAGAACAACTACACAAAAAACAGGAAAAGCAGAGATTTTGGCGATTCTTATTTGGAAAAGGGAAGAATTGAAAGAACTAGTCGAGCAAGATACACGGTCAGTCTATAATAAGATCAATAAGGAAAGGTATCTGTGGGGCAATAAAATAGGTAAACCCCAAAAGTGTAATAGGTAGTCAACAAGTTAGATGTGTAATTTATGCTCCTAGAACACGTGATGGTGCTCACTGCTAGGGATGAGCTTCGAGTTCGAGTCAAACTCATGTTCGACTTGAACATCGGCTGTTCGCCAGTTCGCTGAACAGCGAACAATTTGGGGTGTTCCGGAAAATTAGAAAGCCGCGGAACACCCTTTAAAAGTCTATAAGAGAAATCAAAAGTGCTAATTTTAAAGGCTTATATGCAAGTTATTGTCATAAAAAGTGTTTGGGTACCTGGGTCCTGCCCCAGGGGACATGGATCGATGTAAAAAAAATGTTTTAAAAACGGCTGTTTTTTCAGGAGCAGTGATTTTAATAATGCTTAAAGTGAAACAATAAAAGTGTAATATTCCTTTAAATTTCGTACCTGGGGGGATGTCTATAGTATGACTGTAAAGGGGCTAATGTTTCTCGTGTTTAGAACAGTCTGACAGCAAAATGACATTTCAAAGGAAAAAGTAATTTAAAACTACTCGCGGCTATTAATGAATTGCCGGTCCGACAATACACATAAAATTTCATTGATAAAAACGGCATGGGAATTCACCACAGGGTAACCCCGAACCAAAATTTAAAAAAAAAAAAAACACGACGTGGGGGTTCCCCTAAATTCCATACCAGGCCCTTCAGGTGACCCCGCCCCCCTCTGATGCACGGGGACTTGACAGGGACTTCCCTGTGGCATTCCCCGTGCGTAAGAGGAGGGCGGGGTCACTGGGTGGCCTCGCCCTCTGTTATTTAAGAACCGTCAGAAGAGGAGAAGCGTCACACAGTAGGAGCCTCCCATCATGGTGGATGTGGAGCGGCCCAAGAAGAAGGGAAGAAGATGCTGGCGCTACGGAGGAAGATGCCTGACGAGAACACCAGAGGAAGAACCAGAAGAAACAGAAGAAGAAGAAGATGGAGGAAGAAACCAAAGGAAGATAGAAGATAGAAGAGGTATTTAAATAAAAGGAATTGTCAAAAACTGTCTCTTGTCATTTTTAACATTTTTGACACTTTTTTTGTGACATGGTAGGGGTACTTTTGTACCCCCTTACCATTTCACACAGGGGGGGCCGGGATCTGGGGTCCCCTTGTTAAAGGGGGCTTCCAGATTCCGATAATCACCCCGCCCGCAGACCCCCACAACCACCGGGCAAGGGTTGTGGGGATGAGGCCCTTGTCCCCATCAACATGGGGACAAGGTGTTTTGGGGGACTACCCCAAAGCACCCTCCCAATGTTGAGAGCATGTGGCCTGGTACGGTTCAGGAGGGGGGGCGCTCTCTCGTCCCCCCCCTCTTTTCCTGCAGCCTGCCAGGTTGCGTGCTCGGATAAGGGTCTGGTATGGAATTTTGGGGGGCCCCACGCCATTTTTTTTTCATTTTGGCCGGGGTTCCCCTTAATATCCATACCAGACCTGAAAGGCCTGGTATGGAATTTAGGGGGACCCCCACATAATTTTTTTTTTTTAAATTTCGGTTCGGGGTTCCCCTGTGGGGACTTCCCATGCCGTTTTTATCAATGAACTTTTATGTGTATTGTCAGACCGGCAATTTATTAATAGCCGCGAGTAGTAAACACGGGAAACATGCGCCCCTTTACAGGCATACTATAGACACCCCCCAGGTACGAAATTTAAAGGAATATTACACTTTTATTGTTTCACTTTAAGCATTATTAAAATCATTGCTCCTGAAAAACCTTTACCGGCACTATACACCAAAATTCCGCTGTTCAGTGATCTCTCAAAAGCTACCATGGAAATGCACAATTGACGGTGCTGTATGGGTACCTTAAATAAATAATAATAATAGATGGGCATCTTGATGGGTCACAATGTATAGGGATGGGGACAATTGTGGACGTGCACCAACACTCACTCAGGTTGAACTGGATGGACTGGTGTCTTTAATCAACCTTACTAACTATGTAACTATGTGTCCCATAGACTTTAACGGTGTTTGCGCGTTCGAACAAATTTTTTGCCTGTTCGCATGTTCTGGTGCGAACCGAACATGGGGGTGTTCGGCTCATCCCAACTCACTGCATGTTGGGCCTCTCTATGTGGCTAGGCTGTGAAAAAGTCCCACACATGTGGAATCATAATACTCAGGAGGAGTAGCAGAATGTATTTTGGGGCGTCATTTGTGGTATACATATGCCATGTGAGAGAAATAACCTATTACAATGACAATTTTGTGGAAAAAAAAATCTTCATTTTGCAAAGAATTGTGGGAAAAAATGACAACATCAAAAACCTCACCGTGCATCTTACTAAATACCTTGGAATGTCTACTTTCAAAAAAGGGGTCATTTGGGGGGGTATTTGTACTTTCCTGGCTTGTTAGGGTCGCAAGAAATGAGATAGGCCACCAGTACACCATGTGTGCTCAATTTTTTATGATTTGCACCACAGCTTGTAGACTCTCTAACTTTCACAAAGACCAAATAATATCCACTAATTTGGGTTATTTTTACCAAAGATATATAGAAGTATAAATTGTGGCCAAAATTTATGAAGAAAAATTTATAATTTGCAAGATTTTATCACAGAAACAAAGAAAAATGCGTTTTTTTTTCAAAATTTTCTGTCTTTTTATTTTTATTTATAGCACCCAGAGGTGATCAAATACCACCAAAAGAAAGCTCTATTTGTATGGAAAAAAGACAAAAAATTCATTTGGGTATACTATTACCTGATATTAGATTGTAAGCTCTTCTGAGCAGGGCCCTCTTAATCCTATTGTATTGTATTGTATTGTATTATAACTGTATTGTCTCCCTTTTATATTGTAAAGCGCTGCGTAAACTGTTGGCGCTATATAAATCCTGAATAATAATAATAACTGAGTAATTGTCATTCAAAGTGTGAGAGCACTGAAAGCTGAAAATTGGTCTGGGCAGGAGGGGGGTTTAAGTGCCCAGTAGGCAAGTGGTTAAGCGCCATATAGCCATATGGTGTGACCAAATTCTCATATTTTTTGAAAATGTTCAGGTGTTTTAAATAGCCTTGCAGGAGTAAATGTCATTTTTGTATGTGTGCGCTGTAATATTTTGTTCTGTTTGTCTGGTCCTACGGCTGCACCATCTTTAATGCATTTTTTAGGGTGTGCCCCCCAAGTATTTGTTTATTAATTTTTAATGGCACACCAAACACAGAAGCAATGTGTTTCCAAACGCATGGTAAACTGCACAGAAAATGTGTATAGTGCTTGTGTTGTCATTTTGTCATTATATGTTGAAACGTACCCCAAGTGCTGCAAACACACCAAAAACTATGGTAACGCACCATGCTCTGCTCCCAAAAAGTTCTGAAGCTTCTCTGGGGTGATTGTTGTGTGGAGGGCACGTGACGAGTGAAAACACTCCAAAACACACCAAAACAAACACATGCGGGAATGTGAGTTTTTGCTATGTGGAGATGTGAAAGGGGCGTCTCCATCCACTCCCTCGTACATACGTGTAAAAAAATGGCCATACACTATGTAGTCCGATTATACAGTCTCTGTACAATTTCCTTTAGATTTACCAGAACTATGGCATAGGAGGACCCACCCGACCAATCCATTCAATTTGTATCAAATCAGAGCGGCCCTTGTACTACATAGCTGATGATTGATCTAAATGAGATTGTACAGGAAGTGGGTAGAACATATGAATGGGTTAAAACAGGGAAAATTAACACTTGATTAAATTAGAAGTGAAGTGAAAATTCACTGACTCGCCCCTATTAAGAGAGGACACACGAAGGACTTGGGGAAGCTGTTTTTTCCTATGTGTATCTATATTACTTACCTGCACTGTTCACTGGTTTTGCACAGAGCAGCCTCGATCCTCTTCTTCTCAGGTCCCCTGTCAGTGATCCTGGTTGCTCCCCCTCTTATGAGGGCACTGGTGCATGCTCGCTCCCGAGCCCCACTGTATGCGTCCATAGGACACAGAGCTGCAGTATGGCCTACCCCCACTCTCTCTTTATTGGCTCACTGGTTGTGATTAACAGCAGTGGGAACCAATTACTCCCACTGCTATGTCTCAGGCAATGAGGAGAGAGAGAGAGACCTGGGACAGCAGAGGCCTTCTGTGCACATCACTGGATCAAGAGGAGGCTCAGGTGAGTATAGGGGGAGCTGTGGGGGAAGCAGTACACAGAAGGTTTTTTTACCTTCATGCATAGAATGCATGAAAGTAAAAAAACTTCAGACTTTACAACCACTTTAAATTGCCCGTAGAGCAGATTTCACAAAGTTTATTTATCACTACTAAAAACAATTAAAGAAGACAAAATCTTCTTATGGTGTACATTCTTAAAGATAATAAAAACAGTATTAGCACACATGAACACTAGAAAATGATTTCAGATTAGCACACATAAACTTAATCCAACTCATATGTCCATAGAGCCACATCAGAGAGTCTATAATCCATGGAAATAATCTCCTTGCTTTTCCTTACACCACCTGGCTCAGGCTCTCATCGGCTCACTAAGAGGCTGAACCAGCTGCCGATCCAGACATCTGAGTGGATCCTGACTTTAAAGTTGGGATCTTTCCAGAGCCTGGACCAGCTGAGTGATGTCAGCCGACAGTGGGCTATGGCTTAAAATGAGTCACAGGAGTGCTCAACCGAGTGCACTCCTGTGATACATAGGAGAAGTAAAGCCAAAATAGCTTTGGCCATACTTCTTCTTTAATGTTCTTCACCATCACAGCATAATGTTTACCTATAGTCTGCTCAGTAAATCGTTTTTTCTTTTCCTCCCGTCAGTAAAATGGTGAGACCAACATCTAGAGTTTAGAGACTTTTCCACAGTGCAATTTCTGCTGTGAGCAAATCTGCAATTTGCAAATATTGTGAGAAGGAATATTCTTTTCCAAAAGCTACAATGATGACAAAAACACATCCTGACATGCCAGAGGTGCCATGAAGACATTAAAAAAATACTTTATGGAATTAAATAACAAGGATCATAATGAAAATACAGATAGCTTTTCTCTCCAGAGTTCTCATTCCAGAAACACCCTCTCTGCTGTTTCTGGATCATTACAAAGTGTTTCTTCACCAGCAGCATTTTTTTAAAGACTTTCAATTTGTAAAACTACTGCATACTTAATTTTTTTCAATTTTTCAAAAAATTTCCATTCTTTTCTGAAAAAAAAACCGGAAAGAACGTTTTTCTCATGGCCTAAAAATTTTTACATCTAGAATGACATGATTGATGATTAATGTACATCATAGAGCTGCACGATTCTGGATAAAATGTGAATCATTATTTTTTTGCTTAGAATGAAGATCACGATTCTCGACCTAACATCATCTTTCACATTATATAAAAAAATTGAGCCAACTGTACTGTTTCAATTATTTTAATTAATTGAAGTGTATTTTTTCACAAAAATATTGCTTTTGAAAGACCATTGCGCAAATATAGTGTGACATAAAATATTGCAATGACCGCCTATTTATTCTCTAGGGTCTCTGCTAAAAAAATATATATAATGTTTGGGGGTTCTAAGAAATTTTTAAGCAAAAAAATACTGATTTTAAAGAGGTAGTAAACCGCAAAAAAAAAAAAAAAAAAAAAAAAAAAAAAAAAACACACCTGCAAGACAATAGCATAATGTACACATTATGAAATACCTTATTAGCACATTACGAAATACTTACCTTAGAATGAAGCCCTGTCACCGCTGAGGGAGCTGACATTTTCCCTCTGTTTCTTCTGGGATCACTGACTCCGGCGCTGTGAGTGGTCGGAGCTGCAATGACGCATGCACGGGAGCCCTCCTTTCCGACAAGTGCTGGCAGAATACGCCGGACCTGCAGAGCGCATGTGCTGCTGACGTCAGCCGCTGCATGCAGGGCCAATATCTCCTAAACCGTGCAGGTTTAGGAGATATTTTTTTAAACCACAGGTAAGCCTTATTATAGGCTTAAATGTAGGTAAAAATCACCAAGCGGGGTGATTTGATTGTAAACAACAAGTTTCCAAGAAAGGTTTAGTCTTTTAGGGCCCTTTCACACGTGTGGACCGTTCAGATCTGCCTGTCAGTTTTATCTCTATGGAGCGACGGATGTCAGCGGTGACATGTCTGCTGACATCCGATCCACCCCAATCCACTCCGCTCCTGTAAATCCAGACGGATGGATGTCCTATTTTCCATCCATCTTGTGTGGTCCATTTTCATCTGGTTCCCCCATAGAGGAGAGCGGAGCTCTGACAGGTCTGTCCCTGCACAGTGTGCAGAGACGGACTTGTCATCCGCCAGCTCAGCAGGGATCAATGGAGCGATCCCTGCTGAGCAGGCGGATGTCTGAAAACGAATCCGCACATGTGAAAGGGGCCTAAGTAGTTAAACTGACCTAATTTGTAGACTGAAGTTCATCCCTTTGATCTAAAAGAACCGAGAGATTCATTGTTTCTCTTTATCTCAGCGCTGTTGATAAATGTTTGCTGGCTGAGTTTTTTTTTTTTTTCACAGCTCTGAACAAAGAATGTCTTTGCACTTGTTTAACATGAATCGTTTAAATGCTGTAATAACCACTTCAGCCCCGGAAGGATACAGCACTGCGTCACTTTAACTGACATTTGCGCGGTCTTATGACACTGTACCCAAACAAACTTGACGTCCTTTTTTTCCCCACAAATAGAGCTTTCTTTTGGTGGAATTTGATCACCTCTGTGGTTTTTATTTTTTGCGCTATAAACAAAGAGTGACAATTTTGAAAAAAAAAAATTTACTTACTTACTTTTTGCTATAATACATATCCAAAAAATAAATAAATATATATTATATATATAAAAATGTATTCATCAGTTTAGACTGATATATATTCTTCTACATATTTTTGGTTAAAAAAAAAAAAAAATCACAATAGGCGTATATTAACTGGTTTGCGCAAAACTTATCGTGTCTAGAAATTATGGGATAGACTTAGGGACTTTTTTTATAAACACACTCAAGAAGCTATGGGCCGCTGCAATTAAAACTAGGAATACTTGCCTAATAGTTTCTGCTTCTGGTCTGGGTGAAAATGCAATAGCAACAACTTACCTGGATAGGACATGTGACTCTCTCTCTCCTCACTTCCTCCTTCTGGGGTTTTTACCTAGTAACCCAGATACAGGAAATGAATACATAATAATGCATAGCTGGGTTATTCACAAATACAGATACCAAATATGCACAGATCACTCCCATACTTAAAAAGCCCTCACTGGACCCCACCAACCTGAACAACTTAAGACCCATCTCATTGCTCCCGTTCACCTCTAAACTTCTAGAACACTTAGTTTACAACCATCTTAGCTTTTACCTCGGTGAAAATAACCTTCTTGACCCCTTACAGTCTGGCTTTCGCTCGCAGCACTCCACTGAAACTGCCTTACTAGAACTCACTAACGATTTACTAACTGCTAAAACCAACAGCCAGTACTCCATACTCCTACTACTTGACCTCTCTGCGGCCTTTGATACTGTTGACCACCCGCTCCTTCTCAATAAACTACAGTCCCTTGGCCTCCGAGATTCTGCTCTATCCTGGTTCTCTGCCTATCTATCACAGCGCTCCTTCAGTGTTACCTACAACTCTGTCTCCTCCTCTCTATTGCCCCTTTCTGTGGGGGTCTCCCAAGGCTCTGTTCTTGGACCCCTTCTCTTCTCTATCTATCTATCCCTCCTCCCTTGGTCACTTGATAACTGCCCACGGCTTCCAATACCACTTATACGCCGATGACACCTAAATCTGTCTACTCCTCACCTCACTCCTTCAGTCTCCTCTCGCATTACTAACTGACATATCAGCATGGATGTCGCACCACTTCCTTAAACTAAATCTCTCTAAAACTGAGCTAATATTCCCCCCTCCCCGTTCCCCCCTCCCTGACTTTTCCATCAAAATCAACAATGTAACCATCAGTCCCTCCCCTCACGCCAGGGTACTAGGTGTAATCCTAGACTCTTACTTGTCATTTCAGCCCCAAGTCCAATCGTTGTCAAAAGTTTGTAGACTTCACCTCTGTAACATCTCTAAAATTTGCCCCTTTTTAACAAATGAAGCCACCAAGCTCCTCATTCACTCCCTTGTTATCTCTCGCCTTGACTATTGCAACTTCCTTCTCATTGTCCTGCCTCTCCATAGGCTATCCCCTCTTCAGTTTATCAAGAATGCTGCTGCAAGACTTATCCACCTTACCAACCGCTTAGCGTCTGCCAACCCTCCAATCCGTACACTGGCTCCCAGTCACCCAGCAAATTAAATTCAAAATACTAACCACAACATACAAAGCCATTCACAACTCTGCCCCGAGCTACATCACCAACCTTGTCTCCAAATATCACCCAAATCATCCTCTCTGCTCTTCTCAAGACCTCCTACTCTCAAGCTCTCTTGTCTCCTTCTCCCATGCTCGTCTCCAGGATTTCTCTAGAGCCTCTCCCATCCTCTGGAACTCGCTACCTCCACCGGTCCGGCTATCCCCTACTCTTGCTACCTTCAGGCGATCCCTGAAAACTCATAACTTCAGGAAGCCTATCACGTCTCCAACTAATCTTTTACCACTTCCATCAGTTCATTCCCCACAGTTACCACCTGCCCCACCCTATTAGATTGTAAGCTCTTCTGAGCAATGCCCTCTTAATCCTCTTGTATTTCATTGTATTATAACTGTATTGTCTCCTTTTTATATTGTAAAGCACTGCGTAAACTGTTGGCCCTATATAAATCCTGTATTATTATAATAATAATAATAAAATACAACAATAGAGAGCAGCAGATCCCTACATTTATTTAAGGTTTATTTTTTGTGTGACCTCAGTAGGGGTACTATGTAACGCCTTACTCATTCACATTAGGAGGGCAGTATCTGGGGGCTTATTGTTAAAAGGGCTTCCAGATTATGATAGGCTCCCCACCTGCTGGGAGAGAAGGCCTTGTCCTCATCAATATGGAAACAAGGTGCTTTATTTTGAGGCAAAGTACCCCCACCATGTTGAGAATTTGTGGACTGATATTGCTTTTATTTCTTGTCTTTTGTGTGGGGTCCTCCATAGGTCCATTATGGAACCTATGGGTTGTGAATTCTTACTGTTGCCAGTAAGTGTCTGGGGCTATAAAAATCAACAGATGTGCCGCAACCCAAGGTAAAAATCACACAGCCTCCCTAATTAGTCCATATACTGTACTATAAGGGCTTCATCAGTCCGTGATAGTAAACAAAGTCCATAATAAAACCAATCAAGGCACAAAGGTAGGCAGTTTCACCAAGAGACAGGAATCAATTTCTGAAATACATTAGAGGAAAACAAGGGGGTGCCAGTATTATAAATAATTTTAATGTAACATTCAAATGAAAACTCACATAATTCCACATATAAAGTGCTTGTCAGCATAGTAATATCTGTAGCAGGGATCATCCACCCACAGGGGGTCTGTTGGCAACAGCTTGTAGCAGAGATGGAGGAGCCAAAAAGCCACACATCAGCCAAGGTAGGAAGTCATCAGGAACCAGGAATTACTCCACACTGGGTGGCAGTCCATTGCCTAGGTAACACATTTTGGAGCACCAATAGGCTCCTTTGTCAAACCTGATGGAAGGTGTGTGGCGGTCTATATGCAGAAGAGGTGAGAGAAGGGGTAGAGTCTATATTGGCAGCTGCATGTTACTTCTGAGCTGTGGTTCAATGTTGCTAATGCAGTGCAAGCATGGGTGTGCCTAATGACACTGGGCTTGCAACACCTCCTATGAGAGCATCCCTGGGGCTTCTCCTTAGTCAATGGCCACCAAATCAGGTAAGCATCCTCTACATAATCTGCTTCTAAACGCTCTTAACGGAATGGTTCCTTGGATTCACATTTTGCTCTTTAATGTAGGCCTTGCTCTTTTTTGCTTTGTCTTCTGCTCTGTGCATATCTAGATTACAAATTCTTCTGGAGGATGAAACCATAGACATAAATATATTTCAATTGTGTATTTAGAAAAAACACACAAACTGTAATCAGCACACAACAAGTCCCAGCTTGCCAGATTCCAGTCAGCCAAGTTTGAAGAATCAGCTTAGATGAGGGCACACATTACAAGGAATGGTTTCTGATAGGCTTGTATTTTCAGATGGACTGCAGCTTCTCATGAGATTCTGGGTAGAGCCAAAACAGCTCAGAAAACAGAAAAACAAGCACCATCCCAACAAAATATACAGATTCGTTTATTAAAATGCAAAACAAAGCACACTTACACCAGAGGCTTCCAGGGATTAGCAGGATTCAAAGTGTATTACAGCGGCCATTACATAGGACTCTATGGCTGGGACAGGGGAATCCATGTGAAAACAGGTGAAAACCGTCAATGGCTGCAGCTAGACACGCCACCTTGGATTCTCTTCACACTGACAGCATGGGGAGGAAGGGCTGGTAACCCGTTTCAGAGTTAAAACACTCCTTTATCAAACCTGTTTTACTCTGAAACACGTTACCAGCCCTTCAGCCCTACACTGTCAGTGTCATGAGGTTCCAAGATGGCGGGTCTAGCTATGGCCATTGACGATTTTCATCTACATGGATTCCCCTGTGCTGGCCAGGATCCTGTGCAGTTGCAAATGTGTATCTAGCTGTTTGCCTGGAGTTCTACTTTAACTCCAAGTATTATATTATTTAATGTTCAGCACCCTTCCTATTTTGCTTTACTTGAACATACAATTTATGTTTTGTATTCATAACTGTTACTGTTTTGCATTATAACTGTTACTAATAATTAAATGTATATCTGTTTTTTACTTGTGGGGATATCATATTTTAGAGAAAGAGAAAAAAAAACATAAAGCGGATTATTGTTTTAAAGAAGATTAACTGCTAAGTGAAATAATCAGGGCTGTAAAATCCATTACAAAATGGAACGCTTTTCACAGTCTGTCAGAATGTGTCCTGCAGCACAGCAATCAGGAATTGTGTGTACTATTTTTCTGCATGATACTCTACTGCTCATATTATCTCCAAAATCATTTGTTGCCTTTCACTTCTTGACAAACAACCTTAATAATCACATGCTAAAGGTTTTTGCCTGGAGCAGCAAGATGGCTTCTTCTGATGGGAAATATTTTTCATTCATCAGTGTGCTATATAGTGGAGGAAATTGAAAACATGTTGCTTATCCAGGTATCAAACCCTTAGTGATACAGATCAAAATACAATTACACAGTAACCCCTAACAAAAGGCAACAAGAGATATTAACACCTTGATTAATTATAATTATGTAATTTATACAGTTAAAGAAGGAAATACATTCAAAAATGCATGTCTTAGAATGTTTAAAGCTCAAATCCAGCCGGGGGCTAGGGGATTGAGGAATAAACTGGAATACTTACCATTTGGTGTGACAGGGGAGGAATAAGTATTATTATCTTTGCATCTACCATCCCCATCCCCGCTTCCCAGACATAACAAGCATTTAATCCTATTTTTTTAGTCATTCCAGAGTTCAGCTTTAAATTTAAATATGAACAATTATCTGATTATTTTATGATGTATTGCAAACTTAAGGGGGTATTAAAAACCCTCAAACAGAAAATGAATATATTGCATTTTACCAATTTCTATATGCGGCAGCTGCATTTGTTTTCTTTATTAGGCGTTCCCCCTCTTTATTTTTACCTTGTGATCTGGCTAGTAACATTTGGATTGAGGAGCAATGGAAACATCTTTGGACAACAGCATTGTCAGTCTGAAGAGATGGTAGAATTAGATGCACTGGCAGATTGAAGGTGGGGGGTTGGGCATAAAATGTTGTTACCTACCCCCCCCCCCCCCACATATGGGACCATGGTAGACAGATAAAAACTTTAAATTTAAGTGTAAATTATGTACTTACCTGTGATTGATTTTTGAAATGTCACATGCTGTTTCCAACGGTTCCCGGCAAGAGTTGTCCCCTATAAAAAGAAGAAAAATGCATCACTTGAGATGCAGTCAGCGGGGATCTGAAGAAAAGGCACATCTATGGCTGCAGTTGTCCTCATACATGGACTCCTTATTACGCCAAGTGATGGTGCGAGGTGGTGCAGCTGACGGGGGAAAAGTGGATGCGGCATTGCCTTTCCCGGCCTCTGGCGTCGTCCTCATTGGTTCCGGCCCCACTCCTGCTGAAGATCTGTCGGCGCTGCCTCCATTCGTTCCCAGCCCTCCTTACATCCACTGGCCACCTCTGTTTCCAGGTCTTCCCCTTCATGATGCCACTTTCTCTTTCAGATGGGAGCCGCCTATCATCCTTGCATCGCTGGACACTCCCGATGATGATTGCCATAAAGTTCACAGCCTCTCTCTAGTCACTGTAGCTGGAACAAGCTCAGATCAGCCTGATGTACAGAACAGAAAAGCCTATAAGAGATCACCCAGGTTCGAATCCCCATCCCGGGATAGGAATGGAGGGCATAGAGGATGGCAAATTAACAAAGGCAAAGGTAAAAAACAAATATAAGACTTCTGATACTACTACTACTGACTCTCTTCCATTATCTAATAGAACAGCTGTGGTCTCAGAAAATTAAAAGGTTCATAGAGAAAAGCCCCTTGAAATGTCTGGTAATGATGTGGTTGCTATGTTTTCCGGCAATGCACAAATGGCTGCAATTTCTGATGTTACTGCAACAGAACCTCAGGGCATTGTTTACCCTTCAGTGTCCAATACACAGCTGCTGAGAGGTGAGTCTTTTGATGCCTCTTTATTAAGGGAATTTGCTATTTCTATGTCTTCTTTAATGTCTAAATGATTGCCTTCTTCTTCTGTTGTACCACAACCCTCTGATGGTAATATTGCCTCAGTTTGGGGAGAAAATATGCCTAATACCGTTTCCTCTTCTCCTATGGTGCAAAATGTTTCTGTTGGTACACCAGTGATGACAGCAAGACCTTTGCCCTCTCCATCTTCTCTGGTACCTGAAGCTTGTATGAAAGAAGCCCTTTCATGTGAACTATCACCATTGGGGTTTCACCTCAATAATGCCATAAAAGATAAAATATGGAGAGGGGACTATATTGATATCCTTTCCTTACTCCCTTCTGCAAAAAAGAATAGGTTAGAAAAGAAAAATGGGGATAAATTTGAAGACAGATGCAGATCTGTTCCTCGTAGCTTCAACAATTGGTTGTAAGCTTTTTGTATTTTTGCAAGCGTCATTAGAGAATGTCCAGAACTGTGTAGTAGTTTATTCCAGCACGTAAAAATTTTAGAAGCAATAATTGCTTTTGCTTTGGAAATTGCTTTTGTGGCAAGAATAGATTTAACCACAGGCCGATATCTTTCATGCCCCATTTGTTTTTCAAGGTGAATATTTCTTCGATAAGTGTCTCCCCATGGGGTGTTCACTTTCTCTTAATTATTTTGAGTTGTTTTCTACTTTTTTGGAATAGGTAATCAGTTATGGCTCAAGTTCTTGCAATCTATTGCATTATTTAGACGACTTCCTTGTTATTGGGAAATCTGACACTATTGATTGTCTAAACATGTTCACTGAATTTCAGTTAGTTTGTAGATCATTCGGGGTTCCTTTAGCACCTGAAAAATCGATGTACCCAACCACTTGTTTAGAATTTTTAGGTGTCCAGATTGACATGGTAGCTATGGAATTCCGCCTTCCTATGGAAAAGATTACTAAGATTAGAGTATTGCTGGATCTTATTTTATCAAAAAAGAAAGTTCAATTGAGAACAATTTAGTCTTTTTTAGGCTTATTGGCCTTTGCCTCTAGAGTCAGGCCTATGGGCTGAGTTTTTTCAAAACTCCTATATCGGTCTATATCTGGTATTTCTTCTCCCTTTCATTTTGTTAGAATCACTTCTGACATTCGTGAAGACCTGATGATTTGGCATAGGTTCTTATCCTGTTTTAACGGTTGCTTGTTATGACAACGCCCCTTTTGCTCTAAATGTGTTTACTGATGCTTCCGGAGCTTGTGGATATGGGGAATTTTGTGGCATCCATCATGGAATAAAAAGGGTTTTACTTCTAATATTGTCCTGGTTGAGTTATTTCCAGTCTTTGTGGCTCTAGAATTGTAGGGTTCACAGTTTTGTGATAAAAGAATTCTCCTTCACGCCGATAAAAAGGGAGCTGTCTTTGTGATAAATTATTTTCAAAATCTCTGCCTATTATTTCTATCCTTCGTCATCTGGTTTTTAAATGTTTTGATCTTAATATTTGGCTTAAGGCTAAATTTGTTTGAGGCGTTACCAACGTTATAGTCGACTCATTATTTCATTTACAGATGGAAAAATTTCAGCTGTTGGTACCAGACACAGATCCTGTTGGCCTGTTGTGTCCACATTTGTGGAAACTGATGACTCCGGTGATGATTCAGGGTTCAATGACTCCTTCCATATGGGCTTGTTACAGAGCTAAGTGGGCATTGTGGTGTTCATTTTCAAACGCAACACAATGTGCCGAGTAATTACTTTACAGAAGGTCTAGTGTTATAATTTTTGGATTTTTAATGGGCTACCGATACTCTTATTTGCATATTTTGAAAACCTTAGTGCAAGTGTCTTTTTTCATGCGTTTGAGAGGGGCTCCTTCATGCATTAGTTTTTTTTCTGTACAACATGCTTTGAGAGGTTATTGTAAAGTTCATGTGGTAGCAAATAATAAACTTCCAATTTCTGCGGATCTTTTGAGCCGAATATGCGCTGCTACTTCGGCTGTCTACTTTTCAACATATGGATTCTGATTTTTAAAAATGCCTTCTGCTTTTGTTTTTTGGTGCTTTTCGAATCTCTGAGATGCTTCCACCCAATATCAAAATCAATTCAGGCCTGATGCTTTCTGACATACTTCTGCAGCAGGAGGCTCTTTGAATATTGCTGTGTAAAAGGAAAACCAATCAATTTGTTCATGGTCGTTGGATCACACTCCACAAAAACTTAGATTCTTCCACTTGTGCAGTTTCTTTAACCCGGCAATATTTATTGTACCAGCCTGGGGCTGACAAGCAATTCCTTAATTATGGTTACGTGTTACGTGTCTGACTCACGGCCCCTGGTAGTGTGAACAGGAGGCACAGGAGTGCAGAGTGGTACGAGAGCCTGGTGGGTGGTAGCACATAAGACGGCTCTGGATCCAGGTGCAGATTGGCTGGAGACCACTGGACAGCAGAAAGGCAGGCCGGTACACTGGCAGAAGATGCTGAGCAGGAGCAGAGCAGGCAGGTTGGGTCACAGGCAGGGTTGGCATCAGGCAGGCAATGAGGTACAGAGGAGCAGACAAGTTCAGAGTCAAAGGCAGGCCGAGGTCAGGTGCAGGCAGAAGACAAAGGATAATCCAAAAGGCAAGCCAGATAGTCAGGAGATCAAATGTTCAAACAGATAACAGGAGCGGGGTTACAGGGAGATGCAGATCAGACAGCACCGATCCAAGGTGCACTGTCAGTTTAAATAGACTAGTTGGCACCAACACCGGCACGCACCAGAGCGGCCAGCACTGCGTCCATTATGGGAACTTCTCTGACACAAGCATTTTATCACTTCCAGGTTCAAAGCTGTCATTTCCCAACTGCTGTGGACAGGAAATGATCTGTGATTGATCAGCTTCAGTGGAGTCCAGAACATTTGTCTCCTTCAAGAGGACCTGTCATTTCAAATATGTTTTCACATAGGGGGGAAAAAAATTAACATAATATATATATAAAAAAAAAAAAGTAAATTAAATAATTTTTAAAGCACCCCACATTTATGCATGTGTGTACCTAACCGCATGTGTCGGGGCACTTGAATATGAAAATGACCTTTGTACACATACTGCTGTGCACTCTGAAGTGAGAGCAATAATTCTAAAGCTGGGTATACATGTACAGTTTTTTTTTTTTTGTTCAACTAGTAGGTTGAGCAAAAAAAAAAAAAAAAGTACAGATCCTTGAATCAAAACAAGCGATTAGGGATGGGCTGTCTGTTCGAGTCGAACATTGGCCGTTCCCTTGTTCGCCGAATTTTGAACATTATGGGCCATTCGCGCTAAATTCGAGCGGTGCGTCATGGCCCATAGTGCACTGCGCCATTACAGTGCATTGCTGGCTGATGATTGGCCAAGCATGCACTATGACCCGCATGCTTTGGCCAATCACAGCGCCGTCAGCGAAGAAAGCCATACTCGCACAGGTACTCATTGATGGCCCTCTGCTGCATGTGCAGCCACTGCAGCATTGCCAATTATGGCTCAGGGGGTTAAGTACATGCCCCACACTATATAAGGCCACCTGCACGTCGGCCTCATGTAGTGTGTTGGTGGCATTTGTTCAGAGAGAGACAGAGAGAGTGTCATTTCATTTAGTTTGAGCAGGCAGGCAATTCCTGGTGTTCTGTCGCTAATATACTTCAGGCAGGCAGACGAGACAGTTAGCTGCAGTGTATGTAGTATATATATGCATCCCGGTTTTATAATATATATATATATATATATATATATATATATATATATATATATATATACACACACACACACCACACACACACACACACATATACACACACACACACACTGTATACAGTTTAGCTTCATCTCACTGCAGACCATTCCTGGTGTATTGTTTCTAATATACTTCAGCCAGGCAGGTGACTCACTCAGCTGCAGTTCATTTAATAAATACATATACAAGCTTGTGTATATATAGTCTAGCCAAGCCTATACCTGACTAGGCCATTGCCTGAGTCCGTGTTCAAAGACAATTTCAGCCAGGTAGGTGACTCACTGAGCTGCACTTTTGCTGTTTGCAACATATGTCTGAAGCGTATCAAGCGTGGCCAAAACAGCATCTGCTTGGGCACCACATGCTTGACCAGACATATGTCGAGCTCCCATGCAGTCCGTTGGCAACAGTACTTAAAAGACCCCCACCAAAGAACAAGGTGGACCTCTCCTTGCTCCTCATCAGCTGGGATCTCCAACCCCACTATACCTTCAGTCCTCTCAGAAACCAGCACTGACAGGAATGAAGGTGTAGAATTAGGTGTGCCAAGTACTTGCGGGCAATCTGCTATTGCTACACCAACGTCCGATTGTAGCAGGCAAATTTCCCTACTCCAGTTGCTAAACTGGCGAAAGAAATTCTGTTCCTGCCATCCACATGCTCAGCGGCTGAATGCTAGTTTGGCTAAATTGCTAGCGCTCCAACTGCTGCCTTTTCAGCTGGTAGACTCTGCCCCTTTTGAGAATTTGTGGAATGTGCGGTACCTCAGTGGAAGGTTCCCAAACGCCAGTTTTTTTCTCGTAAGGCAATTCTGGCTCTCTACCAACATGTGGATGGCCTCTTGTGCAGATTTGTCCTCAGAACCAGTGATGCAACGTAGGCGTTCTTGAGGCTACGCAAGCACTCAGGCAAAAAGATGCCATGCGGTGTTTGAGTTGGTCTGCTTCGGGGACAGGAACCATACTGGGGCAGAGATTCTGTCAGCTCTGCAGGGGAAGGCTCAGAGGTGATTGACACCATGCCAGCTTCAGCCAGGGATGGTGGTTTGCGACGATGGCACCAACCTCCTCTCCGCCCTCCGTCAGGAACACTTCACCCATGTGCCTTGTTTGGCTCACATCCTTAATTTGGTGGTGCAGCGGTTCTTGTGCAGGTACCCGGGCTTACAGGATACCCTGAGGCAGGCCAGGAAAGTCTGTGGGCATTTCCACCGGTCATATAATGCCAGTGCTCGGCTGACTGACCTTCAAAAGGAATGCAACCTGCCAAGAACCACCTCATCTGTGACATGCCCACCAGGTGGAACTCAACGTTGGCAATGCTGCAGTGGCTGCACATGCAGCAGAGGGCCATCAACGAGTACCTGTGCGAGTATGGCACCAGGACAGGGTCAGGGGAGCTTGGATTTTTTTCGCCTCGCCAGTGGCTCATGATCAAGGATGCATGCACTGTCCTGTCACCATTTGAGGAGGCCACGAGGATGGTGAGCAGTGACAGTGCATGCATCAGTGATACTGTCCCTCTTGTCTACCTGTTGGACCCCCTTTATCCAGACAGTGTTCCTGTGTGCCCGCTGATCACACAGGAAGAGGAGGAGGATTGTGTCAGCATAGAGGTGGAACCTAGCACTCAGCATCAGAAGGAGTCTTCAAGGGATCGTTTACAGTCCCCAGAAACCCATGGACTTGTACGTGGCTGGGAGGAGGTGGCTAAAGATCAGGTCGTCCTTAGTGACTCAGAAGACTCCGGATCAAATGCCTCAGCAAACCTACGTTGCATGGTCTCCCTTATCCTGCAAAGCCTGCGGAAGGACCCTAGGATTCGTGTGATCAAGAAGAGGGATCACTACTAGCTGGCAAACCTTCTTGATCCACATTACAAGGGTAAGGTTGCGGAACTTATCCAGCCTTCGCAGAGGGAGCAGAGGATGAAACATCTTCGGGACGCCATACAGAAAGGTTTGTGCAATGCGTTTCCAGAGCCTGGGAGGGTACAAATTCCTGGTCCTGGACAACGTGTTGCTGAGGCTTCGGTCAGTCACAGAAGGAGCGGTGGAGAAGGTGGCCGTCTGACCGATGCGTTCAGACAATTTTTTAGTCTGCAGCCCCAAGGTATGATCGGTTCCAGAAACCATCGCCAGCGTCTGTTGTACATGGTGCAGGAAAACCTAGGGGCAAGATCAGACTTGGAGACCTTTCCAACCGAAAATCCACTGGGTTACTGGGGCTTGAGGATGGATAACTGGCCAGAGCTTGCACAGTTTGCAATTGAGCTACTGGCCTGTGCTGCATCCAGCGTTCTTTTGGAACGCACATTCAGTGCCGCTGGAGGCTTTGTAACCGATCACAGAGTGCGTCTGTCCACCGACTCGGTTGATCGGCTCAGCTTCATAAAAAAGAATCAGTCTTGGATCACCAGCTACCAAGCACCTGATGCTGATGTAACTGAATAATTTTTTTATGAATGTGATATCCCTTGAAGACTGCCTATGCTGACACTGACTGACTATCCCGTTATGCCGAGTGACTATCCTATTCCTCCTCAATGTTCACATTGATAGCTTCTAAAAACACTTTTGGTTCTGGGCACCAGCACCAGTGCCTAAAGCCCAATTTTTCTACCCCTGTTTAATAAGGGCACGTAATTACAATTTTTAAATCTAGCATTTCACAGCAGGGCTCGTTCCTGCGCTCAACAGAATCTATGAGGGGTTACAGTGTTGTGGCACCAGCACCAGTGCCTAAAGCCCAATTTTTCTGCTTCTGTTTAACGGGGGCGTTTAATTACAATTTTTGCTGTAATATTTTGCAGCAGGGCTTGTTCCTGCACTCAACTAGAGTATCTGTGAGGGGTTGCAGTGCTGTGGCACCAGCACCAGTGCCTAAACCCCAATTTTTCTGACCCTGTTCAACAGGGGCATGTAATTACAATTCTTGATATAATATTTCACAGCAGGGCCCATTCCAGCGCCCAACAAGAGTAACTGTGAGGGCTTACAGTGTTCTGGTACCACCAACACCTAAGTCCCAATTTTCTGCTAAGTATATAGGGCAGGCCCCTACTTTGAAACATCCGCCTTACAAACGACTCCTACTTACAAACGACTCCTACTTACAAATGGAGGGAGACAACAGGAAGTGAGAGGAAATCTACCCCTAGAAAGGGAAATTCTCTCCTCTAAGAGCTAATATGGGAAAAAGGTGTCTCCTTCACTGATTTATCACCAATCCTTGTTTCCCTTAAAAAACCCAAATTTTCAAAATCCAATTGTCATTGGGACAGAAAGTGAGGTGAAATCTTCTGAACAGGGGCACAGACAGCAAAACAAATGTCACAGCGGTGATGATAACCCTTCCCTATGTTTTCCAAAAAGCTTTAAAATAGATTTTTTGTCTGGAGCTACACTTACAAAATGTACCTGTTCCAAATTACAAACAGATTCTATATAAGAACAAACCTACAGTCCCTGTCTTGTTTGCACTGCCTGTATACTGCTGTTCAGAGTATATAGGGCCTGGGGGCCCAACACCTTTTCTTTTTGTAATTTGGGTGTGGGGTTCCCCTTAATATCCATACAAGACCCAAAGGGCCTGGTAATGGACTGGGGGGGGGGGTGTGTACCCATGCCGTTTGTCTCACTGATTTTCATTGATATTGCCGGGATCCGACATTACATTAAAGCCGCAAGCAGTTTTAAATGACTTTTATTCCTTTAAAAATGTAATTTTGTGCAGGGACTGTTCTAAGCACGGGAAACATGCGCCACTTTACAGGCATACTATAGACACCCCCCCCCAGATACGATATTTAAAAGAATATTTCACTTTTATTTTTTCACTTTAACCACTTCAGCCCCGGAAGGATTTACCCCCTTCCTGACCAGAGCACTTTTTGCGATTCGGCACTGCGTCACTTTAACTGACAATTGCGCGGTCGTGCGACGTGGCTCCAAAATAAAATTGACGTCCTTTTTTTCCCACAAATAGATTTTTCTTTTGGTGGTATTTGATCACCTCTGCGATTTTTATTTTTTGCGCTATAAACAAAATAAGCTTGACAATTTTGAAAAAAAAAAAAACGCATTATTCTTTACTTTTTGCTATAATAAATTTTCCCAAAAAATATATTAAAAAACATTTTTTTTCCTCAGTTTAGGCCGATACGTATTCTTCTACATATTTTTGAAAAAAAAAAAAAAAAAAAAAAAAAAAAAAAAAAATCGCAATAAGCATTTATTGATTGGTTTGCTAAATAGGGGATAGTTTTATGGCATTTTTATTAATAATTTTTTTTTTTTTACTAGTTTTGGTGGCGATCAGCTATTTTTATTGTGACTGCGACATTATAGCGGACACATCGGACATTTTTGACACATTTTTGGGACCATTGTCATTTATACAGCAATCAGTGCTATAAAAATGCACTAATTCCTGTGTAAATGACACTGGCAGTGAAGGCGTTAACCACTAGGGGGCGGGAAGGGGTTAAGTATGTCCTAGGGGAGTGATTCTAACTGTCAGGGGGATGGGCTGTGTGTGACGTCACTGATCTCTGCTCCCGATGACAGGGAGCAGAGATCCAGTGACACTGTCACTAGGCAGAGCGGGGAGATGCTGTTTACAATGGCATCTCCCCATTCGTCCTCTTCGTGAGGCGATCGCGGGTATGCCCGCGGTGATCGAGTTTGCGGGACCTGCGACCCGACTCACGGAGATCGCGGTGGCGCGCACGCACACGGTGGCAAATTCAAAGTAACGTACGGGTACATTACTTTGCGCAGCCATGGCATTCTGCCGACGTATATCTACAGGAGCCGGTCGGGAACCGGTTAAGCATCATTAAAATCATTAAAGTCTTGCAGGACAATTTTATGGGTCAGATGGTAGACGCACCAACTAGAAATAAAACATTACTGGATCTACTGATTACTAACAATACAGACCTGATCACAGATGTGGAAATACGGGGCAATTTAGGTAACAGCGATCACAGGTCAATTAGTTTCAGTATAAATCACACAAATAGGAAACACAAAGACACTGAATTTCAAAAGAGCCAACTTCCCTAAACTACAAACCTTGCTAAAAGGCATAAATTGGGATAAAATATTAGGAACAAAGAATACGGAGGAGAGATGGGTTTGCTTTAAGAGCATATTAAATAAGGGCATTAGCCAATGTATCCCATTGGGTAATAAATTTAAAAGAGCGAACAAAAATCCTGGGTGGCTTAACTCCAATGTAAAAATGCATATAAAAGCAAAGGAGAAGGCCTTCAAAAAATACAAGGTTGAGGGATCATCCTCAGCATTCAGACTTTATAAAGAATGCAATAAGAAATGTAAGGGTGCAATTAGGACGGCTAAGATCGAACATGAAAGACACATAGCGGAGGAGAGCAAAAAAAATCCCAAGAAATTCTTTAAGTATGTAAACAGTAAAAAAGGGAGGACAGACCATATTGGCCCCATAAAGAATGAGGAAGGACATCTGGTTACAAAGGATGGGGAGATGGCAAAGGTATTGAATTTATTCTTCTCCTCAGTATTCACAAGTGAATCTGGGGGCTTCAGTAACCAAAACTGCAGTGTTTATCCTCATGACACAACACAGGAAGCACCTACGTGGTTAACAGAGGACGGAATTAAAATTAGACTTGAGAAACTTAACATTAATAAATCACCGGGACCAGATGGCTTGCATCCGAGGGTACTTAGGGAACTCAGTCAGGTGATTGCCAGACCGTTGTTCCTAATTTTTACAGACAGTCTATTGACTGGAATGGTACCAGCTGATTGGAGAAAAGCCAATGTAGCACCAATATTTAAAAAGGGCCCAAAAAACATCCCTGGGAATTACAGACCAGTTAGCCTAACATCAATAGTATGTAAACTCTTGGAGGGGATGATAAGGGACTATATACAAGATTTTAGTAATAAGAATGATATCATTAGCAGTAATCAGCATGGATTCATGAAGAATCGTTCTTGCCAAACCAATCTATTAACCTTCTATGAGGAGGTGAGTTGCCATCTAGATAAAGGAAGGCCCGTAGACGTGGTGTATCTGGATTTTGCAAAAGCATTTGACACAGTTCCCCATAAACGTTTACTGTACAAATAAGGTGCGTTGGCATGGACCATAGGGTGAGTACATGGATTGAAAACTGGCTACAAGGGCGTGTTCAGAGGGTGGTGATAAATGGGGAGTACTCAGAATGGTCAGGGGTGGGTAGTGGGGTTCCCCAGGGTTCTGTGCTGGGACCAATCCTATTTAATTTGTTCATAAACGATCTGGAGGATGGGATAAACAGTTCACTCTCTGTATTTGCAGACGATACTAAGCTAAGCAGGGCAATAACTTCTCCGCAGGATGTGGAAATCTTGCAAAAAGACCTGAACAAATTAATGGGGTGGGCGACTACATGGCAAATGAGGTTCAATGTAAAAAAAATGTAAAATAATGCATTTGGGTGGCAAAAATATGAATGCAATCTATACACTGGGGGGAGAACCTCTGGGGGAATCTAGGATGGAAAAGGACCTGGGGGTCCTAGTAGATGATAGGCTCAGCAATGGCATGCAATGCCAAGCTGCTGCTAATAAAGCAAACAGAATATTGGCATGCATTAAAAGGGGGATCAACTCCAGAGATAAAACGATAATTCTCCCGCTCTACAAGACTCTGGTCCGGCCGCACCTGGAATATGCTGTCCAGTTCTGGGCACCAGTCCTCAGGAGGGATGTACTGGAAATGGAGCAAGTACAAAGAAGGGCAACAAAGCTAATAAAGGGTCTGGAGGATCTTAGTTATGAGGAAAGGTTGCGAGCTCTGAACTTATTCTCTCTGGAGAAGAGACGCTTGAGAGGGGATATGATTTCAATTTACAAATACTGTACTGGTGACCCCACAATAGGGATAAAACTTTTTCGCAGAAGAGAGTTTAATAAGACTCGTGGCCACTCATTACAATTAGAAGAAAAGAGGTTTAACCTTAAACTACGTAGAGGGTTCTTTACTGTAAGAGCGGCAAGGATGTGGAATTCCCTTCCACAGGCGGTGGTCTCAGCGGGGAGCATTGATAGCTTCAAGAAACTATTAGATAATCACCTGAATGACCGCAACATACAGGGATATGTAATGAAATACTGACACATAATCACACACATAGGTTGGACTTGATAGACTTGTGTCTTTTTTCAACCTCACCTACTATGTAACTATGTAAAATCACTGCTCCCAGAAAAACGATAATTTTTAAAACTTTCTTTTGCATTGATACATGTCCCCTGGGGCAAGACTCGGGTCCCCAAACCCTTTTTAGGACAATAACTTGCATATTAGCCCATAAAATTCGCACTTTTGATTTCTCACGTTCGAGTCCCATAGACTTTAACAGTGTTCGAAAGTTCGAGCGAACTTTCGGTCTGTTCGCATGTTCTGGATGCGAACCAGGGGGTGTTCGGCCTATCCCTACAAGCGATCTGGATGCACGGATCTCTCCCACTATTCTATTGTACTCTGAAGGAGGAGACTTCCTCCCCATCAGAATACACAGATCAAAGCTTGCAGCTATCATTTGGAAGTAATGATTGAATGCTGGTTTTCCAAAATGACCGTTTGACAGAGGCCAGTTGCTTATATAGACCATTAGTGGCTGCTTTGCTGCTTATATAGCACAGGGGGGCACTCGCTTGGTGCAGGAGTTGGAAAATTGTGGCGCTCACTACAATTTCCAGCTTTCATGGGGACCAAGTAGGAATGAATACTTACATTGGCCCAATCTGGATCAATGTCATCATGTACAGTGCTTTGAAAAAGTATTCACACCCCTTGACATTTTCCACAGTTTGTCCTGTTTCAGCCAAAAACATAAATTTATTTTATTAGGATTTTATGTGATAGGCCAACACAAAGTGGTACATAATTGTGAAGTGGAAGGAAAATGATAAACATGTTTCAACATTTTTTACAAATATAGATCTGAAAAGTGTGATGTGCATTTGTATTCAGCACCCTTTATTCTGATACCCCTAACTAAAGACTAGTGGAAGCCACCTAATTAGTAAATAGAGTCCACCTGTGTGTAATTTAGTCTCAATAGAAATACATCTGTTCTGTAAAGCCCTCAGAGGTTTGTTAGAGACCCTTTGTGAACAAACAGCATCATGAAGGCCAAGGAACAAATCAGACAGGTCAGGGATAAAGTTGTGGAGAAGTTTAAAGCATCCCAAGCTTTGAACATCTCACGGAGCACTTTTCAATCCATCATCCGAAAATGGAAAGAGTATGGCAGAACTGCAAACCTACCAAGACATGGCCGTCCACCTAAACTGACAGGCCAGGCAAGGAGAGCATTAATCAGAGAAGAAACCAATGGTAACTTTGGAGGAGCTGCAGAAATCCACAGCTCAGGTGGGAGAATCTGTCCACAGGACAACTATTAGTCATGCACTCCACAAATCTGGCCTTTATGGAAGAGTGCCAAGAATAAAGCCATTGTTGCAGGAAAGCCATAAGAAGTCCAGTTTGCAAAAAGCCATGTGGGGGATACAGCAAACATGTGGAAAAAGGTGATCTGGTCAGATGAGACCAAAACGCTATGTGTGATGGAAAACGAACACTGCACATCACCCTGAATACACCATTCCCATTGTGAAACATGGTGGTGGCAGCATCATGTTGTGGGAATGCTTTTCTTCAACAGGGTCAGGGAAGCTGGTCAGAGTTGATTGGAAGATGGATGGAGCCAAGTACAGGGCAATCTTAAAAGAGAAACTATTAGAGTCTGCAAAAGACTGGAGACTGGGGCGGAGGTTCACCTTCCAGCAGGACAACAACCCTAAACATAAAGCCAGAGCTACAATGGAATGGTTTAGATCAAAGCATATTCATGTTAGAATGGCCCAGTTAAAGTCCAGACCTAAATTAAATTGAGAATCTGTGGTAAGACTTGAAAATAGCTGTTTACAGACGCTCTGACAGCCAAAAAGCTAGAGCTATTTTGCAAAGAAGAATGGGTAAATATGTCACTCTCTAGATGTGCAAAGCTGGTAGAGACATTCTCAAAAAGACTTGCAACTGTAATTGCAGCAAAAGGAGTTTCTACAAAGTATTGACTCAGGGGGGCTGCATACAAATGCACGCCATACTTTTCACATATTTGTAAAAAAAATTGGAAATCATTTATCATTTTCCTTCCACTTCACAATTAAGTGCCACTTTGTGTTCGTCTATCACATAAAATACATTTGCATTTTTGTATGTAACGTGACAAAATGTGGAAAATTTCAAGGGGTATGAATACTTTCTCAAGGCACTGTATTATCATGTTATCAAATATGAAGAAATAGAAAAATATAAGTGTTTCACCAGGCCTGCAGAAACACTACTCAGCGCCAGGTCACTATACTGATCCAAAATGTAGATGTATATAAAAATATAAAAATATTACTGAACATTCAAGAGTGCATAAATGTGAATAACCATCAGTATGCAACTGTATATAAAATCATTCATAAACACATAAATGAAATTAGACTCCACTCTGCCTGTTAAGCAGAGAGAAGACCTGAAAAAAGGTGCAAAGCAGCTGTCTCAAACAAAATACGTAAATGTAAAACTGTGTTATAAAATAATCCAAGATTAGACTAAATCATCGCACTAGACAGCGCTAATGTTGAGCAACTGAAACATGTGGCCAACAACACATGCAAAGGAAAATCCTATAACAGAAAAGTCCCTTAGGAGAAAGTCCCTTATATAGGGCAGTGATGTAAAGTTCAGGGTGTAGTTCACAAAATAATAATCAGGTGATCATGAAAACAATCCTCCGCATGCATCTTCCACCGATCCCTAGGAAATCCACCCGGTGAAAGCACTCTCCCCCTAGGGGGTTAAACTCACCAGAAATGGGGAGCAATAAAGCATTTAAAATAAACACTCTTTGCCAGCAGCTTGTTGTCAACATCACTTCATGAAGGGTCACAGATTTTCAGGGCTCATATTAAATCAAAAAACGGAAAGAAAAGTGCACATAGCGTAATCCCATTTATTGACTAAGAACCATTCCACACAAAAAGACAGTAACCCCCCTTCAATAAAATACGTACATCAAATAAGCATAAAAGAAAGCAATCAATCAAGCAGGCAGGTAGTGAAAGTGTGCAAACTTCACCAAGAGATGTCAGCGCCGCTACACAGGAGACGATGTATACTTCCTGGTTGGGCAGTTGACTCAGGTGGAGCGCACACGTCACTTCCTACGTCGCGTAAGCCATGTCCTGACGCGTTTCGTCATATCCTGACTTAAACAGAGGGCGTGACTACACGACGAGCTAGTCAGCTTAAATATCCCCTTTACAACCCGCCCAGCCAATCACAGCGCAACTCGGGTGCCGGCGGGTGCACGTCACCAGCGCCGGTTTAACTGATGGCTTATAACAGACGGTGCAACGGGGCAAAAGGACACTGCACATATTAAACAAGCACATACATTAGAGCGAATAACCAAATGGACATAAAAGAACTTATAATAGATACATTTACATCCCTATCATTGACATAAGCTAAGCCTATAAAGCATAACATTATAAGCTGTCACTACCCAGCAATAAATGTTACTCCAAAGCCGCACCATAAATAAGATTCCAATCTGGTGCACTTTACAGTCATGTTAGCAAATTTAAAAAAAACACACATGCTTAAAATGTGCACAATTTAAATACATCATTACTCATCACATTCTAAATAACAACCCTAAACAGATTGTATTAAAAAAATCACGGCACTATTGCGCACATGTACACAGTAAAAAAGCATGTGTCTTATTGTATAAAAAAGACAGAACATCGATGCACAAATAATGCTATACAGAGTCCTCTCCCAGTAACCATTAAACTATATAGCTAAATGCTAGTTTCAATGGTTAGACTAAAACACAAAATAATTAAAGAAAAAATAAAAGTAAAGGAGGCTAAGAAGTCGCATAATAATATAAGACCAAAATTAATCCATATCTGATTGATACGGTAAGTTCAATAAAACAACTTTTAAAAAAAATCAGTAGTTATACAGGAGGCACTACTGTAAGGAGAACAGGAATGTAATAGAGGCATAAAAATCATAATCGAACTACAGTCAAAGGAACAGCATCAGACTGCCCGCAGAATCACTGATAATAGACGGATGAGGTAAAGCATTAATCGCAGATATTAATAATCACTTATGAAGCAGTTGATATCTAGGTCAACATTTAGTCCCCTTGGCGATAAAGTATCAACCAAGAAGATCCACTGGGTCTCTCTTCTCGACAGATCCCGAATCAAGTTAGAACCCCTCCATTTTGGCTTCAAATGATCCACACCCCAGAATTTGAGGCCCGAAGGATCTTGGTTATGTTTTAACTTGAAATGAAGCGATACATTGTGATCTTTGAAACCAATTTTTATGTTTGCTATGTGTTCTGCGATTCTGACCCTCAACAGCCTTTTGGTGCATCCTATATAAATAAGACCACAAGGACATTGCATAGCGTAAACAACATAGGCCGTGTTGCACGTAATGAATTCATTTATAGTGAATTCTCTACCATTTGAAGTAGACGTAAAGTTTTCCAAAGCCCTCATTGGTCTGTCCACTTCCCTACATGCACGGCATCTCCTGCAGCTATAGAACCCTTTTTTATCCCAGAAAGTTAATGGTCTGGACGGGGGGGTCCAACACTTTTTGTACTATCCTATCCGCAAAGCTGTGGGATCTTCTGTAAATAAATTTGGGCCTACACGGTAGGACTGGGCACAGTGCTTTATCCATGCATAGCACATGCCAGTGGGCATTAAAAAGGTCTTCCACCTCCCTATACTGGGAGTGAAAACTTGAGATAAAGCTCCACTCATAATTGTCAGTATTCTGGACCTTTGGTCGATCATCTAAAAAAGAATCTCTAGGACGCACAGCCAACTCCTGAATAGTGGAGTCCAAAACCTCCTCCACATATCCCTTTTCCACAAACTTTTTTTTCTGTTATAGGATTTTCCTTTGCATGTGTTGTTGGCCACATGTTTCAGTTGCTCAACATTAGCGCTGTCTAGTGCGATGATTTAGTCTAATCTTGGATTATTTTATAACACAGTTTTACATTTATGTTATCAAATATGCATGCCTAAATTTCAGTTTTAAAGTGTTATTTCACCTTTAGAGAAAAAATGTAAAGGTAAACTAACACGTACACCGTGCCCACCCCCTTGGTCCCAGCTGTACTTACTTCCAGGGGGATGCTGGTTGTCCAAGCCCACGCGGGCAATCCAGCGTTACTACACAGAGAAAGGAGAAGAGTGGGGATTTTGAATCCCCAGAGGTAAGTACAGCTGGGACCGAGGAGGGGGGAGAGGAAGGGCATATGATGTTAGTTCACCTTTATATTTTTTTCTGTAAAAGGTAAACACTTTACAGTTAAAATATGGTTCTTTTTTTATATTCTATTGAGACAATACTTACACAGGCTCCTGAGCACACATGCAGTGATTAGGGATGAGCTTCATGTTCGAGTTGAACCCATGTTCGACTCGAACATCGTCTGTTCGGTAGTTCGCCGAAATGCGAACGATATGGGCCGTTCTCACTCGAATTTGGCGCGTCATGCCCCATAATTCACTGCGGCATCGCCATAGATGATTGGCCAAGCATGCACTATGACCCGCATGCTTGGCCAATCACAGCGCCGTCTGTACAGAGAGCTGTAATTGGCCAAAGCCAGGGTGGCTTAGGCCAATTATGGCTCAGGGGGATTAGTACACGCCCCGCACGGCGGCCCTGTGTAGTGTGTTCCGGCGTTCAGAGACAGACAGAGAGACAGTGTCATTTGATTTAAGTTAGATTAGGCAGGACAGTCAGTCAGTTAGCTGCAGTTAGTGTGTGTGTGTATATATATGTATGTATGTATGTATGTATGTATGTATATATATATATATATATTTATGGTCAGAGCCCTCCGTCCTGAGAGATATGAAGCACATAAACATGTCACAAGACTAACAGACTAACAACATAAAATAGACCTGAAGTGTGCCCTGGCCTGCTGGATGGTAAACCCAGATCTGCTGGGTGGTATGCCAGAGAAGGGCGCAAAAGACTTGGTTAGGGAGGTAATGATTTGCTTAAGTTTACTGACATACTACGGGGCAAGCTTGCCAAAGGCTCGTGACATTTCTGCTTGTGGATTGGGAATGTATCGAGTAAGTGAATTTCCACCTGCCCGTTTCTTGAGGACGTGGTCCGGAACCCCGTTTCGTGAGGCTGCTGATGCTACTCCGATGCGAAAGAATTTCCAGGAAATTTGGCCGGGGTCAAGGCCTAAGTTGGGCAGAAGATTCCTAACATGTCTGGTGAACTGGTTGCTGCTTAGAGGGCTAGTAGGGAGCGGTATTACTATTGATTTGGAGTTGTCTGTGACTACTGCGCAGGATAGTCTGGACCGCATGGGTGGCAAGAAAAGGTGGTTTGGTAGGACTTTGTAAGGAGATGAAATGCTGGATGCCAGCTAAGTAGTCTGATGGTATTGCGTGAAAATGCCAACTGTGTGTAGCAAGATGATCTGGAGGCCAGGATGTGATGGAAATCTCCTGAAACTGCCCTAGGGTTTGAGGCTAGGAACCTGTCATAGATTTTCCAGGCAGTACGGTAGGCCTTCAGGGTGTTGTGAGAAAATGATAGATTAACAAGGCAGGTAGCATTGTGAAGGTGTTTTAATCCGAGGTTAGCTACGACCAACGTGGGATAATACATGGTCGGGTAGGTTCCAGCTCCCTGTGAAAAGAATGACGCAAAGTTAAAACGGGTAGTGCGTCGGCCAGAGTATTGCAGTTGCCTGGGATGTAGATGCAGTGAACATTATTTGGTTCTGTGGGGATAGTTGCACCAGCCTGCTCGGGAAGGCCATGATGGCCAGCGAGTTGAGCCTGCTTTTATTTATGATACTAGCTGTGGCTTAGTTGTCTGTGGCAAACGACAGTGTTTGTGCTGCCCAGATACTGCGCCAGACGTGAGCTGCTGCAATAATGAGGTAGAGTTCGAACAAAGAGAAGGACTAACTGAAGCCGGGAATCAAGAGGATTTCTGATGGCCATGGCCCTGTGACCCAAAGATGGCCAAAAATTGATGCGAGGACCTGTGGAGGCTGCGGCGTCCGTGACTACCTGAGACGAAGAGGGAGATGCTAATGGAATGAACATTGACATACCATTCCAGTTGGTGAGAAATTCATTCCATCTGGGCAGATCCGTTATTGCTGGCACGTCTAATTTAAGGATATAGTCAGGGTCTTGTACCTGGGAGAAAAACACTAGGAGGCGTGAGATAAGGGTCACCTCGAGTCTGGCTGCTGTTTTTTTTTTTTTTTTTTTTTTTTTTTTTTAAATGAGTGGTGACAGTCATGGAATGAGTACCCGTTGATAGTGTGGTCACCAAGGAGTGCAGCTGAATAGTCGCTAAGAAAATACTGCCGTGATGCCTGGGTGCCTGATAGGGCTGCCTGTAGCGTTATATATATATATATATAATTTTTTTTTTTTTTATATAGTCCAAGCTCTGTGAGACATCGCTTGCTGTGCCCGCAAAGGGTGATGGCCGGGCGGAGGCGAAGTTATCGCTGTCGGCCTGCGACGTGGCGTCGGCAAAAGCAAGGAAGGGCAATGCATGTGTCTAAGGCAAGTTGCAAAGGTAGGAGGGGATAGATGCGTTTGGGTAGATGGAGAGGCAGTAGGAAACGAGAAGAACAGGACAAGGAAGGATAGCCATAGTGACAGTCGATTGCGTACGAGTGCTGTCGAGTGTGATTTTAGAAAACTCGAAAGAATGCGTGACAACCGAGGTGAGCCAGGAGGTGACTGGCTAGGTAACCGCTAGCTCGGGTGTTGCCTGTGCTTGGCACAGACTACTGAACCAGAGCCCCCCGGGCGGACAGGGGCGAATATTTTGCAGTCTGGTATTCCAAGTAAGAATGTTGCGTTCTGTAGTTAATTGTCGTATGTTCGGTCTGCTAACGCTTGCACTGCCAGCAAGCTGGACGTTAGGCGACCTAGGTTTGCGTGGTGAAGGATCTCGGATCGCTCTTCGAAACCAGAGTGAAGTGCATAGAAGTATGTGACAGTTACTAACGCCTTGGGAGCAAGTCAAATTGTGTATGTGAAGTAAAACATGTAGTGAAAAGTGTTCAAGAGAAAAGCAAGGGGGGATTCCTTTGAAGTATACACCTGACTTGATGCCCTAGCAGTGAAAACATTTTTTTTTTTTTTTTGGTTGAGGTTGAGGATTGAGTCGACTGGGAACCTGTAGTACGGTGACATGGGAATTTTGGTTTGACAAGGGGGATTGCAAAGAGCTGTTTGGGGCAGCTGGCCCCCTGGTGAAGGAGCAGGCCCTCGACAAAAAAAATTTTTTTTTTTTGGGAGATATTGTCCAAACCTGGTGCAGGGTGAATCATTGAGCCGGTATGCGACTGGACTCGGATCGGTCGGTTGGAAGAAGCACACTGTTGGTGAGTGCTTGTGTATGCTGAGGATCCGAATCATTGAGCCGGTATTGCGACTGGACTCGGATCGGTCGGATGAAAGAAGCACACTGTTGGTGAGTGCTTGTGTATGCTGAGGATCCGAATCATTAAGCCGGTTTGCGACTGGACTCGGATCGGTTGGACGAAAGAAGCACGCTGTTGGTGAGTACTTGTATGCTGAGGATCTGAATCATTGATCCGGTGTGAGACTGGACTCGTATCGGTCGGTGAGAGTTGGATTGGCAAGGATCCGAATCATTGAGCCGATGCTACGACTTGACTCGGATTGGTTGGAGGGGTTGGAAGTGCCGAGGATCCCAATCTTTGAGCCGGTATGCGGCTGGACTCGGATCGGTCCGTGAAAGTTGGATTGGCGAGGATCTGAATCATTGAGCCGGTGCTATGACTGGACTTGGATCGGTCGGTTGGAAGAAGCACTCTGTTTGTGAGTGCTTGTGTATGCTAAGGATCCGAATCATTGAGCCGGTGTTGCGACTGGACTTTGGATTGGTCGGTGAGAGTTGGATTGGCAAGGATCTGAATCGTTGAGCCGGTGCTACGACTGGACTCAGATGGGATGGTGGGGTTTTGTAATGCCGAGGATCCTGAATCATTGAGGCGGTATGCGACTGGACTCGGATCGGTCGGTTGGAAGAAGCACACTGTTTGTAAGTGCTTGTGTATGCTAAGTATCCGAATCATTGAGCCGGTGTTGCGACTGGACTCAGAACGGTCGAATGAAAGAAGCACACTGTTGGTGAGTGCTTGTGTATGCTGAGGATCTGAATATTTGAGCCGGTTTTGTGACTGGACTCGGATCGGTTGGTGAAGTTTGTATTGCCAAGGGTCCAAATCTTTGCGCTGATTATGCGACTAGATTCGGATCGGTTGTGGATGTAAGGTGACAATGGGGCTTATGTACTGGATCTGAATCGTTAAGCCGGTGCTACGACTGGACTCGGATCGGCTGATGGTGTTACTGGTTGAAGGGGCTTGCGATTGCCGAGGATCTGAATCATAGGGCCGATGTTGCGACTAGATTCAGATCGGCTGTCGGTGTGTGCTTGGTATCCAATAAGAGGTGTAGGGGGTCAGTTAGGTGAAGTGTGTGTTCTCAATTGGAGGTGTAGGGGGTCAGTAGGTGAAATGGGAGTTTAGTAGGGGTGTAGTGTGTGGGACGCAGGTTTGAGACCCTGCGTTGTAAGCGACTTGTTTTGAAGGTGGTTGTGCTTATTCGCACGGTTCTTACTTCCTAGTCGGTAAGATACCAGTGGTGCCGAGTAAAGGCTGTCATGAGTCGTAACATCGCGGCTGCGACTGGGCTCAAATGAGGAACGGAAAAAGGCAGTAAGTACGAATGTGTGCGAATAAGACCAACAAAGTCGTAGGCGGTTTATGAAGGGGAACATAAAGTAACGGTTCGGTAGCAGGTAACCACAAGTCCTACCTGCGAAAGTGAGTGTGGGACAATCGATGAAACCTACGACCAATCTCGAAGGACATGCAGTGAGTTGGTAGAGTCGGCCTCTTCAATGCATCTGATACGAATCAGTTGTAAAGCGTATGAAATTAATCTGATATAAATCGGTAGTAAGGAGTATCTGAAACCAATTGGTTGTAGAGTGTATGACATCCCTTGCTGTGAAACTGAACACCTCCCAACCACCCATCCCCCCAGGCTAATCAAGTGCAGAGGAGGCACCAGGTGGGTTTAATTACACCTCAATCAGCCACAGAAACCCATACAAACAATACATGCTCATCTACCAATGAATGAGATGGCAACCCCATGGACAATGAATTTAATAACCAGTGAAACCTATTGCGAGTGATATTGAGACCGACCGATAGTGAGTACTACGTCTGTGCCGAATGATGTCAGGACATGAGCGACAACGATTCCGGCAGGTTTTTTATGAAAGAGGGTGCAAGATAACAAGCATAAACCGCAAGATTTTAAACATGATAGGAAAAGTTGGGATACTACCTGCGACCGCGAGTGGGAACCGCCGACGAAGAGCATGAAACGAAAGCCGGAGTGCACCTGCGATTGAGTGCACAGACTGCCGAACATGAGGTGAGCTGGGAAGAGTCAGCCCTTTGATGTGCAATACCGCTCACTGGAACTGACACAGACCATCCTGGGTGGTCTGGTTAAATACCCTCCGGGCTCCTCCCATAATTTCAGGCCAGTAAACAGGCCTTCCTATATATATATATACACACACACTGTATTCAGTTTAGATCTGTTCTTGTTATTCTCTTCCTACTGACAGGCAGGCAGGTGTTGTTACAGTATTTACAGCTACCTGATGAAAATTGCTGATGTTCTTCTGATCCTATTAGTACCAAAGTCAGGCAGCTACAGTATTTACAGTTAGTGTAGTGCGTCCTCTGCACAGTGTTCAGCTAAAGCTACCGGTAGAAGATTGGTGGTGTTTTTCTGATCCTAAAACTACCGCAGGCAGCTACATTATTTAAACGTTAGTGTAGTACGACCTCTGCACAGTGTTCAGCTAAAGCTAGAAGTTAGTGTAGTGAGACCTCTGCACAGTGTTCAGCTAAAGCTACGAGTTAGTGTAGTGCGACCTCTGCACAGTGTTGAGTTAAAGCCAGCTGTAGAAGGTTGGTGGTGTTTTCCTGATCCTATCACTACCGCAGGCAGCTACATTATTTAAACGTTAGTGTAGTGCATCCTCTGCACAGTGTTCAGCTAAAGCTACCTTTAGAAGGTTGGTAGTGTTTTCCTGATCCTATCACTATCGCAGGCAGCTACATTATTTAAATGTTAGTGTAGTGCGACCTCTGTACAGTGTTCAGTTAAAGCTAGAAGTTAGTGTAGTGCGACCTCTGCACAGTGTTCAGCTAAAGCTACAAGTTAGTGTAGTGCGACCTCTGCACAGTGTTCAGCTAAAGCTACAAGTTAGTGTAGTGCGACCTCTGCACAGTGTTCAGCTAAAGCTACAAGTTAGTGTAGTGCGACCTCTGCACAGTGTTCAGCTAAAGATACACGTTAGTGTAGTGCGACCTCTGTACAGTGTTCAGCTAAAGCTACCTGAAAAGGTTATTGGTGTTTTCCTGATCCTATCACTACCGCAGGCAGCTACATTATTTAAACGTTAGTGTAGTGCATCCTCTGCACAGTGTTCAGCTAGAACTACCTGTAGAAGGTTGGTGGTGTTTTTCTGATCCTATCACTACCGCAGGCAGCTACATTATGTAAACGTTAGTGTAGTGCGACCTCTGCACAGTGTTCAGCTAAAGCTACCTGTAGAAGATTGGTGGTGTTTTTCTGATCCTATCACTACCGCAGGCAGCTACATTAATTAAACATTAGTGTAGTGCAACCTCTGCACAGTGTTCAGCTAGAACTACCTGTAGAAGGTTGGTGGTGTTTTTCTGATCCTATCACTACCGCAGGAAGCTACATTATTTAAATGTTAGTGTAGTGCATCCTCTGCACAGTGTTCAGCTAAAGCTACCTGTAGAAGGTTGGTGGTGTTTTCCTGATCCTATCACTACTGCAGGCAGCTACATTATTTAAACGTTAGTGTAGTGCGACCTCTGCACAGTGTTCAGCTAAAGCTACAAGTTAGTGTAGTGCGACCTCTGCACAGTGTTCAGCTAAAGCTACAAGTTAGTGTAGTGCGACCTTTGCACAGTGTTCAGCTAAAGCTACAAGTTAGTGTAGTGCGACCTCTGCACAGTGTTCAGCTAAAGATACAAGTTAGTGTAGTGCGACCTCTGCACAGTGTTCAGCTAAAGCTATCTGTAGAAGATTGGTGGTGTTTTTCTGATCCTATCACTACCGCAGGCAGCTACATTATTTAAACGTTAGTGTAGTGCGTCCTTTGTACAGTGTTCTGCTAAAGCTACCTGTAGAAAGTTGGTGGTGTTTTCCTGATTCTATCACTCCCGCAGGCAGCTACATTATTTAAATGTTAGTGTAGTGCGACCTCTGCACAGTGTTCAGCTAAAGCTAGAAGTTAGTCTAGTGCGACCTCTGCACAGTGTTCAGCTAAAGCTACAAGTTAGTGTAATGCGACCTCTGCACAGTGTTCAGCTAAAGCTACATGTTAGTGTAGTGCGACCTCTGCACAGTGTTCAGCTAAAGCTACAAGTTAGTGTAGTGCGACCTTTGCACAGTGTTCAGCTAAAGCTACAAGTTAGTGTAGTGTGACCTTTGCACAGTGTTCAGCTAAAGCTACCATTTAGTGTAGTGCGACCTCTGCACAGTGTTCAGCTAAAGATACAAGTTAGTGTAGTGCGACCTCTGCACAGTGTTCAGCTAAAGCTACCTGTAGAAGATTGGTGGTGTTTTTCTGATCCTATCACTACCGCAGGCAGCTACATTATTTAAACGTTAGTGTAGTGCGTCCTCTGTACAGTGTTCTGCTAAAGCTACCTGTAGAAAGTTGGTGGTGTTTTCCTGATTCTATCACTCCAGCAGGCAGCTACATTATTTAAATGTTAGTGTAGTGCGACCTCTGCACAGTGTTCAGCTAAAGCTAGAAGTTAGTCTAGTGCGACCTCTGCACAGTGTTCAGCTAAAGCTACAAGTTAGTGTAATGCGACCTCTGCACAGTGTTCAGCTAAAGCTACAAGTTAGTGTAGTGCGACCTCTTCACAGTGTTCAGCTAAAGCTACCTGTAGAAGATTGGTGATGTTTTTCTGATCCTATCACTACCGCAGGCAGCTACATTATTTACATGTTAGTGTAGTGCGATCTCTGCACAGTGTTCAGCTAAAGCTACCTGTAGAAGGTTGGTGGTATTTTTCCTGATCCTATCACTACCGTAGGCAGCTACATTATTTAAACGTTAGTGTAGTGCGTCCTCTCCACAGTGTTTAGCTAAAGCTACCTGTAGAAGATTGGTGGTGTTTTTCTGATCCTATCACTACCGCAGGCAGCTACATTATTTAAATGTTAGTGTAGTGCGTACTCTGCACACTGTTCAGCTAAAGCTAGACGTTAGTGTAGTGCGCCCTCTGCACAGTTTTCAGCTAAAGATACAAGTTAGTGTAGTGCGACCTCTACACAGTGTTCATCTAAAGCTAAAAGTTAGTGTAGTGCGACCTCTGCACAGTGTTCAGCTAAAGCTACCTGTAGAAGATTGGTGGTGTTTTTCTGATCCTATCACTACCGCAGGCAGCTACATTATTTAAACGTTAGTGTAGTGCGTCCTCTGCACAGTGTTCAGCTAAAGCTACCTTTAGAAGGTTGGAGGTGTTTTCCTGATCCTATCACTATCGCAGGCAGCTACATTATTTAAATGTTAGTGTAGTGCGACCTCTGCACAGTGTTCAGTTAAAGCTAGAAGTTAGTGTAGTGCAACCTCTGCACAGTGTTGGGCTGAAGCTACAAGTTAGTGTAGTGCGACCTCTGCACAGTGTTCAGCTAAAGCTACAAGTTAGTGTAGTGCGACCTCTGCACAGTGTTCAGCTGAAGATACACGTTAGTGTAGTGCGACATCTGCACAGTGTTCAGCTAAAGCTACCTGTAGAAGGTTATTGGTGTTTTCCTGATCCTATCACTACCGCAGAATGCAACATTATTTAAACGTTAGTGTAGTGCGACCTCTGCACAGTGTTCAGCTAAAGCTAGAAGTTAGTATAGTGCGACCTCTGCCCCGTGTTCAACTAAAGCTACGAGTTAGTGTAGTGCGACCTCTGCGCAGTGCTCAGCTAAAGCTACGAGTTAGTGTAGTGCGTCCTCTGCACAGTGTTCAGCTAAAGCTACCTGTAGAAGGTTGGTGGTGTTTTCCTGATCCTATCACTACCGCAGGCAGCTACATTATTTAAACGTTAGTGTAGTGCATCCTCTTCACAGTGTTCAGCTAAAGCTAGAAGTTAGTGTAGTGCGACCTCTGCACACTGTTCAGCTAAAGCTACAAGTTAGTGTAGTGCGACCTCTGCACAGTGTTCAGCTAAAGCTACAAGTTAGTGTAGTGCGACCTCTGCATAGTGTTCAGCTAAAGCTACCTGTAGAAAATTGGTGATGTTTTTCTGATCCTATCACTACCGCAGGCAGCTACATTATTTAAAAGTTAGTGTAGTGCATCCTCTGCACAGTGTTCAGCTAGAACTACCTGTAGAAGGTTGGTGGTGTTTTTCTGATCCTATCACTACTGCAGGCAGCTACATTATTTAAATGTTAGTGTAGTGCGTCCTCTGCACAGTGTTCAGCTAAAGCTACCTGTAGAAGGTTGGTGGTGTTTTCCTGATCCTATCACTACCGCAGGCAGCTACATTATGTAAACGTTAGTGTAGTGCAACCTCTGCACAGTGTTCAGCTAAAACTACCTGTAGAAGGTTGGTGGTGTTTTCCTGATCCTATCACTACCGCAGGCTGCAACATTATTTAAATGTTAGTGTAGTGCGACCTCTGCACAGTGTTCAGCTAAAGCTACAAGTTAGTGTAGTGCGACCTCTGCACACTGTTCAGCTAAAGCTACAAGTTAGTGTAGTGCGACCTCTACACAGTGTTCAGCTAAAGCTCCCTGTAGAAGATTGGTGGTGTTTTTCTGATCCTATCACTACCGCAGGCAGCTATATTATTTACACGTTAGTGTAGTGCGACCTCTGCACAGTGTTTAGCTAAAGCCAGCTGTAGAAGGTTGGTGGTGTTTTCCTGATCCGATGATTACTGCAGGCAGCTACATTATTTAAATGTTAGTGTAGTGCAACCTCTGCACAGTGTTTAGCTAAAGCTACGAGTTAGTGTAGTGCGACCTCTGCCCAGTGTTTAGCTAAAGATACGAGTTAGTGTAGTGCAACCTCTGCACAGTGTTCAGCTAAAGCTACCTGTAGAAGGTTGGTGGTGTTTTCCTGATCCTATCACTACCGCAGGCAGCTACATTATTTAAACTTTAGTGTAGTGCATCCTCTGCACAGTGTTCAGCTAGAACTACCTGTAGAAGGTTGGTGGTGTTTTTCTGATCCTATCACTACCGCAGGCAGCTACATTATTTAAAGGTTAGTGTAGTGTGTCCTCTGCACAGTGTTCAGCTAAAGCTACCTGTAGAAGGTTGGTGGTGTTTTCCTGATCCTATCACTACCGCAGGCTGCAACATTATTTAAATGTTAGTGTAGTGCGACCTCTGCACAGTGTTCAGCTAAAGCTACAAGTTAGTGTAGTGTGACCTCTGCACACTGTTCAGCTAAAGCTACAAGCTAGTGTAGTGCGCCCTCTGCACAGTGTTCAGCTAAAGATACAAGTTAGTGTAGTGCGACCTCTGCACAGTGTTCAGCTAAAGCTACCTGTAGAAGATTGGTGGTGTTTTTCTGATCCTATCACTACCGCAGGCAGCTACATTATTTAAACGTTACTGTAGTGCGTCCTCTGCACAGTGTTCTGCTAAAGCTACCTGTAGAAAGTTGGTGGTGTTTTCCTGATCCTATCACTATCGCAGGCAGCTACATTATTTAAATGTTAGTGTAGTGTGACCTCTGCACAGTGTTCAGCTAAAGCTAGAAGTTAGTGTAGTGCGACCTCTGCACAGTGTTCAGCTAAAGCTGCAAGTTAGTGTAGTGCGACCTCTGCACAGTGTTCAGCTAAACTACAAGTTAGTGTAGTGCGACCTCTGCATAGTGTTCAGCTAAAGCTACCTGTAGAAGATTGGTGATGGTTTTCTGATCCTATCACTACCGCAGGCAGCTACATTATTTAAAAGTTAGTGTAGTGCATCCTCTGCACAGTGTTCAGCTAGAACTACCTGTAGAAGGTTGGTGGTGTTTTTCTGATCCTATCACTACCGCAGACAGCTACATTATTTAAATGTTAGTGTAGTGCGTCCTCTGCACAGTGTTCAGCTAAAGCTACCTGTAGAAAGTTGGTGGTGTTTTCCTGATCCTATCACTACCGCAGGCAGGTACATTCTTTAAAAGTTAGTGTAGTGCATCCTCTGCACAGTGTTCAGCTAGAACTACCTGTAGAAGGTTGGTGGTGTTTTTCTGATCCTATCACTACCGCAGGCAGCTACATTATTTAAACGTTAGTGTAGTGCAACCTCTGCACAGTGTTCAGTTAAAGCTACCTGTGGAAGGTTGGTGGTGTTTTCCTGATCCTATCACTACCGCAGGCGGCTACATTATTTAAAAGTTAGTGTAGTGCATCCTCTGCATAGTGTTCAGCTAGAACTACCTGTAAAAGGTTGGTGGTGTTTTTCTGATCCTATCACTACCGCAGGAAGCTACATTATTTAAACGTTAGTGTAGTGCGTCCTCTGCACAGTGTTCAGCTAAAGCTACCTGTAGAAGGTTGGTGGTGTTTTCCTGATCCTATCACTACCGCAGAATGCAACATTATTTAAACGTTAGTGTAGTGCGACCACTGCACAGTGTTCAGGTAAAGCTAGAAGTTAGTATAGTGCGACCTCTGCCCCGTGTTCAACTAAAGCTACGAGTTAGTGTAGTGCGACCTCTGCGCAGTGCTCAGCTAAAGCTACGAGTTAGTGTAGTGCGACCTCTGCACAGTGTTTAGCTAAAGATACGAGTTAGTGTAGTGCGACCTCTGCACAGTGTTCAGCTAAAGCTACAAGTTAGTGTAGTGCGACCTCTTCACAGTGTTCAGCTAAAGCTACCTGTAGAAGATTGGTGGTGTTTTTCTGATCCTATCACTACCGCAGGCAGCTACATTATTTAAACGTTAGTGTAGTGCAATCTCTGCACAGTGTTCAGCTAATGCTACCTGTAGAAGGTTGGTGGTGTTTTCCTGATCCCATCACTACCGCAGGCAGCTACATTATTTAAACGTTAGTGTAGTGCATCCTCTGCACAGTGTTCAGCTAAAGCTACCTGTAGAAGGTTGGTGGTGTTTTCCTGATCCTATCACTATCGCAGGCAGCTACATTATTTAAATGTTAGTGTAGTGCGACCTCTGCACAGTGTTCAGTTAAAGCTAGAAGTTAGTGTAGTGCGACCTCTGCACGGTGTTCAGCTAAAGCTACAAGTTAGTGTAGTGCAACCTCTGCACAGTGTTTAGCCAAAGCTACGAGTTAGTGTAGTGGACCTCTGCACAGTGTTCAGCTAAAGCTACAAGTTAGTGTAGTGCGACCACTGCACAGTGTTCAGCTAAAGCTACAAGTTAGTGTAGTGCGACCTCTGCACAGTTTTCACCTAAAGCTACAAGTTAGTGTAGTGCGACCTCTGCACAGTGTTCAGCTAAAGCTACAAGTTAGTGTAGTGCGACCTCTGCACAGTGTTCAGCTAAAGCTACCTGTAGAAGGTTATTGGTGTTTTCCTGATCCTATCACTACCGCAGGCAGCTACATTATTTAAATGTTAGTGTAGAGCATCCTCTGCACAGTGTTCAGATAGAACTACCTGTAGAAGGTTGGTGGTGTTTTTCTGATAGTATCACTACCACAGGCAGCTACATTATGTAAACGTTAGTGTAGTGCGACCTCTGCACAGTGTTCAGCTAAAGCTACCTGTAGAAGGTTGGTGGTGTTTTCCTGATCCTATCACTACCGCAGGCAGGTACATTCTTTAAAAGTTATTGTAGTGCATCCTCTGCACAGTGTTCAGCTAGAACTACCTGTAGAAGGTTGGTGGTGTTTTTCTGATCCTATCACTACCGCAGGAAGCTACATTATTTAAACGTTAGTGTAGTGCGTCCTCTGCACAGTGTTCAGCTAAAGCTACCTGTAGAAGGTTGGTGGTGTTTTCCTGATCCTATCACTACCGCATTATTTAAATGTTATTTAAATGTTAGTGTAGTGCGACCTCTGCACAGTGTTCAGCTAAAGCTAGAAGTTAGTGTAGTGCGACCTCTGAGCCGTGTTCAACTAAAGCTACGAGTTAGTGTAGTGCGACCTCTGCGCAGTGCTCAGCTAAAGCTACGAGCTAGTGTAGTGCGACCTCTGCACAGTGTTTAGCTAAAGCTATGAGTTAGTGTAGTGCGACCTCTGCACAGTGTTTAGCTATAGATACGAGTTAGTGTAGTGCGACCTCTGCACAGTGTTCAGCTAAAGCTACAAGTTAGTGTAGTGCGACCTCTGCACAGTGTTCAGCTAAAGCTACCTGCAGAAGATTGGTGGTGTTTTTCTGATCCTATCACTACCGCAGGCAGCTACATTATTTAAACGTTAGTGTAGTGCAATCTCTGCACAGTGTTCAGCTAAAGCTACCTGTAGAAGGTTGGTGGTGTTTTCCTGATCCCATCACTACCGCAGGCAGCTACATTATTTAAACGTTAGTGTAGTGCGTCCTCTGCATAGTGTTCAGCTAAAGCTACCTGTAGAAGGTTGGTGGTGTTTTCCTGATCCTATCACTATCACAGGCAGCTACATTATTTAAATGTTAGTGTAGTGCGACCTCTGCACAGTGTTCAGTTGAAGCTAGAAGTTAGTGTAGTGCGACCTCTGCACGGTGTTCAGCTAAAGCTACAAGTTAGTGTAGTGCAACCTCTGCACAGTGTTTAGCTAAAGCTACGAGTTAGTGTAGTGCGACCTCTGCACAGTGTTCAGCTAAAGCTACAAGTTAGTGTAGTGCGACCTCTTCACAGTGTTCAGCTAAACCTACCTGTAGAAGATTGGTGGTGTTTTTCTGATCCTAACACTACCGCAGGCAGCTACATTATTTAAACGTTAGTGTAGTGCAATCTCTGCACAGTGTTCAGCTAATGCTACCTGTAGAATGTTGGTGGTGTTTTCCTGATCCCATCACTACCGCAGGCAGCTACATTATTTAAACGTTAGTGTAGTGCGTCCTCTGCACAGTGTTCAGCTAAAGCTACTTGTAGAAGGTTGGTGGTGTTTTCCTGATCCTATCACTATCGCAGGCAGCTACATTATTTAAATGTTAGTGTAGTGCGACCTCTGCACAGTGTTCAGTTAAAGCTAGAAGTTAGTGTAGTGCGACCTCTGCACGGTGTTCAGCTAAAGCTACAAGTTAGTGTAGTGCAACCTCTGCACAGTGTTTAGCCAAAGCTACGAGTTAGTGTAGTGGACCTCTGCACAGTGTTCAGCTAAAGCTACAAGTTAGTGTAGTGCGACCACTGCACAGTGTTCAGCTAAAGCTACAAGTTAGTGTAGTGCGACCTCTGCACAGTGTTCAGCTAAAGCTACCTGTAGAAGGTTATTGGTGTTTTCCTGATCCTATCACTACCGCAGGCAGCTACATTATTTAAACGTTAGTGTAGTGCATCCTCTGCACAGTGTTCAGATAGAACTACCTGTAGAAGGTTGGTGGTGTTTTTCTGATCCTATCACTACCACAGGCAGCTACATTATGTAAACGTTAGTGTAGTGCGACCTCTGCACAGTGTTCAGCTAAAGCTACCTGTAGAAGATTGGTGGTGTTTTTCTGATCCTATCACTACCGCAGGCAGCTACATTATTTAAACGTGAGTGTAGTGCAACCTCTGCACAGTGTTCAGCTAAAGCTACCTGTAGAAGGTTGGTGGTGTTTTCCTGATCCTATCTCTACCGCAGACAGCTACATTATTTAAACGTTAGTGTAGTGCATCCTCTGCACAATGTTCAGCTAGAACTACCTGTAGAAGGTTGGTTGTGTTTTTCTGATTATATCACTACCGCAGGCAGCTACATTCTTTAAAAGTTAGTGTAGTGCATCCTCTGCACAGTGTTCAGCTAGAACTACCTGTAGAAGGTTGGTGGTGTTTTTCTGATCCTATCACTACCGCAGGCAGCTACATTATTTAAAGGTTAGTGTAGTGCAACCTCTGCACAATGTTCAGTTAAAACTACCTGTAGAAGGTTGGTGGTGTTTTTCTGATCCTATCACTACCGCAGGCAGCTACATTATTTAAAGGTTAGTGTAGTGCGTCCTCTGCACAGTGTTCAGCTAAAGCTACCTGTAGAAGGTTGGTGGTGTTTTTCTGATCCTATCACTACCACAGGCTGCAACATTATTTAAATGTTAGTGTAGTGCGACCTCTGCACAGTGTTCAGCTAAAGCTACAAGTCAGTGTAGTGCGACCTCTGCACACTGTTCAGCTAAAGCTACAAGTTAGTGTAGTGCGACCTCTGCACAGTGTTCAGCTAAAGATACAAGTTAGTGTAGTGCGACCTCTGCACAGTGTTCAGCTAAAGCTACCTGTAGAAGATTTGGGGTGTTTTTCTGATTCTATCACTACCGCAGGCAGCTACATTATTTAAACGTTAGTGTAGTGCGACTTCTGCCCAGTGTTCAGCTAAAGCTACCTGTAGAAGGTTGGTGGTGTTTTTCTGATCCTATCACTACCGCAGGCTGCAACATTATTCAAATGTTAGTGTAGTGCGACCTCTGCACAGTGTTCAGCTAAAGCTAGAAGTTAGTTCAGTGCGACCTCTGCACAGTGTTCAGCTAAAGCTACGAGTTTGTGTAGTGCGACCTCTGCACAGTGTTCAGCTACAGCCAGCTGTAGAAGGTTGGTGATGTTTTCCTGATCCTATCACTACTGCAGGCAGCTACATTATTTAAACGTTAGTGTAGTGCGATCTCTGCACAGTGTTCAGCTAAAGCTACAAGTTAGTGTAGTGCAACATGTGCACAGTGTTTAGCTAAAGCTACGAGTTAATGTAGTGCGACCTCTGCACAGTGTTCAGCTAAAGCTACAAGTTAGTGTAGTGCAACCTCTGCACAGTGTTCTGCTAAAGCTACAAGTTAGTGTAGTGTGACCTCTGCACAGTGTTCAGCTAAAGCTACCTGTAGAAGATTGGTGGTGTTTTTCTGATCCTATTACTACCGCAGGCAGCTACATTATTTAAACGTTAGTGTAGTGCGTCCCCTGCACAGTGTTCAGCTAAAGCTACCTGTAGAAGGTTGGTGGTGTTTTCCTGATCCTATCACTACCGCAGGCAGCTACATTATTTAAACGTTAGTGTAGTGCATCCTCTGCACAGTGTTCAGCTAGAACTACCTGTAGAAGGTTGGTGGTGTTTATCTGATCCTATCACTACCGCAGGCAGCTACATTATTTAAATGTTAGTGTAGTGCGTCCTCTGCACAGTGTTCAGCTAAAGCTACCTGTAGAAGGTTGGTGGTGTTTTCCTGATCCTATCCCTATCGCAGGCTGCAACATTATTTAAATGTTAGTGTAGTGCGACCTCTGCACAGTGTTCAGTTAAAGCTAGAAGTTAGTGTAGTGCGACCTCTGCACAGTGTTCAGCTAAAGCTACCTGTAGAAGGTTGGTAGTGTTTTCCTGATCCTATCACTACCGCAGGCAGCTACATTCTTTAAAAGTTAGTGTAGTGCATCCTCTGCACAGTGTTCAGCTAGAACTACGTGTAGAATGTTGGTGGTCTTTTTCTGATCCTATCACTACCGCAGGCAGCTACATTATTTAAACGTTAGTGTAGTGCAACCTCTGCACAGTGTTCAGCTAAAGCTACCTGTAGAAGGTTGGTGGTGTTTTCCTGATCCTATCACTGCCGCAGGCAGCTACATTATTTAAAAGTTAGTGTAGTGCGACCTCTGCACAGTGTTCAGCTAAAGCTACCTGTAGAAGGTTGGTGGTGTTTTCCTGATCCTATCACTACCGCAGGCAGGTACATTCTTTAAAAGTTATTGTAGTGCATCCTCTGCACAGTGTTCAGCTAGAACTACCTGTAGAAGGTTGGTGGTGTTTTTCTCATCCTATCACTACCGCAGGCAGCTACATTATTTAAACGTTAGTGTAGTGCAACCTCTACACAGTGTTCAGTTAAAGCTACCTGTAGAAGGTTGGTGGTGTTTTCCTGATCCTATCACTACCGCAGACAGCTACATTATTTAAAAGTTAGTGTAGTGCGTCCTCTGCACAGTGTTCAGCTAAAGCTACCTGTAGAAGGTTGGTGGTGTTTTCCTGATCCTATCACTACCGCAGGATGCAACATTATTTAAATGTTAGTGTAGTGCGACCTCTGCACAGTGTTCAGCTAAAGCTAGAAGTTAGTGTAGTGCGACCTCTGAGCCGTGTTCAACTAAAGCTACGAGTTAGTGTAGTGCGACCTCTGCGCAGTGCTCAGCTAAAGCTACGAGCTAGTGTAGTGCGACCTCTGCACAGTGTTTAGCTAAAGCTACGAGTTAGTGTAGTGCGACCTCTGCACAGTGTTTAGCTATAGATACGAGTTAGTGTAGTGCGGCCTCTGCACAGTGTTCAGCTAAAGCTACAAGTTAGTGTAGTGCGACCTCTGCACAGTGTTCAGCTAAAGCTACCTGTAGAAGATTGGTGGTGTTTTTCTGATCCTATCACTACCGCAGGCAGCTACATTATTTAAACGTTAGTGTAGTGCAATCTCTGCACAGTGTTCAGCTAAAGCTACCTGTAGAAGGTTGGTGGTGTTTTCCTGATCCCATCACTACCGCAGTCAGCTACATTATTTAAACGTTAGTGTAGTGCGTCCTCTGCATAGTGTTCAGCTAAAGCTACCTGTAGAAGGTTGGTGGTGTTTTCCTGATCCTATCACTATCACAGGCAGCTACATTATTTAAATGTTAGTGTAGTGCGACCTCTGCACAGTGTTCAGTTGAAGCTAGAAGTTAGTGTAGTGCAACCTCTGCACGGTGTTTAGCTAAAGCTACAAGTTAGTGTAGTGCAACCTCTGCACAGTGTTTAGCTAAAGCTACGAGTTAGTGTAGTGCGACCTCTGCACAGTGTTCAGCTAAAGCTACAAGTTAGTGTAGTGCGACCACTGCACAGTGTTCAGCTAAAGCTACAAGTTAGTGTAGTGCGACCTCTGCACATTGTTCAGCTAAAGCTACCTGTAGAAGGTTGGTGGTGTTTTTCTGATCCTATCACTACCGCAGGCAGCTACATTATTTAAATGTTAGTGTAGTACGTTCTCTGCACAGTGTTAAGCTAAAGCTACAATTTAGTGTAGTGTGACCTCTGCACAGTGTTCAGCTAAAGCTACCTGTAGAAGATTGGTGGTGTTTTTCTGATCCTATCACTACCGCAGGCAGCTACATTATTTAAACGTTAGTGTAGTGCGTCCTCTGCACAGTGTTCAGCTAAAGCTACCTGTAGAAGGTTGGTGGTGTTTTTCTGATCCTATCACTACCGCAGGCAGCTACATTATTTAAACGTTAGTGTAGTACGACCTCTGCACAGTGTTCAGCTAAAGCTACCTGTAGAAGGTTGGTGGTGTTTTTCTGATCCTATCACTACTGCAGGCAGCTACATTATTTAAATGTTAGTGTAGTGCGTCCTCTGCACAGTGTTCAGCTAAAGCTACCTGTAGAAGGTTGGTGGTGTTTTCCTGATCCTATCACTATCACAGGCTGCAACATTATTTAAATGTTAGTGTAGTGCGACCTCTGCACAGTGTTCAGCTAAAGCTAGAAGTTAGTGCAGTGCGACCTCTGCACAGTGTTCAGCTAAAGCTACGAGTTAGTGTAGTGCGACCTCTGCACAGTGTTCAGCTAAAGCCAGCTGTAGAAGGTTGGTGGTGTTTTCCTGATCCTATCCCTACCGTAGGCAGCTACATTATTTAAACGTTAGTGTAGTGCGATCTCTGCACAGTGTTCAGCTAGAACTACCTGTAGAAGGTTGGTGGTGTTTTTCTGATCCTATCACTACCGCAGGCAGCTACATTATTTAAATGTTAGTGTAGTGCGACCTCTGCACAGTGTTCAGCTAAAGCTACAAGTTAGTGTAGTGCGACCTCTGCATAGTGTTCAGCTAAAGCTACCTGTAGAAGATTGGTGATGTTTTTCTGATTCTATCACTACCGCAGGCAGCTACATTATTTAAAAGTTAGTGTAGTGTATCCTCTGCACAGTGTTCAGCTAGAACTACCTGTAGAAGGTTGGTGGTGTTTTTCTGATCCTATCACTACCACAGGCAGCTACATTATTTAAATGTTAGTGTAGTGTGTCCTCTGCACAGTGTTCAGCTAAAGCTACCTGTAGAAGGTTGGTGGTGTTTTCCTGATCCTATCAATACCGCAGGCAGCTACATTCTTTAAAAGTTAGTGTAGTGCATCCTCTGCACAGTGTTCAGCTAGAACTACCTGTAGAATGTTGGTGGTGTTTTTCTGATCCTATCACTACCGCAGGCAGCTACATTATTTAAACGTTAGTGTAGTGCAACCTCTGCACAGTGTTCAGCTAAAGCTACCTGTAGAAGGTTGGTGGTGTTTTCCTGATCCTATCACTACCGCAGGCAGCTACATTATTTAAAAGTTAGTGTAGTGCGACCTCTGCACAGTGTTCAGCTAAAGCTACCTGTAGAAGGTTGGTGGTGTTTTCCTGATCCTATCACTACCGCAGGCAGGTACATTCTTTAAAAGTTATTGTAGTGCATCCTCTGCACAGTGTTCAGCTAGAACTACCTGTAGAAGGTTGGTGGTGTTTTTCTGATCCTATCACTACCGCAGGCAGCTACATTATTTAAACGTTAGTGTAGTGCAACCTCTGCACAGTGTTCAGTTAAAGCTACCTGTAGAAGGTTGGTGGTGTTTTCCTGATCCTATCACTACCGCAGGCAGCTACATTTTTTAAAAGTTAGTGTAGTGCATCCTCTGCACAGTGTTCAGCTAGAACTACCTGTAGAAGGTTGGTGGTGTTTTTCTGATCCTATCACTACCGCAGGAAGCTACATTATTTAAACGTTAGTGTAGTGCGTCCTCTGCACAGTGTTCAGCTAAAGCTACCTGTAGAAGGTTGGTGGTGTTTTCCTGATCCTATCACTACCGCAGGATGCAACATTATTTAAACGTTAGTGTAGTGCTGCCTCTGCACAGTCTTCAGCTAAAGCTAGAAGTTAGTGTAGTGCGACCTCTGAGCCGTGTTCAACTAAAGCTACGAGTTAGTGTAGTGCGACCTCTGCGCAGTGCTCAGCTAAAGCTACGAGTTAGTGTAGTGCGACCTCTGCACAGTGTTTAGCTAAAGCTACAAATTAGTGTAGTGCGACCTCTGCACAGTGTTTAGCTAAAGATACGAGTTAGTGTAGTGCGACCTCTGCACAGTGTTCAGCTAAAGCTACAAGTTAGTGTAGTGCGACCTCTGCACAGTGTTCAGCTAAAGCTACCTTTAGAAGGTTGGTGGTGTTTTCCTGATCCTATCACTATCGCAGGCAGCTACATTATTTAAATGTTAGTGTAGTGCGACCTCTGCACAGTGTTCAGTTAAAGCTAGAAGTTAGTGTAGTGCGACCTCTACACAGTGTTCAGCTAAAGCTGCAAGTTAGTGTAGTGCGACCTCTGCACAGTGTTCAGCTAAAGCTACAATTTAGTGTAGTGCGACCTCTGCACAGTGTTCAGCTAAAGATAGACGTTAGTGTAGTGCGACCTCTGCACAGTGTTCAGCTAAAGCTACCAGTAGAAGGTTATTGGTGTTTTCCTGACCCTTTCACTACCGCAGCCAGCTACATTATTTAAACATTAGTGTAGTGCATCCTCTGCACAGTGTTCAGCTAGAACTACCTGTAGAAGGTTGGTGGTGTTTTTTTTATCCTATCACTACCGCAGGCAGCTACATTATGTAAATGTTAGTGTAGTGCGACCTCTGCACAGTGTTCAGCTAAAGCTACCTGTGGAAGATTGATGGTGTTTTTCTAATCCTATCACTACCGCAGGCAGCTACATTATTTAAACGTTAGTGTAGTGCATCCTCTGCACAGTGTTCAGCTAGAACTACCTGTAGAAGGTTGGTGGTGTTTTTCTGATCCTATCACTACCGCAGGCAGCTACATTATTTAAATGTTAGTGTAGTGCATCCTCTGCACAGTGTTCAGCTAAAGCTACCTGTAGAAGGTTGGTAGTGTTTTCCTGATCCTATCATTACTGCAGGCAGCTACATTATTTAAACGTTAGTGTAGTGCAAACTCTGCACAGTGTTCAGCTAAAGCTGCAAGTTAGTGTAGTGCGACCTCTGCACAGTGTTCAGCTAAAGCTACAAGTTAGTGTAGTGTGATCTCTGCACAGTGTTCAGCTAAAGCTACAAGCTAGTGTAGTGCGACCTCTGCACAGTGTTCAGCTAAAGCTACCTGTAGAAGATTGGTGGTGTTTTTCTGATCCTATCACTACCGCAGGCAGCTACAATATTTAAACGTTAGTGTAGTGCCACCTCTGCACAGTGTTGAGTTAAAGCCAGCTGTAGAAGGTTGGTGGTGTTTTCCTGATCCTATCACTACCGCAGGCAGCTACATTATTTAAACGTTAGTGTAGTGCGTCCTCTGCACAGTGTTCAGCTAAAGCTACCTTTAGAAGGTTGGTGGTGTTTTCCTGATCCTATCACTATCGCAGGCAGCTACATTATTTAAATGTTAGTGTAATGCGACCTCTGCACAGTGTTCAGCTAAAGCTACAAGTTAGTGTAGTGCGACCTCTGCACAGTGTTCAGCTAAAGCTACAAGTTAGTGTAATGCGACCTCTGCACAGTGTTCAGCTAAAGCTACAAGTTAGTGTAGTGCGACCTCTGCACAGTGCTCAGCTAAAGCTACCTGTAGAAGTTTATTGGTGTTTTCCTGACCCTATCACTACCACAGGCAGCTACATTATGTAAATGTTAGTGTAGTGCGACCTCTGCACAGTGTTCAGCTAAAGCTACCTGTAGAAGATTGGTGTTGTTTTTCTGATCCTATCACTACCGCAGGCAGCTACTTTATTTAAACGTGAGTGTAGTGCAACCTCTGCACAGTGTTCAGCTAAAGCTACCTGTAGAAGGTTGGTGGTGTTTTCCTGATCCTATCTCTACCGCAGGCAGCTACATTATTTAAACGTTAGTGTAGTGCATCCTCTGCACAGTGTTCAGCTAGAACTACCTGTAGAAGGTTGGTGGTGTTTTTCTGATCCTATCACTACCGCAGGCAGCTACATTATTTATACGTTAGTGTAGTGCGTCCTCTGCACAGTGTTCAGCTAAAGCTACCTGTAGAAAGTTGGTGGTGTTTTCCTGATTCTATCACTACCGCAGGCTGCAACATTATTTAAATGTTAGTGTAGTACGACCTCTGCACAGTGTTCAGCTAAAGCTAGAAGTTAGTGTAGTGCGACCTCTGCACAGTGTTCAGCTAAAGCTACGAGTTAGTGTAGTGCAACCTCTGCACAGTGTTGAGTTAAAGCCAGCTGTAGAAGGTTGGTGGTGATTTCCTGATCCTATCACTACCGCAGGCAGCTACATTATTTAAACGTTAGTGTAGTGCGTCCTCTGCCCAGTGTTCAGCTAAAGCTACCTTTAGAAGGTTGGTGGTGTTTTCCTGATCCTATCACTATCGCAGGCAACTACATTATATAAATGTTATTGTAGTGCGACCTCTGCACAGTGTTCAGTTAAAGCTACAAGTTAGTGTAGTGCGACCTCTGCACAGTGTTCAGCTAAAGCTACAAGTTAGTGTAGTGCGACCTCTGCACAGTGTTCAGCTAAAGCTACAAGTTAGTGTAGTGCGATCTCTGCACAGTGTTCAGCTGAAGATACACGTTAGTGTAGTGCGACCTCTGCACAGTGTTCAGCTAAAGCTACCTGTAGAAGGTTATTGGTGTTTTCCTGATCCTACCACTACCGCAGGCAGCTACATTATTTAAACGTTAGTTTAGTGCATCCTCTGCACAGTGTTCAGCTAGAACTACCTGTAGAAGGTTGGTGGTGTTTCTCTGATCCTATCACTACCGCAGGAAGCTACATTATGTAAACGTTAGTGTAGTGCAACCTCTGCACAGTGTTCAGCTAAAGCTACCTGTAGAAGATTGGTGGTGTTTTTCTGATCCTATCACTACCGCAGGCAGCTACATTATTTAAACGTTAGTGTAGTGCAACCTCTGCACAGTGTTCAGCTAAAGCTACCTGTAGAAGGTTGGTGGTGTTTTCCTGATCCTATCACTACCGCAGGCAGCTACATTATTTAAAAGTTAGTGTAGTGCATCCTCTGCACAGTGTTCAGCTAGAACTACCTGTAGAAGGTTGGTGGTGTTTTTCTGAACCTATCACTACCGCAGGCAGCTACATTATTTAAATGTTAGTGTAGTGCGTCCTCTGCACAGTGTTCAGCTAAAGCTACCTGTAGAAGGTTGGTGGTGTTTTCCTGATCCTATAACTACCGCAGGCTGCAACATTATTTAAATGTTAGTGTAGTGCGACCTCTGCACAGTGTTCAGCTAAAGCTAAAAGTTAGTGTAGTGCGACCTCTGCACAGTGTTTAGCTTAAGGTACGAGTTAGTGTATTGTGACCTCTGCACAGTGTTCAGCTAAAGCGAGCTGTAGAAGGTTGGTGGTGTTTTCCTGATCCTATCACTCCCGCAGGCAGCTACATTATTTAAAGGTTAGTGTAGTGCATCCTCTGCACAGTGTTCAGCTAGAACTACCTGTAGAAGGTTGGTGGTGTTTTTCTGATCCTATCACTACAGCAGGCAGCTACATTATTTAAATGTTAGTGTAGTGCGTCCTCTGCACAGTGTTCAGCTAAAGCTACCTGTAGAAGGTTGGTAGTGTTTTCCTGATCCTATCACTACTGCAGGCAGCTACATTATTTAAACGTTAGTGTAGTGCGACCTCTGCACAGTGTTCAGCTAAAGCTACAAGTTAGTGTAGTGCGACCTCTGCACAGTGTTCAGCTAAAGCTACAAGTTAGTGTAGTGCGACCTCTGCACAGTGTTCAGCTAAAGCTACAAGTTAGTGTAGTGCGACCTCTGCACAGTGTTCAGCTAAAGCTACAAGCTAGTGTAGTGCGACCTCTGCACAGTGTTCAGCTAAAGCTACCTGTAGAAGATTGGTGGTGTTTTTCTGATCCTATCACTACCGCCGGCAGCTACAATATTTAAACGTTAGTGTAGTGCAACCTCTGCACAGTGTTCAGCTAAAGCTACCTGTAGAAGAATGGTGGTGTTTTCCTGATCCCATCACTACCGCAGGCAGCTACATTATTTAAACGTTAGTGTAGTGCGTCCTCTGCACAGTGTTCAGCTAAAGCTACCTGTAGAAGGTTGGTGGTGTTTTCCTGATCCGATGATTACTGCAGGCAGCTACATTATTTAAATGTTAGTGTAGAGCTTCCTCTGCGCAGTGTTCAGCTAAAGCTACAAGTTAGTGTAGTGCGACCTCTGCACAGTGTTTAGCTTAAGGTACGAGTTAGTGTATTGTGACCTCTGCACAGTGTTCAGCTAAAGCGAGCTGTAGAAGGTTGGTGGTGTTTTCCTGATCCTATCACTACCGCAGGCAGCTACATTATTTAAAGGTTAGTGTAGTGCATCCTCTGCACAGTGTTCAGCTAGAACTACCTGTAGAAGGTTGGTGGTGTTTTTCTGATCCTATCACTACAGCAGGCAGCTACATTATTTAAATGTTAGTGTAGTGCGTCCTCTGCACAGTGTTCAGCTAAAGCTACCTGTAGAAGGTTGGTAGTGTTTTCCTGATCCTATCACTACTGCAGGCAGCTACATTATTTAAACGTTAGTGTTTTGCGACCTCTGCACAGTGTTCAGCTAAAGCTACAAGTTAGTGTAGTGCGACCTCTGCACAGTGTTCAGCTAAAGCTACAAGTTAGTGTAGTGCGACCTCTGCACAGTGTTCAGCTAAAGCTACAAGTTAGTGTAGTGCGACCTCTGCACAGTGTTCAGCTAAAGCTACAAGCTAGTGTAGTGCGACCTCTGCACAGTGTTCAGCTAAAGCTACCTGTAGAAGATTGGTGGTGTTTTTCTGATCCTATCACTACCGCCGGCAGCTACAATATTTAAACGTTAGTGTAGTGCAACCTCTGCACAGTGTTCAGCTAAAGCTACCTGTAGAAGAATGGTGGTGTTTTCCTGATCCCATCACTACCGCAGGCAGCTACATTATTTAAACGTTAGTGTAGTGCGTCCTCTGCACAGTGTTCAGCTAAAGCTACCTGTAGAAGGTTGGTGGTGTTTTCCTGATCCGATGATTACTGCAGGCAGCTACATTATTTAAATGTTAGTGTAGAGCTTCCTCTGCACAGTGTTCAGCTAAAGCTACAAGTTAGTGTAGTGTGACCTCTGCACAGTGTTTAGCTAAAGCTACGAGTTAGTGTAGTGCGACCTCTGCACAGTGTTTAGCTAAAGATACAAGTTAGTATAGTGCGACCTCTTCACAGTGTTCAGCTAAAGCTACAAGTTAGTGTAGTGCGACCTCTGCACAGTGATCAGCTAAAGCTACCTGTAGAAGATTGGTGGTGTTTTTCTGATCCTATCACTATCGCAGGCAGCTACAATATTTAAACGTTAGTGTAGTGCTACCTCTGCACAGTGTTCAGCTAAAGCTACCTGTAGAAGGATGGTGGTGTTTTCCTGATCCCATCACTACCGCAGGCAGCTACATTATTTAAACGTTAGTGTAGTGCGTCCTCTGCACAGTGTTCAGCTTAAGCTACCTGTAGAAGGTTGGTGGTGTTTTCCTGATCCCATCACTACCACAGGCAGCTACATTATTTAAACGTTAGTGTAGTGCATCCTCTGCACAGTGTTCAGCTAGAACTACCTGTAGAAGGTTGGTGGTGTTTTTCTGATCCTAGCACTACCGCAGGCAGCTACATTATGTAAACGTTAGTGTAGTGCAACCTCTGCACAGTGTTCAGCTAAAGCTACCTGTAGAAGATTGGTGGTGTTTTCCTGATCCTATCACTACCACAGGCAGCTACATTATTTAAACGTTAGTGTAGTGCGTCCTCTGCACAGTGTTCAGCTAAAGCTACCTGTAGAATGTTGGTGGTGTTTTCCTGATCCTATCACTACCGCAGGCAGCTACATTATTTAAACGTTAGTGTAGTGCATCCTCTGCACAGTGTTCAGCTAGAACTACCTGTAGAAGGTTGGTGGTGTTTTTCTGATCCTATCACTACCGCATTCAGCTACATTATTTAAAGGTTAGTGTAGTGCATCCTCTGCACAGTGTTCAGCTAAAGCTACAAGTTAGTGTAGTGCGACCTCTGCACACTGTTCAGCTAAAGCTACAAGTTAGTGTAGTGTGACCTCTGCACAGTGTTCAGCTAAGGCTATGTTTCCACTAGTGCGTCCCCAAAGTCGCGCGATTTTGCCGCGATTTTTTACCGCGATTTTACCGCGACTTTTTACCGCGATTTGAAGCAATGCCTGTATCTATGGACCTCAAGTCGCATCAAAGTGGGACCAAAGTAGTGCAGGGACTACTTTGAAGTCGCTGCGACTTGAAGTCGCACAGATATGAACGGTACTCATTGGAAATCATGGGAAACAATTTGTCATGCGACTTTTCAGTCCCAAGTCGCATGAAAAGTCGCACTAGTGGAAACAGAGCCTAAAGCTACCTGTAGAAGATTGGTGGTGTTTTTCTGATCCTATCACTACCGCAGACAGCTACATTATTTAAACGTTAGTGTAGTGCGTCCTCTGCACAGTGTTCTGCTAAAGCTACCTGTAGAAAGTTGGTGGTGTTTTCCTGATCCTATCACTCCCGCAGGCAGCTACATTATTTAAATGTTAGTGTAGTGTGACCTCTGCACAGTGTTCAGCTAAAGCTAGAAGTTAGTGTAGTGCGACCTTTGCACAGTGTTCAGCTAAAGCTACAAGTTAGTGTAGTGCGACCTCTGCATACTGTTCAGCTAAAGCTACAAGTTAGTGTAGTGCGACCTCTGCACAGTGTTCAGCTAAAGCTACCTGTAGAAGATTGGTGGTGTTTTTCTGATCCTATCACTACCGCAGGCAGCTACATTATTTACCCGTTAGTGTAGTGCTACCTCTGCACAGTGTTCAGCTAAAACCAGCTGTAGAAGGTTGGTGGTGTTTTCCTGATCCTATCACTACCGCAGGCAGCTACATTATTTAAACATTAGTGTACTGCATCCTCTGCACAGTGTTTAGCTAAAGCTACCTGTAGATGGTTGGTGGTGTTTTCCTGATCCGATGATTACTGCAGGCAGTTACATTATTTAAATGTTAGTGTAGTGCGTCCTCTGCACAGTGTTCAGCTAAAGCTACAAATTAGTGTAGTGCGACCTCTGCACAGTGTTCAGCTAAAGCTACCTGTAGAAGATTGGTGGTGTTCTCATACTAATAATACTACAGGCAGGCAGTTGATTTTGCTAGCTGCAGTATCAGTATATATATATATAGATATATATATATATAGATATATATATCTATATATATATCTTACTGCAGGCCATTCGTATGTCTGGAAGGCCAACAAGGAGAGGCAGATAGTCACAAGCCAATAAAAGAGGGCAAGCAGGCTCTGTGTCTAGAGGCAACATTGCTGGTCGTGGACATAGTGTATCCTCATCAGCACGTGGCTGTGGGACACGCTTGGCCTTTTTTTTCGGCAGCTGGCCGTGTTGCGCTGCAACATGCAGAAGACTTGGTCGAGTGGATGACCAAGCCGTCCTCATCCTCCTCATCCTCTCTCACCCATGCTCAGGGTACTTTGTCTGGCAAAGCAGCTGCCAACCCAGCCTCTTTCCTCGGCTCAATGGAATAGGTCACTCCTTCCCTAGCCTCACCATGTCCTCCTGAGGAGTCCCCATAACTGTTTGACCACATGGTTGGGTACATGCTCCAGGAGGATGCCCAGCATTTTGAAGGCTCCAATGATGGTACTCAGCTAGAGGAAGGCAGTAACGTGAGCCCAGACAGAGGGGGTGCCCAAGAAGGACAGCAATCTGGCAGTCATGTTGCCCCTGCTGCAGCATACTGCCAGGTTTACTCCAGTGATGAGGAGGGAGGGGATGATGAGGTCACTGACTCTACGTGGGTGCCTGATAGGAGAGAGGAGGAGGAGGAGGCACATCACCAATGAGGCAAGATGCCCTCCAGGGGCCAGCTTAAGGGCAGCACACTGACTGCATCACACCGCAAAGCTCCGCATGTGCAGGGCGCTGCTGTCTCTGCGCGTAAATCCAAAAGTTCTTTGGTGTGGGCCTTTTTTGAGATGAGTGCATCAGATCGCACTGCTGCTATTTGCAACATATGTCTCAAGCGTATCTCGCGTGGCCAAAACATCTCCTGCTTGGGCACCACATGCTTGACCAGACATATGTTGACCTGCCATGCAGTTCGTTGGCAAGCATACCTAAAAGACCCACACCAAAGAACAAAGAGGACCTCTCCTTGCTCCTCATCAGCTGAGATCTCCAGCCCCACTATACCTTCAGTCCTCTCTGAGACTTTCACTGAGAGGAATGAAGGTGTAGAATTAGGCGTGTTGCAGACAAGTACTTGTGGGCAATCTGCTATCGGTACACCGATGTCAGATTGTACCAGGCAAATTTCCCTGCCCCAGCTGCTGCACCGCCAAAAGAAGTTTGCTCCCAGCCATCCACATGCCCAGCGGTTGAATGCTAGCTCGTCAAAATTGCTAGCACTTCAACTGCTACCTTTTCAGTTGGTAGACTCTGCCCCCTTCCGTGAGTTTGTGGAATGTGCGGTTCCTCATTGGCAGGTACCCAAGAGCCACTTTTTCTCACGGAAGGTGATTCCGGCTCTATACCAGCATGTGGAAGGCAATGTCCAAGCCTCGCTGGACAGGGTGGTCATCGGTAAGGTACATATTACCGCTGACTCATGGTCCAGCAGGCATGGACAAGGACGTTACCTAAGTTTCACAGCACCGTGGGTGACTCTGCTGGCAGCTGGGAAGGATGCAGGACAAGGTGCAGTAGTGTTGGAGGTTGTTCCGCCACCACGCCTCCAAAATACCAATAGTGGTGATTCTTCCACACCTCTCTCCTCCACCCCCTCCTCTTCTTCTTCCTCCATGGCCTCTTCCTGTGCTTTGTCCTCGGAATCAGTGGTGCTCCATAGGTGTTCAAGGGGCTACGCAACTACGCAGACCAAAAGATGCCATGCGGTGCTTGAGCTGGTGCGCTTGGGGGACAGGAGCCACACTGGGGCAGATGTTCTGTCAGCTCTGCAGGGGCAGCTTCAGAGATGGTTGATGCCATGCCAACTTAAGGCAGGAATGGTGGTTTGCGACAATGGCACCAACCTCCTCTCCGGCCTCCGACAGGGACAAATGACCCATGTGCCCTGTTTGGCTCACGTCCTTAACTTGGTGGTGCAGCGGTTCTTGGGCAGGTACCTGGGCTTACAGGATGTCCTGAGGCAGGCCAGTAAAGTCTGTTTGCATTTCCCCATGCCAGTGGGCTTTGATCAGGGATGCATGCACTGTCCTGTCACTATTTGAGGAGGCCACGAGGATGGTAAGCAGTGACAGTGCATGCATCAGTGGACAGGGCACTTGAGGCAGAACAGAGGTAGGAAGAAGAGGACTTCCTTAGCTCTGAAGGCCCCCTTTATCCAGACAGTGTTCCTGCGTGCTCGCTGATCACACAGGAAGAGGACGAGGAGGAGGATTGTGTCAGCATGGAGGTGGAGCCTGGCACTCAGCATCAGCAGCAGTCTTTAAGGGATCATTCACAGTCCCAAGAAACCCATGGACTTGTACGTGGCTGGGAGGAGGTGGCTGTCATCCTTAGTGACCCAGAGGACTCCGGACCGAATGCCTCAGAAAACCTACGCTGCATGGCCTCCCTGATCCTGCAAAGCCTGCGGAAGGATCCTCGTATTCGTGGTATCAAGGAGAGGGATTAATACTGGCTGGCAACCCTCTTTGATCCACGTTACAGGGGTAAGGTTGCGGACCTTATCTTGCCGTCGCAGAGAGAGCAGAGGATGAAACATCTTCAGGAGGCTTTGCAGAAAGGTCTATTCAACGCGTTCCCAGAGACTGGGAGGTTACAAACTCCTGTTTGTGGACAACGTGTTGCTGGGGCATCAGTCAGTCAAAGAAGGAGCAGTGGAGAAGGTGGCTGTCTGACCGATGCGTTCATCCAAATTTTTAGTCCGCAGTCCCAAGGTATGATCGGTTCCAGCAACCATCTCCAGCATCTGTTTTACATGGTGCAGGAATACCTAGGGGCAAGATCTGACTTGGACAAAATATTCAAACAAGAAAACTGCGCTTAGGACACGTCTGTGGGGTCAGAAGCCAAAGGTTGCTGCCTCCCTCACACAAAGTCCCTAAAAGGATACTTTGCAAAGCATAATAAATTATAGAGAATGGGTATGACGGCGCTACCTCTAAGGCTCGGTTCACACATGGGCGGCACGACTTGCAGGTCGCCTCAGCGAGGCGACCTGCAAACGACTGCCGGGGCGACTTGCGAGACGACTTCTGCATAGAAGTCTATGCAAGTCGCCCCAAGTCGCCCCCAAAGTAATACAGGAACCTTTTTCTAAGTCGGAGCGACTTGCGTCGCTCCGATTAGAACGGTTCCATAGCACAGAACGGGAGGCGACTTGTCAGGCGACTAGGTCGCCTGACAAGTCGCCCCAGTGTGAACCGAGCCTTAGTTTTAAACTGGGACAACCTAAAGTTAAGCGACTCAGTAAATGTGGTTTATGAGATGTTACACATATAGAGAGAAGTTTTTTCCTTTTATATTAAGGATGTCACTTCAGCAGATGGATGTGTGCAGCTGTGTTGATGCTGCCGGTATATGACAAACGCTCAAGTGTCGCACAAAAATGATGTGGTCCTACAGCGTCTGGTAGTGAAGCCAGAGGCTGTACTCCCTAACGTGCATTTATTAGACCATATAGGGGGTCATTTACTATAGCGCTATGTCGCTAATTCGCGCAAATTGCCGCGAATTAGCGCTAATTCGTGGCAATTTAGCGCGAATTAGCGCTAATAGCGCTAATTCGTGCAAAAACGGTATTCACTATAGCGCTGGTGAGAAAATACTCCCAAAATCGAATTTACTATAGCTCCCTGAAACTAAATAGAGCCCAAACCCTTACTCTGCTAAAACCTAGAGAACTGCACATGGAAATAATGTTTAGAGCATGATATAATTGTCTAAATGGTACTGAAATATGCGGTATATTATTTAAAGATTATCTGCTTTTAAACTGTGTGAAAAAGTGATTTCTACACTGAAATATCTTTAAAAGTCTGAAAAGTGAAAAATTCCCCGTTTTGGACAACTAGGTGCCAACACAACTGAGCATGCTCAGACCTGAAAATAACTCTCATTTTAACTCAAGTGTCTTTTTTACCTGGAGGTATAGTAAATACCAAAATGAGAGCTAATTAGAGAGCATTTTTTGGGAGTTAAAATCTGCTCTAATTTAGTCCAAATGAAGTTTCAGTCATTGATTCTAATGGAACAATTCTAACTTTCACAAAAAAAAACTTTTAATGTTGAGATGAAATGTATCTTTCTGTGAAATAAATTTTCCTTTGCAACATTGTTGCTTCTACTTAAAATATTTTGATTTTAATAATGCTACAATGTGGAATGTTTTGATGTTTTGGTAAAATATATTTTTCTCTGTCACTTTCACTTGTTATTCTTCATCTCACAACAATCTTTACCCCAAACTCACACAGGTGTCTTTACAATCCACAAACAATACCATTGCTGATGAAAATTTAAAATGAATCACATTTTTTTGTGCTTTGTATTATTTCCAAATATTCATAATTTGAGCCCAAAAAATGTGATATGTGTACCAACATCAGAAATCAAAATGTAATTCCCAAAAATTTGAGGGTAATATTCTACACAATTTTTTGTGTAGAATAAAACCCACAAAAAAAACACCAAATATCACAGAATAAATCAAGAAGAATAACTCTTGAGTAATGTAATTCCATCACCTGTATGTCCATAGAAATGCAGTATTTATGTGTAGTTATGTGTAGTTATGTGTAGGAGGCTCTCACACGTGGCAGCTCTGTGGCTTAGAGGTTAGAACTTCTGTTTAGCATCCCTGAGGGTCTGGGTTCAAATCCTCAACCATGTTACTTCATGTGGAGAAGTTGTCTCATCTCCCAGGTCCTATAATTATGTCTAAATGTAGTAGTTATGTGTAGGAGGGTTCCACCACCATTGTAAGTCTTTTCCAGATACACTATATAGCCAAAAGTATTGGGACACCTGCCTTTACACACACATGAACTTTAATGGCAGCTCAGTCTTAGTCCGTAGGGTTAAAATTTGATTTGGCCCACCCTTTGCAGCTAGAACAGCTTCTGGGAAGGCTGTCCACAAGGTTTAGTCTGCCTATGGGAATGTTTGATCATTCTTCCAGAAGTGCATTTGTGAGGCCAGGCACTGATGTTGGATGAGAAGGCCTGGCTTGCAGTCTCTACTCTAATTCAGCCAAAGGGTGTTCTATCGGGTTGAGGCCAGGACTCTGTGCAGGCCAGTCAAGTTTCTCCGCCCCAAACTTGCTCATCCATGTCTTTATGGACCTTGCTTTGCTGGTGTGCAGTCATGTTGGAACAGGAAGGGGCTTTCCCCAAACTGTCCCCACAAAGTTGGGAGCATGAAATTGTCCAAAATGTCTTGGTATGCTGACACCTTAAGAGTTCCCTTCTCTGAAACTAAGAGGCCAAGCCCAACCCCTGAAAAACAACCCCGCACCATAATCCCCCCTCCACCAAATCATTTGGACCAGTGCACAAAGCAAGGTCCATAAAGACATGGATGAGTGATTTTGGGGTGGAGGAACTTGACTGGCCTGCACAGAGTCCTGACCTCAACACAACAGAACACCTTGGGGATAAATTAGAGAGGAGACTGTAAGTCAGGCCTTCTCGTCCAACATCAGTGCCTGACCTCACAAATGCACTTGGAAGAATGGTCAAACATTCCCATAGACACGCTCCTAAACCTTATGGACAAGAAGAGTTGAAGCTGTTATAGCTGCAAAGGGTGGGCCAAATGAGTTTTGAACCCAATACTAATACTGGGATGCCATTACAGTTCATGTGTGTTTAAAGGCAGGCATCCCAATACTTAGGCCAATATACTGTATATTGCTTGTGACACTGAGCATGGCTATGGACTTAGAGCTGGTTCACACCACAGAGATGCAGAGAACATGTGTGGGGTTGCCTGGTGGCTTAGTGGGTAGCAGTTCTGTCTAGCAGCACCTGAGATGTTGGTTCCAATTCCCCAACATGCTAATGAAGTTTATATGTTCTCCCTGTGTGGGTTTCTCACCACAATCTAAAGACATGCTGGCATCTTATTTGTCTCCTGTCGAAATAGGTTCTAATGTAAGAACATTAATTTTGGACTTTATATTGGAAGCTCATTGCAGCCAGGGACTGATGTTAATGTTTATTAGCACTAATCATGCCCAGGGACTTGGACATTTCAAATTTTAGGGTTTACACTGCACAGGTACATATGCTTAGAAAACTGTTGCTTTGTTTATGTGGATGCAAATGGACTTTGGTCTTTGTCCTGTAGTTGGAGATTTGATGCACATAGCCAAGGGCTAACACAGATGCAAATCCTATTATTTGTTCCTGCTCATCAGGTGCAATCACTTTAGACATACATGAAGAGACAGATTGAAAGATACTGGTGGGCGTGTACTTCTATTGGGTGTGTCAGTGTGCAAACAATACAACCTCTCTTATATAAAGGCCTGCAGTAGGGGGTGCGTTTGGCCTGAGAAGGTCAGGTTTTCTGTTGTGAGGGAGAAGGAATGATATTGGGAGATTTGATGAAATTCTTGTGCATTTTTTCAATCAAAAGTGTTTTTATGTGGCCATGCTGTCAATGTTGTGTGTGTATTGTTCCTGTCTGATCATGCAAACATCGTTTGGAAGCATCTGCTGACCTACTATTTTTGATCTCGTTTAATCGTGTACACCGAAATGCAGCTTCCAGCAGAACATGGTCACCAATGTATGTATGTGTGGATTGTGGGCTGGTGGTGGGTGTTTTGAATAAGTCTTTTGCAATATTATGTTGGAATGCTTTGTAAGAATGACTGTTAAGTATGTTTCTATAATCTTGCAGATAACAATGTGATGTGTTGCCCGTTATACACTGAAATTAAAGCTGTGTCCACTCTAAGGTTTTGTCTAATTTTAGATTGTAAGCTCCTATGAGCAGGGCCCTTAAAATTCCGTTGCTAAATGTAGTACCATATATCCTGTCCAAATTTTTTTGAAGCTAGTAAATGTAAATTTATTTTTTTTCTGCTGGTAAAATAAAAGTACATTAAGCTTTTGGTGTGTGTGTGTGTGTGTGTGTGTTTTTCCTTCTCCTTTTCTTTCTTTAGTTTTTGTGGGTGGTGGTTTTGGGAAAGTGCAATATCTTTTATATTTTATTTCAATATGTATTTGTGCACCAAAAAACTAATCTCTTTGCCCTGGTTCACATGCTACTTTGAAATTGCGCTACTTCACTTGAAGTAGCACGATTTCAAAGTAGCAAGGTCAGCATGATTTCAGGTGGCTTCATACACAAATGTCTATTGAAGTCGCACCTGAAATCGGCAAAAGTAGTGCAGGAACTACTTTAGCAAATTGATGCGGTGCCACAAAAAAAATGTTGCATCAATTGGAACAGTGCCATTGCCAATAGTCATGCGATTTGATCTCTCAAATCGCATGACCAATCGCTCCAAAGTAAACCTAGGCTTCTGCACAACTGCAAGTTATATATAAAGATTCCACCTTTATCATTAACAGCTGTGGAGAATTGCAGGTAATGAATTCAGCTGGTGGATAAGCAGTGTTTGAATTTGTCAGCTCTAGTTCACATTGGTGTGATTTGACATGTCAAATCTGTGGCAATTGCACTGTTCTAATTGGTGCGATTTGTATTGATATTGGTGCAGAAACCTGCACCGATGTCTCTGATGTTGCCCCCACAGTCGGGACTGACATGCAGGAATGAAATTGTGGGAGTTCAGCTGAACGCTTTCCTCCCTCTGTCAGTGTGAACCAGGGCTCAAACTGGGCCTTTTGCCTTTGTAATTCACCTGCTGCTAACCCAGGGACACCATTTCTTAGCAAACTCCCTTAAGTTTACCTTCAAATATATGTAGAAATACAGATTTGCATATCTGAAAATAACAAAATACTAATCATGGTTGAGATCAAATATTCGCAGCTGCAATCAAAAGCGTGGTTTCACCTTCTGACCTGGAAATTATTCATTGTATGCACCTGGAAGTTCCTGTGCTGGTCAGGATCTCCATCTAGGTGAACATGGCGAGGTCTCTTTAGCAGAGAGGAGGCGCTGCTTATTGGCCGGGTAAGTGTAGGATATGTACTTGTACTTAATCAATGCGGGGTGGATGTCATAGTTAGATTTGGTGTTGGTGGGGTTCATTGATTTGTTTGGCATCACCACACATTTGCTTCCGTCCCATGTGCGCACACATCACTTCCTGCATTTGTTCTGCTGATGTAAATCAGTAAGGACTATGCAAGAATAAATGAGAGCTCCTTTTATTAAAATATATATGACTTGTTTCACAGCTGGGCGAATTTTCCAGCAAATTTGGACCTTTGAGTTGCATGACAAGTTGTACCCCATGATTCTCAATGACAACCATTCATATCTGTGCTACTTTAAGTCGCACCAACTTCAAAGTAGTCCCTGTACTACTTTGGTGTGACTTGAGGTATATCGGGTACAATATTACAGCGGCATTCCCAGAAGTTGGGGCCAAGTTGCAGCGGTAAAGTGGCAGCAAAATAGTGTGACTTTCAGGTCGCAGCAGTGTGAATGAGATTCAATGATAACACCTTTGAATTTGGCCCTATTGTCACTTGTGCATCCTGAAGGTGTAGCAAATTCATCCCTGCACTACCTTGGTTTGACTTTAAAGCAATTTGAGGTCCATACACCACAAGATTACACAGACATTGCTTCAAGTCATGACAAAGCTGTGCAATTTTAAGGTCGCACAAGTGCAAATGGGGCCTTATTCAAAGGTGTTATCAATTAATCGCATTAGGTTACTTTCACACTTGGGTGACTTTTCATGGAGCTTTGGACCTCAGAGTCACATGAAAAGTTGTCCCCCTTGATTTCCATGCATATTTATTAAAGCTGCACGATTAATCGTCATCGTGATTTTTTTCCCCTTTACGATCTTGAAAAATGAGTTTCACGATTCTTGCTATGCAAAGAACTCTCTCTGCTCTTCTGAAGCCACAGCCGAAAAACCAGGAAGTCTGCCAAGAATTAGAACATTCTTTATCAGTGAACTTAACTAGAAACCTTGTAACAATTTGTCAATTAAATAGAATTCTGTGTAAGTGAGGAAAGTTTAACTACTTAAACACTAAACATTTTTCTGACATTTGTTGGTTTCAGGTTAAAATCATTTTTTTTTGCTAGAAAATTACTTAAAACCCCCCAACATTATATATATATTTTTTTAGTAGAGACCCTAGAGAATAAAATGGTGGTTGTTACAATATTTTATGTCACACTGTATTTGCGCCTTTCAAATGCAATTTTTTTTTGGAAAAAAGTACTTTAATGAATTAAAAAAAAAAAAGAAACGTTAGCCCAATTTTTTGTGGGATAATGTGAAAGATTTTACGTCGCGAGAATCGTGATCTTTTTATTCTAAGCAAAAAAATTGTGATTCTCATTTTGGCCAGAACCGTGCAGCTCTAATATCTATGCAACTTCACCCATGTTCACATAGGTCTGAATTGACATGTCAAATTGTAGGCCAAATCGGCGCCTATTGATGGCAATGGAACTGTCCGAATTGGTGCGATGCCACAACGATTCCCAAAAGTAGTTCCTGCACTACTTTGGGCGACTTCAGGGGGCGATTTCTTACCTCCCAACTTTTTGAGATGGGTATAAGGGACACCTATTAGCAAAAGTAGGTAGGCATAGGACACCTTCTTAAAGGAGAACAGTTGGGACCTATGTGATTTCACTAGACATCTGTGCAGGAAAGTGCACTGATGTCTCTGAAATCGCTGACAAAGTCGGGCTGAGTCACACTTGTGCGACTTTGGATATCAGAGTCTTATGACAAGTCATACCCCATGATTTTTAATGTGTACCATTCATATCTGTGCAACTTCAAGTAACACTGACTTCAACGTAGTCCCTGTACTACTTTGGTCTGACTTTGATGCGAGTTGAAGTCCATAGACCTCAAGTTTACACAGGCATTCCCTGGAATTGCAGCAAAATTGCTGATGCAAAATCATGGGAAAGTTGCGTGTCTTTCCCTGCGACTCCTGTGTCCATAGACCTCAAGATTACATAGGCATTGCTTAAAGTCGCATTAAAATCTCGCAACTTTCAGGTCGCACAAGTGTGAAAAGTGCCTAAGTCACTGTGCTGAGTACTATTTTATACCTAGAATATAAAGTAGTCCCACCATCAAACACTAGTAAACATATGTTATCAATATAATTGTGCTCAAATGGCTGAAAATCACACAGATGGTATCACCTACTGAAAGCTTGCATTGTACTCAGCAGCATATGCTGAAAAGAGGCAAATGCCTATTAGCCAATGCCACATCGGCACGAGCATGGTTGTTACTATAATATTAATGTCTGAAATGCAAAACATTATTGTATTGAATCAAACATTAGTAAATGTATTTTCTCTGTAGGTAAGTGCTCAGCTCTGTAGCATAGCGGTATACCCTGCTGCCCCCAAAAGTTCAAGCCATGAATTCAAATCCCACTGACAGTATCTCCTCCCAGAAGTGTGCATTGTATTCAGAAGCATAATTAGGCAAAGCACATCAGCTTGCTTTATTCCATATTTTCACTCTTCAAATGCATGCAATGGTATGTACTTATTCAATAATATGGTATGGAATTCCAAAATTCAAGGAAAAAAATGTCGTAGGGTCCCCCCAGTACATACCAGGCCCTTCGGTATGGACTTTAAGGGGAACCCCACACCAAAATGTAAAATAAATTTGATGTGGGGCCCCCAAAATCCATACCAGACCCTTACCTGAGCATGCAGCCTGGAGGTCAGGATAGGGGGGGACGAGTGAGCACCCTCCCCTTCTGAACCTTACCAGGCCACATGCCCCAAAGCACCTTTTCCCCATGTTGATGGGGACAAGGGCCTCTTCCCGACAACACTGGTCGGTGGTTGTCGGTCTGCAGGCAGGGGGTTTATCAGAATCTGGAAGCCCCCTTTAACAAGGGGGCTCCCAGATCCTGCCCCCTATGTGAATAGGTATGGGGTACATTTTACCCCTACCCATTCACCAAAAAAAGCAGTGAAATGTAAAAAAATTAATAGCCGGTTTTTGACAAGTCCTTTATTGTAGAATAGCTCCGAGCTGTCTTCTTCCCTGAGCCATCTTCTCCAGACACTGTCTCTCCCTCCTCCATCTTCTCCCCGAGCTGTATTCTCCCAGAGCCATCTCTCCTGCCGCCGCCATCTGCTGTGTTCTTCCGCACCGCTGGTTACCCGCTAATAAAAAAAAGCTGCTCTTCTTCCATGGTGGTCTTCCTCCGCTGTGTTGTCACCCGCTGTGTAGTGTCTCTTACATAGCCATGGAGCGGACTCTCCGGGTGACATTATCGGATGGCCACAGAAGACCGCCACAAGAAGAGCGGCTTTTTTTTTAATAGTGGGTAACCGGCTGTGCTGAAGAACACATCAGCGGGAGAAGATGGTGGCAGCAGGAGAGACAGCTCGGGGAGAAGAAACATCAAACACTAGTGAATGTATTTTCTATGTATTTTCTATGTATGACTGTGCTACACCCAATAGGCTAGCGGTCAGCACTTCTACCTTGAAGAACTCATAGGTTCAAATCCCACTAAATACTAAAAGATTGAATTGGTGAAAAAAAAGCAAATGACTATTAGCCAATTAGCCAAAGCAGCATATGCTGAAAATAGGTGAATGCCAATTAGCCAATGCACTTTAAATTTGGCTGATTCTATTATATTAACTCTTCAAATGCATGCAATGATATGTAAGTATTCAATACTATTATGGTGTGAAATTCCAAACCCCACACACTAACTAATGGGCAGGTTACATTTTTTTGTTTGTTCATTTTAATTCGCTTGTGCACTGAAAAAATAAACACAGCTGGGGGATGGTAGGTTGGCTGGTATTTGAACTTGTACCATGAGTGCTGTGGAGACATCTGAGCAGACTACTAAGCCATTGTGCTAAGTATGAGACCTGCATAATAGTGTAGTATGATTAAAGAATGAATATAAATAATTACCGCTTTATAGTCACCTAAATTAAAAAATAAAAAACAACATACAACAAATAGATAACCTAAATGTTTAATACATGTAACTTTACAGAATAGCAGACATTACTATGTAATAATCATTCATAACTGCATTAGTTAGCAAAAGAAGGAAAAAACTAGGAATACTAATTGCAACATACATCAATAGATGCACACAAGGTAGAGCACATCTCACATAAAAATGTTTCTTTCACATATATGGATCATGATTACAGTGCAGTACTATATAACAACTTGGTAGGAATTGGCATTTGCATATACGCGGAAGCGGTAATTAGCGCCAGCTTAGAATTTACTAACATGTGTTTCTCACTAATAGCGCTAGTTTTTCATTCGCACATTCGCCTGTTGAAATTTTATTTGGCTAAAATGGTCGCTGGTTCGTATTCCCAACCACACCACAAGACTACCTGCCTGGAGTTTGCATTTTCTCCCTGTGCCTGCGTGGGTTTCCTCCGGGTACTCCGGTTTCCTTCCACACTCCAAAGACATGCTGGTAAGTTAATTGGCTTCTGTCTAAATTGGCCCTAGTATATGAATGTGAGTTAGGGACCTTAGATTGTAAGCTCCTTGAGGGTAGGGGCCCATATTAGTGTATAATGTTTATGTAAAGCACTGTGTAAATTGACGGCACTATAGAAGTACCTTAAAGCAGAGTTCCACACAAAAATGGAACTTCCGCTTTTCGGAACCCTCCCCCCCTCCGGTGTCACATTTGGCACCTTTCAGGGGGGAGGGGGGTGCAGATACCTGTCTAAGACAGGTATTTGCACCCACTTCCGGCATAGACTCCCATGGGAGTCTATGCCTCTTCCCGTCCCGACCGCGCTGTCTGCTGGGAACACACAGCTCCCAGGAGAGAGCGGCGACCACTAGGGACGTGCAGCGCGACTCGCGTATGCGCAGTAGGGAACCGGGAAGTGAAGCCGCAATGCTTCACTTCCTGATTCCCTCACCTAGGATGGTGGCGGCAGCTGCCGAGAACCGAGCGGGTTCTCAGCATCCTGTGCCGACATCGCTGGACCCTGGGACAGGTAAGTGGCCATGTATTAAAAGTCAGCAGCTGCAGTATTTGTACCTGCTGGATTTTAATATTTTTTTTTTTTTGGCGGCGTGGGTGAACCCCCGCTTTAAATAAAAATAATAAGTCTTCACTAATATTATGGTGTGAATCTCCAAAACACCATACACTAGCTAACAAGCAGTTTACATTTGATAAACTTTATTGTATGGTATATAAACCATCAAACACTAGTAAAAGTATTTTGTATATATAATTGTGCTCAGCCCAATAGGCTAGCAGTTAGCACCTCTACCTTCAAACATTCAGGTATTGAAAGACTCATGGGTTCGAATCCTAAAAGATTACTATTGGTGGAGAAAAGGAGAATTACTGTTAGCCAGTTAGCCAATTAGCCAAAGCAGCATACAGTGAATGCCAAGTAGCCAATACACTTTAATGTGGTTGATATTATTGTATTAACTCTTCAAATGCTTGCAATGGTATGTAAGTATTCACTAATATTATGGTGTGAATCTCCAAACGCCACACACTAGCTAACAAGCAGTTTACATTTGATAAAGTTTATTGTATAGTATATAACACATCAAACACTAGTAAAAGTATTTTGTATGTATAGTTGTGCTCAGCCCAATAGGCCACCTCTACCTTCAAACATTCAGGTATTGAAAGACTCATGGGTTCAAATCCCACAGAAAAATCCTAAAAGATTGCATTGGTGGGAAAAGGAGAATGCCAGTTAGCCAATTAGCCAAAGCAACACAAATATATGTGTATATATATTTACTGAAAATAGGTGATTGCCAAGTAGCCAATGCAGCTTAATGTGAAAGTTTTTATTGTATTAACTCTTTAAATGCATGCAATGGTATGTAAGTATTCAATTATATTATGATGTGACATTCCAAACACCACACACTAGCTAAAGGGCAGTTTACATTTCTTTGTTTGTTTATTTTAATTCACTTGTGCACTGAAAAAATAAACACAGCTGGCGGATGGTAGGTTGGCTGTTGTTTGAACTCATACCATGAGTGGTGTGGAGATATCCAAGCAGACCACTAAGCCATTGTGCTAAGTACAAGACCTGCATAATAGTGTAGTATTATTAAAGAATGAACATAAATAATTACTGCTTTATAGTCAACTAAATTAATAAATAATAAATCAAAAACATGAAAAAAACAACATACAACAAATAGATAACCTAAATGATTAATACATGTAACTTTACAGAATAGCAGACATTACTATGTAATAATCATTCAGAACTGCATTTCTTAGCAAAAGAAGGAAAAAAAAACTAGGAATACTAATTGCAATATAAATCAATAGATGCACGGGAGCTAGAGCACATCTCTGATAAAAAATGTTTCTTTCACATACATGGATCATGGCTACAGTACAGTGCTATATAACAACTTGATAAGAATTGGCATTTGTATATACGCGGAAGAGCTAATTAGCAGCAATTTAGAATTTACAAACGTTTGTTCTCTGCTTATATCGCTGATTTTCATGCGCAAATTCGCCGTTTTGTTTCCATTTGGCTAAAATGGGCTCTATTATTTGCCATAGTGCCCAGTACTTCCTGGAGTTATAGTAAATGACCCCCATACTGTATGCTATATTCCTGTATTGGAACCGTGGCCATATCAAGCGTTAGAGAACCCCGGAAATAGTGTGTTGCAAATATAAATACCATACAGCGCATACAGGTTAAATCACCTTAATCAAATACCATAAGTAAGGCCTGAAGCTTGCATATATATACACACAACTAGAAATAATAACACAGCTAGAAATAATAGCACAAAAATCACAGCAGTTATATCTCGGGCATATTATGACAGTCCCATATGCTGACACTGTATTAGATAAATCCCCAATGGTGACTATGGTGCTGCAACAATTTGCCTGGTGACTCTCGTGCTCCCCCTCTTGGTGGCCTACTCACCAGCTCCCAGAACCCCAACAGGGGTATTGCGCCTGTGATATAATATGCTGGGTTGTTTCCCTTGTTGCTTCCTCTGGTTGTTCCCCAACGGTTGCTGAGGACGTCATGAGACGAAGCGCGCACAACGGCATCACGCTCTGCTAGTCAGCTCCTAGGCATACGAGAGAGGAGGACGCTATCAGCGGCTGGGGAACTACCTACCCCCCACCTCACTGCTTATGCCTTCTAGGAGGGACATTTTTACCCTGATTTAACGTCTGGCAACTTATGCTGTCCATCTGGACAGAGTTTACATCTGGTGCCTGGATTTTTTAATTTTCTATTTTTTATTTTTTGGTTTATTTTTTATTATTATATTTTTTATAATTTTTTTATATAAAAATACTTTTTTCTGTTTGCTTATTTGAACCTACTTTTGTCCACGTGCTAAGTCGCTGTATGAGCACTTAAGCTTTAAATAAAGTTTTAAACTTTATCACACCATGGAAGCTCTTTTTTGTCAATTTACGAGGGGAAGCAACATCCTTACAGAGTAAGAAGCCCAGGAAACATCCAACATAAAATATAGCGGCAAGCGACCCGTTTTCCAGCATAATCGCATTACCCTGATGTGAGACGTGGTGAGCTGATTACATCACAACCATCCACCAGAGGAAGCAACAAGGGAAACAACCCAGCATATTATATCACAGGCGCAATACCCCTGTTGGGGTTCTGGGAGCTGGTGAGTAGGCCACCAAGAGGGGGAGCACGAGAGTCACCAGGCAAATTGTTGCAGCACCATAGTCACCATTGGGGATTTATCTAATACAGTGTCAGCATATGGGACTGTCATAATATGCCCGAGATATAACTGCTGTGATTTTTGTGCTATTATTTCTAGCTGTGTTATTATTTCTAGTTCTGTATATATATGCAAGCTTCAGGCCTTACTTATGGTATTTGATTAAGGTGATTTAACCTGTATGCGCTGTATGGTATTTATATTTGCAACACACTATTTCCGGGGTTCTCTAACGCTTGATATGGCCACGGTTCCAATACAGGAATATAGCATACAGTATATGGTCTAATAAATGCACGTTAGGGAGTACAGCCTCTGGCTTCACTACCAGACGCTGTAGGACCACATCATTTTTGTGCGACACTTGAGCGTTTGTCATATACCGGCAGCATCAACACAGCTGCACACATCCATCTGCTGAAGTGACATCCTTAATATAAAAGGAAAAAACTTCTCTCTATATGTGTAACATCTCATAAACCACATTTACTGAGTCGCTTAACTTTAGGTTGTCCCAGTTTAAAACTTAGAGGTAGCGCCGTCATACCCATTCTCCATAATTTAAGATCTGACTTGGACACCTTTCCCACCGAAAATCCTCTGGGTTACTGGGTCTTGAGGATGGATCACTGGCCAGAGCTTGCACAGTATGCAATTGAGCTACTGGCCTGTCCTGCATCCAGCGTTCTTTCGGAACGCACATTCAGTGCTGCTGGAGGTTTTGTAACCAATCACAGGGTGCGCCTGTCCACCGACTCGGTCCATCGACTGACCTTCATAAAAATGATTCAGTCTTGGATCACCACCAGCTACCAAGCACCTGATGCTGATGTAACCGAATAATTTTTTTTGAAATGTCAGATCCCTTCAAGACTACCTATGCTGATGCTGAGTGACTATCCTGTTATGCTGAGTGACTATCCTCTTCCTCCTCAATGATCATGCTTATAGCTTGTAAGAATATTTTTGGATCTGAGTGCCACCACCAGTGGCTAAGGCCCAATTTTTCAGCCCCTGTTAAAACAGGGCCGTGTAATTACAATTTTTGATGCAATATTTTACAAGGAGGGTTCGTTGCTGCACTCAACTAGAGTATCTGTGAGGGGTTGCAGTGTTGTGGCACCAGCACCAGTGCCTGAGGCCCAATTTTTCAGCCCCTGTTTAACAGGGGCATGTAATTACAATTTTTGATGCAATACTTTACAGCAGGGCTTGTTCCTGCGCTCCAACTAAAGTATCTGTGAGGGGTTGCAGTGTTGTGGCACCAGCACCAGTGCCTGAGGCCCAATTTTTCAGCCCCTGTTAAGCAGGGGCTTGTAATTACAATTTTTGATGCAATATTTTACAGGATGGCTCATTCCTGCTCTCCAACTAGAGTATCTGTGAGGGGTTGTAGTGTTGTGGCACCAGTGCCTAAGGCCGTGTTCAACAGGGACACGTAATTACAATTCTTGAGCTAATATTTCACAGCAGGGCCCGTTTCTGCGCCCACCAAGAGTAACTGTGAGGACTTATGCCCTGTACACATGGTCGGATTTTCCGATGGAAAATGTCCGATCGGAGCGTGTTGTCGGAAATTCCGACCGTGTGTGGGCTCCATCAGACATTTTCCATCGGATTTTCCGACACACAAAGTTTGAGAGCAGGCTATAAAATTTTCCGACAACAAAATCCGATCGCGTCAATTCCGACCGTGTGTGCCACGCTTGCTCAGAAGAAATTTCGAGACGGAACAGCTCGGTCTGGTAAACTTAGCGTTCGCAATGGATACAGCACTTTCGTCACGCTGCAATGTTAAAAATGGTTTAATACAGCGCACTCTCTTCTTCTTTATAATGTGAGAAGAATTAAGTAGTTTTGCTGCTCATATTCACACAGACTTCTCACAAACTTCTTTCTTTACTATTTATCGGGATTCCCTCAATATATTTTGATTTGTCACATCTGACAACATTATTTTTGTGTTGTATTTTTTTTTTTTTGTTTTAAGACAGATTTTTTTTTTTTTGGTTTGTATTTTTTTCAAGGCTGATCTTTGTTTTATTGTATTTTTAGTTTTACTCCAGAATATTTTTTGTGTGTGTTTTGTGTGTCAAGTTACCACAACACCATTGTTATCTTATATTATTGAATCTCAAGGAGATTGTTTGGTGTTGGTGTCTTTTGTTAAATTCACATTGTACTTTAGAAATGTACCTTAATCGTCACCAACAAACTGTCCTTTTTGAATGAAAACACACATAGGAGAGTATAATAGAAAAAAAATTCATTTATTAAGGGCTCACAACTAAACAAAGAGGGAGGCAACGCTGGAGAAACAGCAGAAATGGGTGAAGCCTTGGACCCCCAGGGCACACATCAACTATTTTCAAGCAAAATTGGTGACCTGAGGAGTCCTTATCTAAACGGGAGTGCAGTCTGGTCCAGAAGTCCCAGAGATCCGGAAAGCAGCAGATGACATCTGTGTCCCCAGGCTGTGGTCATACAAGAGACTGCATCTTTTGCCAGACCAGACTGAACCCAGGGCCATCACTCTCTGGTCTTCCTTCCACGCCTCCTTCCACGCTGTGGCTCTGGTGGTGGAGTTGTGGCAGGAGGAGGAGGAGGAGAAGGGGGAGGGGCCAACTCACTCAGGTGGGTATTGGGTGTTAGTTCCCCACTCACCCCCTTACTTAGGACTTTATACAGAAGGTCCTCACATATTTTGCGTTGACCCTCCTGCATGCCCTGCAGTTTTGTGGCAGCCATGCAGGCAAACGCCTCTTCGGGAGTGGGTAAGGCTCGGAGGAACGCAGAAGCCTCCTGAAATTAGCCTGAGTGCAGAATCCTGCATGTGAGTCGCCTTCCTCGCTCTTTTGTATGGAAGGCGGAGGGGAGGAACCTGCGATTCGGTCAGGCTTCGACTTGTCCCAGGCTTCTCCTGGCTGACACTTAGCCCCGCCTCCTCCTGGCTGCAACTTAGCCCCGCCTCCTCCTGGCTGCCACATTCCACAGCCTCCTCCTGGCTGAGGTCTTCCTGTGTATGAAAAAGGGACATTGTTTTAGTATTTGTTTCATCGATCACACACAATTTTCACCTCCTGACTGTTGCAAATTGAATGTTAACAAATATAACAGATTATCCTTCTGAGCCCAGCATTTTTCATTCTTGTCCCAATTTTGGGTGCCCACTACTGTCTATTGATATGTAAAACACTTTTTGCAATCAGCAAGTAGTGATCAATAATAACATCTAGTAAACATCATTTCTTTATTGACCAGAAATCTGTAGAACAATGCTATACCTGACTCCAGCTGGGCTCCTCCACTTCTTCCTGGCTGGAAGGCCCAGGTTGGACATCGGAAGCCTCAGCTGGGGTGGAAGGAAGAGTGGAAGGAAGGGTTGAGAGGGATTCCCTGGCTTCAGTGTGGTCTGACAGAAATCGTAGTCTCTCATAGTACCACAGCCTGGGGACATAAACGTCATCTGCTGCAGCTCCTGATCTCTGGGAATCCGTGACCTTCTTGCGCTCCCTAAGATAAGTGCTCCTCAGGCCACCAATTTTGGTTTTTAAATAAGGGATGGTTGCTGTGGGGACCACCGGCTTCACCAACTCCAGCAGTTTCTCCAGCGCTGCCTGCCTCTTTTGTTTATTGTTGTAATGGGGATGTCTCACCTGCCAAAGACAGGGAAGCTCCCTGTACTTGTTTATGAACAGGGGGAGGAAATTGTGGTCGTTGAAGCCATCCATTTTCTCTGCAAGACACAACACAAGACAAACCCTAAGGTCAGGCCAAACTCTCCTAATCTTGTTACAATATAGGCTTCAATTTCTAAGCAGTATAGGCCCAGGTTTAGATCTTACCTTCGTTATCACGATCGGCGCCTCCGATGCTCCTTCCTCCGCTCACAGATCGTACCTAATACGCACGCGTGTTACGCTTTATACACACTGCGCATGCATGTAACTACGCCTGCCCCTGACGTTCTTTATAGTCTATTCCCCGCCCCTTTTTGTTCTGCCCAGTGGGGGAAGAGCACATGGCGGAGACACAACAGGTGAGTGCTAATTACAGCAACGAGGAGGAGGAAAGCCCGGATTCGGAGACGTCCTGATCCAGAAGGAGATGATTTAAGGCCTCAAATATGTCCTTTGGGGAGATGTTGGAGATGGTGGACATCCTGAAGAAGGCCGACTATGATGGAAAGTATGGACCTTACCCCAACCCCAATGTTAGAAAGGCCAAGATCATGGAGTAAGTGGTCAAAAGTCTGCACCGGAATTTCGGGGGAACGTCGATCGAAAGATCAGCTCAGGAAACAGTGGTCGGACCTCAAATTACGAGAACATGAGCAGTACAGAAAGATCCAGAGAGTGCTGCAAAAAAGTAAGTAGTTGTGCTGTGTTCCTATTCTTTTTGGCTTTATTACGTTCGTGCTGCTCAATGTGCTTTTCTTAAAAGTGTACATTTTAAAATGGCAACTTTCATGTTCATGGGCACATTATTCGTTCGTATCAAACATTTTTCTTTCGGCCTATAAAACACCATTGTTTTGGCCATATGCATTTGGCCACGTTTTTTACGCCCTACTGTAGATGGCTTTGTTACTAGAATGAAATGCCAACTAGATTCTGTGTAAGGAGAGGACACTGAGCAGCTGTTTTCACATCTGGACACTGGAGCACTAGTGTGGGACACTAGAACACCATTTTTATTAGGGGGGCCACACAGGTGCTCCAGTGTATACTATGGGGGGGTCTCCATCTGACCCCCAACACAAGAAGAGCAGGAGGAAGAAGACGTGGTGGAACTAGTCACCACAACAGGTGAGTGTCTGCGACCACACGCTCAGGTAAGAGATGGATGCCGGCATATTTTTCATACTTGTTTTTGTTTGGTTTCTCTCTTTTTAGGTGATCGTGATGTTGTGGATCCAGATCCTTTCACCTCTGAAAGTGCACAGATCCTGATCGGGGAGATCATGGGGTGTAATTTAGCATTGGAAAACCTCAATAAAAACATCAATGATGTTATTCAAAAAAATAAGAACATCATTGATGTTTTGGGTAGAGTTTAAAACCCCTCCAAATCCCTTTTTTTTGTGTGCTACAATGTTCTAAATGTTTTATGGATTTTTAGAAAAGCCAAATTTGGAGGATGCACACAGTGTGCCAACATGTGCTATCTGCCATCACGGGAGATCAATGGACGCGTTTTGGGGGTGCAACCCCTTCCTCAATAATAAAGTAGCTGAGAGGAAGGGGTTTCTCCCCCAAAACACGTCCCTTGATCCCCCATGATGGCAGGTTGCACATGTTGACATTTGGAAATTTGTGTGCATCTTCCAAATTTGGCTTTTCCTGGGGTGACTTCACCCCATCTGAACGCAATATCAAACACAGTTCCTAAATACTCATGTCTGATATTGCCTTCAAGTTCTACCAAATGTGAACTTTGTAAGTTCAAGATTTGTGTCTTTCTTGTTGGTTTTACACATGCCTGTTTTATCCTAAATGGACATTTCTATTTGTGATAATTCCACCCCAAAAATTGTTATACAACAAACATGTTGGTTTGTTTTAAAAACCTTTTCTAAATACACATGTGATTGTGCAGGTATTAAAAAGATTGTTAATCAAGAATGTGTTGATTATTGTCTGAATGCTACAACACTTTTGTGGTGATGTAATTGCTGTTTTCTGTGACAATGGGGGTTATTTCCTAAGGGCAAATCCTCTTTGCACTACCAGTGCAGTTTCAGTGCAGTTTCAGGTGCACTTGTAGTGCAAAGTGTCTTTGCCTTTAGTAAATAAAACCCAACAGTGCTTTGTAAGGTTACACAATCACACCATTTTCTGGACTCACCACATTTCGGTCAGGGTCAGCTAAAACAAACACAAGCAGTAAATGTCACCAAAGATTTGCAATTTTTTTTTTATTGGATCAAGGTTTCACAAATTGTCTGGCATATTGATGGCCCCCCTACCCGCAAAGAACTCAAGGTATCTTAACCGGACATTACGGGCACACAGGGAGGGCAAGCCAGGACGGCCACTTTCAAGCGCCGTCAGGATTGTTTCATTTATAATTCCGGCCTCAGGCCCAACTGAGCCAGCATAGTTGGCAGAATGTTGCCGTAAAAAGTTATGTAGAACATAGCACACCAGGATTATATGATTCAGTTTATACTCCGCCATATGGATGGGTGTAAGAAATAGGCGGAACCAGCTGGCCATGATTCCAAATGTGTTCTCCACCACTCTTCTGGCTCTGGCCAGCCGGTAATTAAAAACCCTCTGTTCCGGGGTGAGGGTCCTCATCGGGAATGGCCACATAAGATGGTCCCCCAGCGCAAATGCTTCATCCGCAACGAAGACAAATGGGGGTCCTTCCACATTCTCTTCTGGAGGTGGCAAGTCCAAGCTGCCATTCTGTAAAACTCCGTCTGGGTGATGACTCCACCATCGGACATCCGGCCATTCTTCCCCACGTCCACATACAGGAACTCGTAATTAGCCGACACCACCGCCAACATCACAATACTATTGAACCCCTTGTAATTATAATAGTATGACCCCGAGTTGGGGGGTGGGACGATGTGGACGTGTTTCCCATCAATTGCCCCTCCACAGATAGGAAAGTCCCACCGCTGGGCAAAGTGGGAGGCCACTGTCTGCCATTCCTGTGGCGTGGAAGGAAACTGTTGAGGAAAACAAAAATAAATGAGTATTTTTGCACATAAACATGGAAAGCAGATTAGACACAAACATTCTTGGCCAACATCCAGATAACATTTATTAAGGGGAATTTTACAACACCAAAGTATAAGGTACACCTATCATATTCCCCCCCTCTCATGGGCCATTAATAACATTATAGGGGGTGGGGGAATCTTGGACAGGTAACCCTCTCCACTTCATTGAGAGATGAATGCCTCAATAATGGGTATTACTTGGAACAGCCCCTCCTTAGTTACACTATTGGCAGACCACTGGACAGGTAAGAAGTGTCATAATACAAAGATATAAATACACACTGTACACATTTGAGCACATTTGGACATTCTGCTATTACCTATCAAGATAATAATATAATACAAAAACTTTAAACAGTACCATTTGAAAGTATACAGGCAGGCCCTTGCACTACATGCTTTGGGGAATTCATCCATAAATCTGACCACAAAAGAGGTGGGTATAGTGTGTATGGAATAAAAAAATCTCACGCTGGAAAAACAAAAATAAAATTAAGCAGCAGTAAACAGTGCGACAACACCAAATAGCAATGTAAAAATAATAAACTGCGCTAAATACTCATTATGTTATTTAAAACGTTATTTAGGTGGAAAAATTGAATACCACAAAGAAATATATTTTTTTTAAATTGAAAATAAAGTCTAGATATCTCCTATGATGAAAAAAACTCCAGATCGCCAAAATACTTCAACATATATGGATGAAATGATAATCCAGATATCACAAGAGTAAGTTGCCCTTACCAGAACACCAAACAAAATAGACAAATGGCTTAAACCCAGCCAGGGCCTTTGGGATGGAACCGTTCAGCTCTGTCCAGGTTCAAGATATGATTCCCTCAGTAAATATAGGAGAAAAAAATAACAAAAAGGCTGGCCATAGTGTAGTATGGTTATATACGTGTGTGGACATACAAACGTACCAACACCCCGGTGTGCACACAAAAACAAAGGGTGATATCCCACCACCGTGGCTGTAAAATGTGCTTACCGACTCACAGTGGTAGCTAGGCTCTATATCACACTAAGAATCGATCAATAGGTGAAAAGAAATGATTGATTCGCCCTCTGTAGCCAGGAAATCCATGTCCTCAGTCCATGACCCAAAAAGGAAATAAACTATCCATGGTGTAATACATTCAAGGAACGTTTTAATAAATAAAAATAATGCACTTACAAACAGAAGGATGAATTTCGCATGAATATTGTACAAAACGCCGGCCGGCATAAAATCACAAAGCGGAGCTCGTCCTACTTCCTGGTCACATGGTAGCGTCACTACGTGCGTACCCAGATGCGTTTCGTCATCAAATGGACGTTCTCAATGCGGATGAGCAGCGCAGTGAGCCACCACTATTATATAGGCAACCAAGCCTCATTCTGAGATACAAGCACAAGGACGCCATCTTAGGTATGGGCAAATGCCCTGACATCCACCAGGATGTGTGGATGGTTAAAATTACATAGCCCAAAAGGAGCAACTAGCAACGCCATGCTGGATATGGGCAACCGCCCAAACTTCAAACGGGATATGCAGACATTATATCCCAGGAGCGTGCCCAGCAGCGTTGCTACCAAAGTAAAATCAAACAAAACTAACCACCTATTAAGGAAATCTTATATAATTAAAAACCTATAGAAAATTATGTGAGTGATTGGATCCTATTAGGCATGAATAAATAGATCCGTGTAAACACACAATCTAAATGGATGCCCGGATCCATAATAAATTAACCTCTATAAAAAATGTATTTGCTGAGAAATATATATTTATAGTGTATCTAGATAAGTGTGTCTAATTAGTGAAAATGAATAAATAAATTAGGTAAGTGTCCAATCAATAAATAAAAATGCAAAATTATGATATAATATGTAATCAAAAAATTGTGTGTATAGACCCACATGTGTAAATATATTTTAAAGAGTTGTGTTGAACAAATTATATCGTGATACAAAAAATGTTTATAAAAAATTAAAGAACTAGTTAGAATTAATTATTAAAATATAATAAATCAACTATAACATATATGGATAATATAAAAAATTATAATTAAAAAATCTATAATTATATGAATTTCCGCACCCTATTATCCTCTAGCAAGTAGCTCAGAGCGAGTTCACATCATTCTATAAAATTACAAACAAAATCAAATACTTAAGAATTGTCAATAAAAGCATTTACATCTGTATCAATGTTCAATCCATAGGGGGCGTAAGTCCTCAACCTATGGATCCAGCTCATCTCTAATTGGGATATCCCCCTAATCAATGAACTCCCCCTTCAATGGGGTTTAAACCTATCTATCCCCAAAAAAATGGTTTTGGAGGGATTCCTATCATGCACCAATAAATAGTGTTTAGACACTGAATGGTTCCTGAAGCCTGTTAGAATATTAGTGATGTGTTCATTAAGTCGCACCTGAAGAGGTCGCTTAGTTCTGCCCACATATTGCAGGCCACATGGGCACTGCAACAAATAGACAACTCTTTCGGTGGCACAAGTAATAAATGGTTTAATCATGTGTCTCTCCTGTGTACTGGTAGAAATAAAGGTGGTAGTATGTCTATGGGAACATGCACTCAAAGTACAGACTCTACATTTTCTGCATTGGTAAAAACCAGTTAACTGGTCAAAAAAAGTTGGTCTTGTGACCGGAGGGTTCAAGATATTAGGGGCCAGCTGATTTCTCAATGAGGGTGCCCCCCTAAAAACCACACGAGGCCTATCCGGTAGGACCCCATTGAGAATAATATCACTCTTAATGACATGCCAAAGTTTGTATATTAAACTCTTAATGTTGTTATGCTGTAAAGAAAAAGTCGTCACAAAAGGGACACCCAACTTAAAATTATCCCTGACATTGGGGCCTCTCTCAGCTAGTAAATTATCTCTATTAACAAGTTGCACAGTCTCCAAAGTTTTCTCAAGGGAATCTTTTGAATATCCCTTTTGCGAAAACCTTTCCGTGAGAACCTCTGCCTGTGCAATGAATTCCAGATGGCTGGAACAGTTCCTCTTAATTCGAAGATATTGGCTTTTCGGAATCGATTCCAGCCATGGGCGGTAATGGCAACTGTCAACTGGTATAAATGAATTCCTATCAGTTTCTTTGAAAAATGTAGACGTGACCAACTTGTCACCGCCCACAGAAATTTTTAAGTCAAGAAAATTAATAGTAGTCTGACTCATTTCATAGTTCAATTTGATCCCAATACAATTGGCATTAAGAGCAGACAAAAACTCCTGCAAGGCCAGGTGCTCACCCTCCCATAGGAGGAGGATGTCATCTATGTATCTAGCCCATAGGACCAGCTGGGGGGTGTCCTGGGCATAGATGACATCCTCCTCCCATTTCCCCATAAAAAGGTTCGCCAGGCTGGGGGCATATTTAGCCCCCATAGCCACTCCCACATCTTGTCTGTAAAAATTGTTGTTGAACCAGAAATAATTGTGGGAGGCGGCATACCTTAATAAATCCATCAAAAATGATATTTGGGCCTGAACAAGGCCAGAATCTCTAATCAAAAAATATTCAACGGCCTCAAAACCCAACTCATGTGAGATGTTGGTGTATAGGGATGTCACGTCTGCAGTGACTAGCCACATCCCAGTGCGATACTGAACCCCAGCAAGTAATTAAATGACATGCCTGGAGTCTTTAACATATGAGGGAAACTTCTGTACCAAGGGTTGTAAGAAATCAATATATCTGCGCACCCAGAACGTCAATGAATCAATGCCACTGACAATAGGACGTCCCGGGGGGCAGACAATACTCTTGTGTATTTTTGGTAAGTAATAGATGGTGGGTGTGCGTGGGGCCGTGGGTATTAGATATAAGCCCTCTTTCTCTGTGAGGATCCCCATCTGTCGACCTCTCATCACAATCACTTTAAGTGCCCTCAAATATTTAGCTTTGGGATCAGAGGGGAGAAGTGTATAAGTGGAACTGTCATTAAGAATCCTATGCATTTCCTGCATATAATCTTGTCGATCCAAAACAACAATCCCACCCCCTTTATCAGCTGTCCTCAGGGCCATCTTTAATTTTGATTGGGCCCTGGGCAAACATTTTCTTGGGGCCCCCCCTCCATTCTGAGACATACAAAAAATAGCAGGTAGACTCAAAATCAGTTAAATGCAGCAGATCACACAGCGATTGCAATTGTTTGCCAGAGGTTACAGCCTATCATTACTGCTCAATGGCTGGTTTCTAGAGGTTACAACACATAATTTCTGCTTGCCGATTGGTTGCTAGAGGTTAATGTACATTATTAGCGCTCACTAATTGGTTGCTAGGGGTTACAGCACATCATTAGCACTTACTGATTGGTTGCTAGAGATTAAAGCAGATCACTACTGTTTGCTGATTGGTTGCTAGAGGTTCATGCACATCATTACCTCTCACTGAGCAGTGGAGCAATCCCAAATAATTGAGCAAGTAAAGGGGCACATTAATACACATACTACAGGAGAGGTTCAGAGACTGCGGACATACTGCAGGAGACAATCAGAGACTGCGGACATACTGCAGGAGACACTCAGAGGCTGTGTACATACTGCAGGAGACAATCAGAGACTGTGTACATACTGCAGGAGACAATCAGAGTCTGCGGACATACTGCAGGATACAATCAGAGACTGCGGACATACTGCAGGAGATTAACAGAGACTGCGGACATACTGCAGGAGACAATCAGAGACTGTGGAAATACTGCAGGAGACACTCAGAGACTGCGGACATACTGCAGGAGATTAACAGAGACTGCGGACATACTGCAGGATACAATCAGAGACTGCGGACATACTGCAGGAGATTAACAGAGACTGCGGACATACTGCAGGATACAATCAGAGACTGCGGACATACTGCAGGAGATTAACAGAGACTGCGGACATACTGCAGGAGACAATCAGAGACTGTGGAAATACTGCAGGAGACACTCAGAGACTGCGGACATACTGCAGGAGATTAACAGAGACTGCGGACATACTGCAGGAGACACTCAGAGACTGCAGACATACTGCAGGAGACAATCAGAGACTGCGGACATACTGCAGGAGACAATCAGAGACTGCGGACATACTGCAGGAGACAATCAGAGACTGTGTACATACTGCAGGAGACAATCAGAGACTGCGGACATACTGCAGGAGACAATCAGAGACTGCGGACATACTGCAGGAGACAATCAGAGACTGCGGAAATACTGCAGGAGACACTCAGAGACTGCGGACATACTGCAGGAGATTAACAGAGACTGCGGACATACTGCAGGAGATTAACAGAGACTGCGGACATACTGCAGGAGACAATCAGAGACTGCGGACATACTGCAGGAGACACTCAAAGGCTGCGGACATACTGCAGGAGACAATCAGAGACTGCGGACATACTGCAGGAGACACTCAGAGACTGCAGACATTATACAGGGAATGGTCAGAGAACTTTCAGCAATGCACAGCTTTACAGATAAATAACACAGCTCAGGGTTTAAACATTCAGGCATTTTATGGGTGTAAGGACATACCTGGCCAGCCAAACTTACTACATACATTCAGGACTGTGGGCGGGGCTTCCACTCTCTGCTCTCACTAAAGCAGCTGGGAGCTCCACTGATGCTTTGTTGGGGGGCCCACATCACCCGTGAATGGTCGCCCCGATGACAGCTTTGCAGAGCGCACAGAGGATATGGGAGGATGTATTCCATGCTAGCCAGCTGAGAGGGGCGGGGCCGGGAGCTCCACTGTCCCACGTGCAGCCTGTGTACTGGGAATAGAGCGCCTGTAGTGAGAGCCAGTGATCGGAGTGGGAGTGTCATTGGAGCTCCCGGCCCCGCCCCGGACCTCTGTATTCACCAGCCAGTATAGAGGGGGCGGGGCCGGAAGCTCCACTGACACTCCCACTCCGATCACTGGCTCTCACTACAGAAGCTCTTTTCTAAGTACACAGGCTGCACGTGGGCGGGGTCAGAGCGTCAGTGGAGCTCCGGGCCCCGCCCCCTCTCAGCTGGCTAGCGAGGAATACATCCTCCCGTGTCCTCTGTGCGCTCTGCAAAGCTGTGATCGGGGCCCCAATTCACGGCTAGCGCGGGCCCCCCAACAAATATTGGGCCCAGGGCAAGTGCCCCGTTTGCCCTGCGCTAAAGACGGCCCTGGCTGTCCTGATAACTAAATCCCTGTTGTTGCATAGGGAGTCCAAACCTTCTTGCAGGGTTTTATTCAGTCTAGCTTTCTTAACCTCCAATTGGTCCAGGTCTTTAAGCATACCATCCCTAAAGACCCGTAGTGCTGGTGCCAATGTACCTGGGGGGTTAAATAGGGAAGCATTTCTCAGCCCTGAATGGATAATCCCCATCTCACTTGTTCTTGTATCACTAATAGGGTGATTCATCATATATCTCTTGATACTTAACTTTCTGACAAATTTATGGATATCCATAAATGTTTGAAACTTGTTTAGTCTAGTGGGTGGGACAAACTTAAGCCCCTTATCTAGTATGGCTTTTTCAGAATTAGTTAATGTTTTAGAACTGAGGTTAAAAATCCCTGTGCCAACTATATTTTTGGTCTTTTGAGCGGCTCGTATCCACCTCCCCCCTCTGATTCCTCTCCTCTTTCTCTTTGCCTTTTGGTGCCCTGGTTTGGCTTGTGAAAACCCCAACAGGTGGAATCAGTGGGGACAGGGGCTCCCATGGGAGGTATGTGCCCATTAGGAGTTTGATATGGCAAAGTGGGGGTATTACCTCCAATCTGGCTAAAGTTCCCATCAGGACCCTCTCTATCTACAAGGGGGAAGAAAAAATTGGAAGTGGGTATATTGGCTTCCCATTCCGTCTCTACTATTGGATACTCTGATCTCATTGGTTGATAATCAGAGTACCCACCACCTCGAGCTTTCCAAGCTTCCTGCTGATTGACAGAGCGCCCTCTACCCCTTTGATTGTAATGGGGACCCCAACCTCTTCCTCTCGGTGGTGGGGGTGTCCTATATTGGGGCGCATATCCCTGCTGATACCCCATGGGGTTATAATCTGAGGGTTGGGTGAATCTGGGAGGGCCACTGTGTCGTGGCTGTCCTCTATAGAAACCCCTATGGTTCCCACTATTTTCCCTATGGGGTGATTGCTGATAATATTTGTTCCCTATTTTATTTGTTGATTTTACATAGGGAACCCCCCGCTTATTAAGATTATGGGCAGCATATGGCAAGGTTGGGGGACCCCTATTGGGATTACCAGGTTCATTAGTTGTACAGATCTCCATCTCATTATTGTTTTGCTTGGCCAATTCCTCAAGGAGTTTTTTCTGCCATTCAAACACAATTTTACCATGATAGTCTGAGAGATCTCTATTGAACTTTTTCTTTTTCTTGATCCTTTGATCCTTATCTTTTTTTTCTAGAATTTTTAAGAGGTTCTGAGATTTGGCTAAATATTCTTCACTCCCCATATATGGGTGTAATTTTTCTTTAATACTCTTAATTTCATCATCCAATTTGGCTAGTTTAATAGTCTTTCTTTCAATCATAAATTTAATGAGAGAAATCTCTGCTTGATTGAAATATTTAAACCAGCCCTCTAAATCTACATCTCCTTTCTGGGGCGCTACGTCCCATCTGAGACTTCTGGGAACCATTGAGTGTTTGGTATAGGTATCCAAGTAGGCTATATCCCACTTCGTATGATTCTCAGAGACCATGAGGTTCTTAAGTCTCACAAAAATTCCCCCCAAATCACTTTCATCACTTTTATATGCCTCAAAAACCCCTTCTACATTAACCATATTAGTGGCACGAAATTCAAAGATATCCATACTTGAATAGGTTTCCCAAATATCAAAATATAACCAGCTGCAGTAAATAAGTCAAATACAGTATACAATAAAAAAATTCCGCGCTGGAAAAACAAAAATAAAATTAAGCAGCAGTAAACAGTGCGACAACACCAAATAGCAATGTAAAAATAATAAACTGCGCTAAATACTCATTATGTTATTTAAAACATTATTTAGGTGGAAAAATTGAATACCACAAAGAAATATATTTTTTTAAAATTGAAAATAAAGTCCAGATATCTCCTATGATGAAAAAAACTCCAGATCGCCAAAATACTTCAACATATATGGATGAAATGATAATCCAGATATCACAAGAGTAAGTTTCCCTTACCAGAACACCAAACAAAATAGACGAATGGCTTAAACCCAGCCAGGGCCTTTGGGTTGGAACCGTTCAGCTCTGTCCAGGTTCAAATTCATCCTTCTGTTTGTAAGTGCATTATTTTTATATATTAAAATGTTCCTAGAATGTATTACACCATGGATAGTTTATTTCCTTTTTGGGTCATGGACTGAGGACATGGATTTCCTGGCTACAGAGGGCGAATCAATCATTTCTTGTCACCTATTGATCGATTCTTAGTGTGATATAGAGCCTAGCTACCACTGTGAGTCGGTAAGCACATTTTACAGCCACGGTGGTGGGATATCACTCTTTGTTTTTGTGTGCACACCAGGGTGTTGGTACGTTTGTATGTCCACACACGTATATAACCATACTACACTATGGCCAGCCCTTCTGTTATTTTTTTCTCCTATATTTACTGAGGGAATCATATCTTGAACCTGGACAGAGCTGATCGGTTCCATCCCAAAGGCCCTGGCTGGGTTTAAGCCATTCATCTATTTTGTTTGGTGTTCTGGTAAGGGCAACTTACTCTTGTGATATCTGGATTATCATTTCATCCATATATGTTGAAGTATTTTGGCGATCTGGAGTTTTTTTTCATCATAGGAGATATCTGGACTTTATTTTCAATTTAAAAAAAATATATTTCTTTGTGGTATTTAATTTTTCCACCTAAATAACGTTTTAAATAACATAATGAGTATTTAGCGCAGTTTATTATTTTTATAGTGTGTATGGGTTTGGCAAAGTCAGCAGATAGATGATTGAGGATAGATAGAGAATTGGGATCAGCAGACTTAGCAGTTGGGGGAAGGGAGGGTTAATAAAAATGATTTGGGGACTCTACAAAAAAAAAGCCTCTGGCACTCTGCCTGAATTTAAAGCACAAATCACATTTCTAAACATTTTAGGGGTTGTTTGGGGTAAAGCACTACTATGGAGCTGATAAAATACATTGTTAAGTGACTACATGAGGTGAATATAGGGCCAGGAGAGCATGCTGGGGAGGTAAGTGAAGGCAAATATGTATGAAGGACTAAAAATAAAAACCATAAAATTACAGCATGCATGAGGACAAAGTGGACATTCACAGCATATTACAATCATGGTAATTAGGGAATGAGGAAAGAAATACAATATATTAGCAAACATTCAATACAATAAAATGTGATATTAAAGGATAAAAATCTTACCTTAAGATACTCCTTCTGCAGGACCTGGATGATGGCAGAACAGGTCTCTGGGATAATGATACCCAGAGCCTGGGGGGAGATGCCTGTCGAGAACTTCAAATCCTGCAGGCTTCTCCCTGTCGCCAAGTACCGCAGGGTAGCGACGAGCCTCTGCTCCGGAGTGTTGGCTTGCCTCATGCAGGTATCCTGCCTGCTGATATAGGGGGTCAGCGAAGCCAACAAACAGTGAAATACGGGGGTCCATCATCCTGAGAAAGTTCCTGAAATCATCAGGATTATTCTCACGGATCTCATGGAGCAAAGGCATATGACAGAACTGGTCACGCTGAAGCAACCAATTCTTGGTCCATGAACTCTTCCCCACCCTGTTTATAGACTGGACTTGTGTCAAGCTCAGGACCCCAACACCAAGCCCCCACACAGCACGAACTCTACGAGGAGTACGTATATGCAACATGGCTAGAAAACGGTCGGCTGCTCAGAACGAAGTAACAGAACGCACTGAAGAACAGCAAGGCCTGTGAAGAGCGACCTTAAAAACAGCAACGAACGAACAAGAACACAAAGACTAATCCAAGTCACGCTTAGCTTGCTTGCACGCACTGAAGAGCAGATAAAAACCCACAAGCACAAACTGAACCGCAGAAAATGATCTGAAAGCCACGAGTCTGAAAAAGCGTGAATCGTCTCTCACCAAACTTTTACTAACACGAGATTAGCAAAAGGAGCCCAAAGGGTGCCACGCTTGGTTCTGAAATGGCCTTTTCTAGTCTTGTCGTACGTGGTTGACGTCACCGCGTTCTTGTCGATCGGAAATTCCGACAACTTTGTGCGACTGTGTGTACTCAAAACAAGTTTGAGCCAACATCCGTCGGAAAAAATCCTAGGATTTTGTTGTCGGAATGTCCGATCAATGTCCGACTGTGTGTACGGGGCACTACAGTGTTGTGGCACCAGCACCACCACCACCAAAGGCCCAATTTTTCTGACCCTGTTCAACAGGGGCATGTAATTACAATTCTTGATCTAATATTTCACAGCAGAGCCTGTTCCTGCTCCCACCAAGAGTAACTGTGAGGGCTTACAGTGTTGTGGCAACAGCAACACCTAAGGCCCCAATTTCTGCAGAGTATATAGGGCAGTCCCCTACTTTCAAACATCCAACTTACATACGACTCCTACTTGCAAACGGAAGGAGACAACAGGAAGTGAGATGAAATCTACCCCTAGGAAGGGAAATTCTCTCCTGTAAGAGTTAATATGGGAAAAACGTGTCTCCTTTCCACTGATGAATGTATGGGGACTAATGCGCAAAAACCACAATATAAACGAAAATCTGAAACTATCAGTAAGGTACCTGGTAGAGAGCTGCCAACATAGATGGGTCCACTCAGTTCCCCCAAGAAAACAATAAATATGTATGAAATATGTGGCGCTACTCTATCAATCAGTACCAATCCTACCCGTAATCATCTAAGACAAAGAATAAAGTTGACAAAGTTGACTCCAAAATGCTAATTCATACCAGGAAAAAGTTATAGTGAATTAGGGACTACTACACAGGAGTCCAACAACAAACACATCAGTTCCAAAATATAAGAATAAGTGACTGAAAATCAACCATTAAAGTGCCCAGTGCAAACTAAAATAAATAATATATAAGCCACCCCGTCTGAAAGGGAAGTGACAATAATCAATGAAATTGTGATTTCTTCCCAAACTGGTTGAAAAGCAAATAATCCCTGGTGTTGGGTAAATATCAAACAACTCTTAAAAGTGTATCTCATAGGATAGCAACTGAAAATCAAATCAAATGGTCCCTAGTGCTAATAACAAAGGAAATTTAAAAGTGAATCTCATACAAATATGTACAGCAAACTGTCATGATGTGCAAAAAATAATAATAATAAAATGATGCGTGCAGAAATTCATATCAATATCAATCTAAAATATCAGAATCAAAATTTAAACAGTGATAATAGTGCAGCCATGCCATTATAAACACACTAATGCGCTATACATAAATAACTAATAAATAATAAATATAAGGACTGACAATCCTACAGCAAAGATGCCGTCCAAAAAGTGACAATAGTGTGATTCAGTCCATAAAAAAGTGCAACTGTGATGAGTAGTGTCCACAAGGAACGATCTTTAAATAAAGTGGCAAGTGTGCAGTAACTGGTGCTCTTCTTTTATAAACGTTCTGGTGCACACACCAAGTGTTTCCCCCAGCCTCTCACCTCAAGCAGCGGCCCCCAGTGGGCCAAATAGAGCGGATAAATATTCCTGGAGAGGATGGGCTTCCTGGAGCGATGTCAGCAGATCTGTTTCTCCGAATCTCCTCCCGCCGCTCCCAATAATCCCAGCAATAGTTAGGAACAAAGGAGAGGTCTCATGGTGTAGTAATTTACAAACTAGTTTTATTGACAAACGTAGTAACTTACATTTAAAATCACAGCGATCAATGGATGTAGTGAGCTTCCGGGTTCTGGGATCTGGGGGCCCTCTTGTTAAAGGGGGCTTCGAGATTTTGATAAGCCCCCCACCCACAGACCCCCACAACCACTGGGCAAGGGTTGTGCGGATGAGGCTCTTTTCCCCATCAACATGGGGACAAGGTGTTTTGGGGGGACCCCCACGCCATTTTTTTTATTTTGGGGCAGGGTTCCCCTAATATACATACCAGACCTGAAGGGACTGGTATGGATTTTGGGGGGACCCCATGCCATTTTTTAAAAATTTTGCAGCGGGGTTCCCCTTAATTACGTATACCAGACCCAAAAAGCCTGTTATGGACTGGGGGGGAACCCAGGCTGTTTTTTTAAATGATTTTTATCTATATTGCCGGGATCCGACAATACATTACAGCCGCAAGCAATTTTGAATGACATTTTTTCCTTTAGAAATGTCATTTTGCTGTGGTACTATTATGAACATGGGATAGATGCGCTATTTTAACAGGCAGACTAAGGAGACCCCCAGGCATGATATTTAACCACTTCCCGCCCAGCCTATAGCAGAATGATGGCCGGGAAGTGGCTCTGTTATCCTGATTGGGCGTCATATGATGTTCAGCAAGATAACATGTTGCCGCGAGTGCAGCGTGTCAGTTTGACACCCCGCATCTCCGATCGTGATAAGAAGCCTCTGTCAGAGGCTTTTTATCATGTGATCAGCTGTAACCAATCACGGCTGATCACAGCGTAAACCAGGAAGTGCCGGTAAACGGCATTCCTGAGTTTGCGCTGACAGGGAGGGCCGATATGAGCCGATCAGTGGCTCTCCCTTTCAAAGGGAGGGTCTGTGCTGATAATCAGCACATTGATTATCAGCACAGCCCCCTCAGATGTGCAAAAAACACTACCAATCAGTGCCTACCACAGTGCCAATCAGAGCCCACCACAGTGCCAATCAGTGCCCAGCAGTAACATCTGTCAGTAACACATCAGTACCTCATCATCAGTGCTGCCCATCTCTGCCCCCTCTCTCTCCCTGCTCTATCTCTCTCCCTGCTCTTTCTCAGCCCCCTCTCTCTCTCTGCTCCCTCTCTCTCCCTGGTCTCTCTCTCAGCCCCCTCTCTCTCCCTGCTCTCTCTCTCAGCCCCCTCTCTCTCCCTGCTCTCTCTCTCAGCCCCCCTCTCTCTCCCTGCTCTGTCTCCCTCTCTGAGCTCTCTCTCTCCCTGCTCTCTCTCTGCTCTTTCTCTCTCTGCCCCCTCTCTCCCTGCGCTCTATCTCTCTCTCTGCCCCCTCTCTCCCTGTGCTCTCTCTGCCCCTCTCTCACTCCACCCCCTCTCTCTCTCTTCTCCCCCTCCCTCTCTCTCTCTCTCTCTCTCTCTCTCTCTCTCATTCTTGCTCTTCCTGCCCTCTCTCTTTTTCGCTCTCCCTGCCTTCTCTCTCTCGCTCTCCCTGCCCTCTCACTCTCTGCCCTCTTTCTCCATTTAACACTGGCAGAGGTGCTTACAATGAAGGTGCTTACAATTAGAAAATAAAAAGTCTAAAAAAAAAATCCAGCCACCACATCTAGGTATTGGTAAGCTGTAAATTGTATCCCTCTCAATTTACAGCGGATTCTGTGAGACGGCCAGTGGGTGGACCTTGGGGAATGTTGGTGGTCAGGCCTGGGGGGCCCAGTCCTAAAACGATGTAAGGGGCCCCAAAATTTCTGATGGCTGCCCTGATCACAGCCGCCTGTCAGTGCCCATCAGTGCCACCTGTCAGTGCCCATCGGTGCTGCATATCAGTGCCGCCTATTGGTGCCCATCAATGCTGTATATCAGTGCCGCCTATTGGTGCCCATCAATTCTACATATCAGTGCCTCCTCATCAGTGCCCATCAGTGCCACCTCATTAGTGCCCATCAGTGAAGGGGAAAACAAAATTTTATGACAAAAACTAAGAAAAACCTTGTTTTTTTCAAAAATGTTAGTCCTTTTTAGTTTGTTTATCAAAAAATAAAAACCCCAGAGGGGAAAGAAAGCTCTATTTGTAGGAAGAAAATGATAAAAATTTTGTTTGGGTACAGTGTTACATGACCGAGCAATTGTCATTCAAAGTGTGACAGTGCTGAAAGCTGAAAATTGTCCTGTGCAGGAAGGGGCAAAAGTGCCTGGAATTGAAGTGGTTAAAGGAATATTTAATTTTTATTGTTTCACTTTAAGCATTATTAAAATCACTGCTCCTGAAAAAATGGCTATTTTTAAAACTTTTTTTTTGCATTGATACATGTCCCCGAGTCCCCAAACACTTTTTATGGCAATAACTTGCATATAAGCCTTTAAAATTAGCACTTTTGATTTTTCATGTTCGTGTCTCATAGACTTTAACCCCTTCCCGCCCAGCCTATAGCAGATTGATGGCTGGGCAGTGGTTCCGTTATCCTGACTGGGGGTCATATGACGTCCAGCAGGATAACATGGGGTGCGCATCGCGGCGATCGGTGGAGCGGTGTGTCAGCCTGACACACCGCTCCACCGATCTTGGTAAAGAGCCTCCGGCGGAGGCTCTTTACCACGTGATCAGCCGTGTCCAATCATGGCTGATCACGATTGTTGTAATATGTTGGACGATTTATGTATAATGTTGTATTGGAGTGCCATGTTGACCAGAAATTCAGTTGAATTGTCCAAGTCAACTGAATTTTAACATAGCAAGGGGACAGCTGAAGACCCTTTGATGTGTTAATCTTATGCAAGTCTACCTAGGTGTGAGGTATGGCCTGTTAACCTAATTGAACATTTCAAAGGGTGTTCAGGTGGTATCTGTTAATCTAATCTAATTACACATCTCTAAGGGGACTTGTTGATGTTGATATGCGGGAGTGCAAATTGGGGCGGTTTATGATTGCAGCTGTTCACGGCTGGGGGTTGTTGTCTGTCCAATCAAATTGCTCAGCCATTCAATGTCTAGTGAATATAACATGGCGTTCAGTATATAGTATAGTATAGTCTTGTCTGTGTATAACTATGAAGGCGCAAATCTAGAGAAAATGGGACTCTGAATTATATACTCTGTTTTTTTTTGTCATCTGTGGACTTGTTCTGTGTTGGAAGTCAATATAGTGCATCTCTCTGGAAGAATTGGGTTGCTGCGGAAGAGTACTTACTAATTAATTATCATACCCACGATACTACTATACATACTATATCACTACAACAATGTCAATAGGAAGAGCCATTGATTGGCTTTTCCTCACTCGCGTCTGACACCTTTCAGTGCCCATCAGTGCCACCTGTCAGTGCCCATCTGTGCCCATCAGTGCCCACCTATCAGTGCCCATCAGTGCCCATCCGTGCCACCTATCAGTGCCACCCATAAGTACCAATCAATGCCACCTATGAGTGCCCATCAGTGCCGCCTGTGAGTGCCCATCGGTGCCATCTATCAGTGCCCATCAGTGCCGCATACCAGTGCCACCTATCAGTGCCCATCAGTGCCGCCTATCAGTGCCCATCATCAGTGCCCGTCAGTGCCACCTCATCAGTGCCACCTCATTGGTGCCACCTCATTGGTGCCACCTCATCGGTGCCCATCAGTGCTGCCGTATCAGTTCCCATCAGTGCAGCCATATCAATGCCCGTCATTGAAGAAGATTACAAAAAATTTTAACAGAAGCAAAGAAAAACTTGTTTTTTTTCAAAATTTTCGGTCTTTTTTTTATGTGTTGTGCAAAAAATAAAAACCGCAGAGGTGATCAAATACCACCAAAATAAAGCTCTATTTGTGGGAACAAAATGATAAAAAATTTGTTTGGGTACAGTGTAGCGTGACCGTGCAATTGTCATTCAAATTGCGACAGCGCTGAAAGCTGAAAATTGTGTATAAGTGCCTGGTATTGAAGTGGTTGAAGGTGTTCGCACAATTTTTTTGCCTGTTTGCATGTTCTGCTGCGAACTGAACCGGGGGGGGTGTTCGGCTCATCCCTAATTATATACTGTACACCGCCAAATGCATTGTATATAAACGCTACACTGAATGCAGAATATATATATATATATATATATATATATATATTCTGCATTCAGTGTAGTGTTTATATACAATGCATTTGGCGGTATATATATATATATATATCACCCTCTACCAGAAGGTAGGTGCTAGTAAGGGATGTTTTACTAGGTTCATTCAGCACAGGCAAATTTAGGCAGGCTTATGCTGTGCACTAGACCTGTCTGTTTTTGATTCTGGGGCTGGATGTGTTTAGAGTAGCAGTGGGTGTGACCACCTAGCTCCAGTTCTGAGGCACCTCCCCTGCTTCCAGACAGAATGTTATGGAAGAGGAGGCTGGGCCTAGAGCTGGAGTGGCAGGCAGCACATGTGGGAGCTCTGACCAATCCCTTCTGGCTAACTGGCATTGGCAGGGGACGGGCCTCCTATATATGCTGAGGTCACATTCGGCTGGGGCAGGAGAGTCGACTGGGTGAAGTGAGGAATGGAGTGCTAGACAGCCGCAGGACAGCACCCCCATCTGGGGGGGGTGGGATCGCAGGAGAAGGCTCGGGGAGAGCTGTGAGGGAACATTGCCTTCACATGGTCGTTGGCAATGTCTCTGTCATCACACGGTCAGTGGCAGGGAGCTCCTGGAGCAGAGAGGGCAGGAGAAGCTATTGGAACGCAGGGTCCAGGCAAATTCCTCATCAAGGACTCAGGGCTGGAAGGTTGGAAGATCGGTGAGTGTTACCACAGTGGATGGCTGGAGGATGTGCCAGGGAACCTGTGAAGGGAACTCTTCACTGACCTACACGGTCACTAATGGAGTCTGCATCAATACACACGGGAGCAGTAGTCCATTTCCTAGAACATAGACTTTAACCTACTAGGCCTCCGGGGAGAGGTTCTGCAGGCCTCAGGCCTAGTAGCAGCGAGTCATCAGAGCCAGTAGAGGGGCTTATTCAGAGTAAGTTCTTCATAACCATTTGAAGAGGATGTGTTATACCCTAATGTAACTACAAGTTGTGCAGGAGGAAACCAACTGTGCAAGGAGAAGCAAGTTTGGGCTGGTGGTGAAGAGAACTAAGACCATTACTTTTACACGGTCAAAAGTGATGCTTGTCCCTCACACAGTGATGGATGGAGAACTCTAATGCCATGCACACACGGGCAGACTTTTCGGCATCAAAGGTCCGACGGTCTTTCCAACGGACTTTCGACTGAGTTACGACGGACTTTCTAACGAACGGACTTGCCTACACACGATCACATCAAAGTCCGACAGATTAGTACGTAATGACGTACGACCGGACTAAAATAAGGAAGCTCATAGCCAGTAGCCAATAGCTGCACCAGCATCGTTTTTTGTCCGTCGGACTAGCATACAGACAAGTGGATTTCTTGATAGGAACTGGGTCCGGCGGAGTTCCGGCGGAAAGATTTGAAACATGTTCCAAATCTAAAGTCCATCTGATTTTCGACAGAAAAAGTCTGAAGGTCCGATGAAGCCCACACAAAATCGGATTGTCTGACGGATTTGTTTCGTCGGACCAGTCCGGTCGAAAAGTCCGCCCGTGTGTACACGGCCTTAGTTAACAGTAGTCTGTATTAAGATGCAGGGAGCAATAGTCTGCATAGGAGATGCAGAGGGAGTAACAGTCTGCAGGGAGCTGTAGGAGAAGATTTCTACTTAGTCAAGTTTTCACATCCTATCTTCAGGCTCTAATTATCATCAAAGTATATTGAAACCTGTAAATATGATGGCAATGATTTATCCTATGGGCATCCCATATCCCAATCCCTATCCAAGTTGTACCCCCAATAAAACAACAAAAACAAAGCTCGCAAATGACTGTTCATTGTCTCTGGAAAGGCTGTATGAAGTCTGGCAGTGGGGTGATTTGGCGGATTGTTTGTCAGTAGTGCTCACACCATGGCTACATTTTGGAGGTCCCACCGAGATCTGCCTTCACGGTTAACCCGCTAGCTGTCTCCCTTAGCAACCAAAAGCCAAGGAAGACTTTGCTCGTTTTGGGGGTACAACTAGGGAAAAGACTGTTTGCTCTAAAATTGACTTTTGCCACGTCATTCCCCATTGCAACCAAATGCAGAATTGTTGCTAAGTGTCCTTGCCCGGATCAGCGCTGCCATCATGCCCCTGCACTAAAGTTGTTTTATGGACACTCACTACCAAGAATAGCCCTGCAACCAGTGACTGTAACCTTGTGCTACCACCTGTGGCAATCACGGCGAGCGATCGTGCTCTGGATTACAAATATGTCCAGTGCTCTGCATGGCATGGGCATTGCTCACTGCATTGCAGAGAAGGAAAAAATGTTGTGACTTTATTAATCCTGCTTAACACAGTAAAGGGGAGTTGAAGATGTCTGCTGTTGCCCCTAGTAATTTTATGCAAATTGTGGGGGTGTCTTTGACGGGATGTTGCACGGTCAGTCCCACACAGTAGGAAATCATGGAAGAGAGACTTTACTTTGTTATTGGTGATTGCTGCATAGTTTGCCTGCTTTCAATCCGCTCTGTGACGCAATTTTAAACTAATCTTGGACAGTGCCTGCAATTCAACAGCGCCTGCCACCAGGTGTCACTCTGGCGCACACTGAAAATGTATGCTTATAGTTCCTCGCACGCTGAACCAAGTGTGTGGGAGGAGTCACGCCCCAGCGGAGAACTAAAAAGTACTCAGCGTGCTACGCGCCAGACACGAGGCGGAAGAAGATGGTGGAGGGTGACCGGAGAGTGTCTGCTATGCAACGACTACCTGAAGTGCAGGACTGGGTGCTGATTGATACCAGTATCTGCTTAAAACTTTGTGGGGACTCGCTTTGGGAGTGATCAGAGGAGTGGAGCAGCTGTGCATGCTATGTTCCAGGTGCCATTTGCCAACCATTGGAGTCAGTGCCTGGGCCCGGTGCGGTCACTGTGGGGATCCACTAACCCACCTAGGGCCGGTACAGCGAGAGACAAGGTACTACAATGTCAACCCACTCACAGGACTTTGCACACCACAGCCGCAGGATACTCGCAGAGTTGGAGAGTCCCAGGGATCACTCGCCAATGATGGAGAGGAGCGTCCGAAAGGTGTGCCCACCCCAGAGTTCCGGGACGTAAGTGTACCAGAGTCTGCTGTGAAGACCCGCGGCTCGGTCAGGGGCCCAGAGGCTGCAGGAGTCAGTGTGCAGCCTCCGGATGACATCCCTGAAGAGCCGGCCTCCAGTAAGTCCCTTGCTGTGCCCCTCCGGAAGGAGCCCATGCTGCAGAAAGGAGAAACTACAGTTGAGCTGGATGTGGTGAGCGAGGTTCAGGTCATTGATTGGGGTTTACCCAGAGTTTTGTAACGGTTCGGGTCAGTTGAGAAGTTGTTCCCTTGGTCCTCCCCTGAAGAGGGCTCCAGTGAGGAAGAATGGGAGACCAGGGATTCCCTACCTGTTGATACCTCACCTGATGCACTGGAGGAACCACATGTCCCAGCATGGACCTCAATATGTTCCAGCAGAACTTTTAATAGTCAGCCTTCCACTACCCAGACAAGGGCACCTACTTACAGACAATGGGCCATCAAGGCCCCAGAGGCCTGTGTCCTGCCCAGAAGAGGAAAAGTTAAGGAGCTACCTCTGCTCTCAAGGTTCCAGCGGGGTGTACAAAGGAGGGTTGCCTTGGAGTGGGGCTATGACTATCCTTATGTCCCAACCCAGACCATGAACATCATTGATAGCTCACGGGGATAGTGGGAGGATGATATGGTTTGGGACTTTCTGCATGTTCCCAAGCCGCTCTGGGTGCCAAAAAGTGAAGTTTGGGTCCGGTTCAAGGACATTAAGCAAGAATGGAGCTTGGAATGTGCCATTCACAGGGACAGAGTTCTGGTTGTAAAGGCAGGCCAGCCTACCAGGAGCTACTCTGTCTCAGTCAGAGGGGAGGGGGATGTTCGGAGGAGGTTGCCATATCCCCGGATCTATGTGTGAGGAGGGACTGCTGTGTTGTGCAGCCCACATGGAGCCAGCCACCAAAACTGCAAGGACAGGGCAGGGTTCGGGTGGTATTCCCCAATGACATTGTGAAACCTTTACAGAAACAGCTTTTGCCCGCCACCCAGGGTGCCTGATAGGAGGGTTAATTATCATGGACACCAGGTTGCACTGTCTCTGTTGAACCCTCCTGCTACCTTACATTTGGGAGTGGCCCCTCAAACTAGGAGCAACCGTAAGTGTTCACATTATTTGTTTGACCATTGGCGTGTCTGCCTAGGCTGCAATCTGCAGGAGGTCTCTTATGCCACGTACACACGATCGGACATTCTGACAACAAAATGTATGGATTTTTTACAACGGATGTTGGCTCAAACTTGTCTTGCATACACACGGTCACACAAATCTTGTCGGAAATTCCGAATGTCAAGAAAGAGGTGACGTACAACACGTATGTTGAGCCGAGAAAAATTAAGTTCAATAGCCAGTGCAGCTCTTCTGCTTGATTCCGAGCATTTGTGGAACTTTGTGCGTCAGAATTGTGTACACACGATCGGAGTTTACGACAACGGATTTTGTTGTCAGAAAATTTGAGATCCAGATCTCAAATTTTGTGTGACGGAAATTCCGATCGAAAATGTCTGATGGAGCCTATACACAGTCGGAATTTCCGACAACAAGCTCCCAACAGTGTGTATGAGGCAGGCTTATGCTGTGCGCTAGACCTGTCTGTTTTGATTCTGGGGCTGGGAGTGTTTAGAGTAGCAGTGGGTGTGACCACCTGGCTCCAGTTCTGAGGCACCTCCCCTGCTTCCAGACAGAATGTTCTGGAAGAGGAGGCTGGGCCTAAAGCTGGAGTGGCAGGCAGCACATGTGGGAGCTCTGACCAGTCGCTAACTGGCATTGGTAGGGGGCAGGTCTCCTATATGCTGAGGTCACATGCTGCTGGGGCAGGAGAGTCGACTGGGTGAAGTGAGGAATGGAGTGCTAGACAGCCGCAGGACTGCACCCCCATCTGGGATGGTTGTGGAATCGCAGGAGAAGGCTCGGGGAGAGCTGTGAGGGAACATTGCCTTCACATGGTCATTGGCAATGTCTCTGTCACCACACGGTCGGTGGCAGGGAGCTCCTGGAGCCAGAGAGGGCAGGAGAAGCTGTTGGAACGCATGGTCCAGGCAAATTCCTCATCAAGGACTCAGAGCTGGAAGGTTGGAAGATCGGTGAGTGTTACCACAGTGGATGTCTGGAGGATGTGCCAGGGAGTCTGTGAAGGGAACTCTGTTGGTACACGGTCACTAATGGAGTCTGCATCAATACACCATTTGGATGATAAAGAATCCTGGATCAGAGAAGAGACTGTGGGGATGTGTGTGTCAAATCAGTGTGGCCGGGGAACACATGATTTGCAAGTTAGACTGGCTGAAAGCAGTAGTCCATTTCCTAGAACATAGACTTTAACCTACTAGGCCTCCGGGGAGAGGTTCTGCAGGTCTCAGGCCTAGTAGCAGCGAGTTATCAGAGCCAGTAGAGGGGCTTATTCAGAGTGAGTTCTTGATACCCATTTGAAGAGGATGTGTTATACCCTATTGTAACTACAAGTTGTGCAGGAGGAAACCAAAGTGTGCAAGAGAAGCAAGTTTGGGCTGGTGATGAAGAGAACTAAGACCATTACTTTTACAAGGTCAAAAGTGATGTTTCTGTCCCTCACACGGTAATGGATGGTGAACTCTTAGTTAACAGTAGTCTACATGGAAATGCAGGGAGCAATAGTCTGCTTAGGAGATGCAGAGGGAGTAACAGTCTGCAGGGAGCTGCAGGAGAAGATTTCTACTTAGTCAAATGTTCACATCCTATCTTCAAGCTCTAATTATCATCAAAGTATATTGAAACCTGTAAACATGATGGCCATGATTTATTCTATATATATCGATACACCGCCTGAAGTCTAGTATATACTGTACACTGCCGAATGCACTGTATACACACGTTACACTGAATGTAGAGTGTGTATATATATATATATATATATATATATATATATATATATATATATATATATATATATATATATATACAGTATCTCACAAAAGTGAGTATACCCCTCACATTTTTGTAAATATTTTATTAAATCTTTTCATGAGACAACACTGAAGACATTACACTTTGCTACAACGTAAAGTAGTGAGTGTACAGCTTGTATAACAGTGTAAATTTGCTGTCCCCTCAAAATAACTCAACACACAGCCATTAATGTCTAAACTGCTGGCAACAAAAGTGAGTACACCCCTAATTGAGAATGTCCAAATTGGGTCTAATTAGCCATTTCCCCTCCCCGGTGTCATGTGACTTGTTAGTGTTACAAGGTCTCAGGTGTGAATGGGGAGCAGGTGTGTTAAATTTGGTGTTATCACTCTCACTCACTCATACTGGTCACTGAAAGTTCAACATGACACCTCATGACAAAGAACTCTCTGAGGATCTGAAAAAAGAATTGTTGCTTTACATAAAGATGGCCTAGGCAATAAGAAGATTGCCAAGACCCTGAAACTGAGCTGCAGCATGGTCGCCAAGACCATACAGCAGTTTAACAGGACAGGTTCCACTTAGAACAGACCATACCATGGTCGACCAAAGAAGTTGAGTGCACCTGCTCAGCATCATATCCAGAGGTTGCCTTTATAAATAGACGTATGAGTGCTGCCAGCATTGCTGCAGAGACTGAAGGGGTGGGGGGTCAGCCTGTCAGTGCTCAGACCATACGCCGCACACTGCATTAAAATGGCCTGCATGGCTGTTGTCCCAGAAGGAAGCCTTTGTAACGACACCCCGAGTATGAAAGGGGTTAAAGTCGTTTAGGACATTCCATACCCAAACACAAAGACAGCTACCGAACACTTCAATCAGTCGAACAAGGAACCCATACAAATAATTCTCCCCCAAATACGAGACAAGGCTCTGTCTTGAGGTTCAAGCAGGAATGATTCTTTATTCAAAGACATGTTATACAGATCCTACTTCAAAACACTCCCCCTACCCTTGGAAAACATGGCAGGTTAAACTGTCCAATGACAATGGACACACAGGTCAGGTGTGTTTAAAGAGGGAGTCCCGCGAAAAAAAAAATTTAAGTGTCAGCAGCTATAAATACTGCAGCTGCTGACTTTTAAAATAAGGACACTTACCTGTCTCAGGGTCCAGCGATGTCGGCACCCGAGGCCGAACCGTCAATCAGCTCTCGGGTGCTGCCGCCACCATCTTCTGTAAGGGAATCAGGAAATCAAGCCTTGCGGCTTCACTTCCCAGTTCCCTACTGCGCATCTGTGAGTCGCGCTGCGCAATCAGAACAGTCCCTGCTGTCTCTGGGACCCGTGTGTGTCCCAGCAGACAGCGTGTGGGGACAGGAAGTGGCGTAGACTTCCGTGCGAGTCTACTACGCCCGGAAGTGGGTGCATATACCTGTATTAGACAGATATCTGCACCCCCCTGAAAGGTGCCAAATGTGACACTGGAGGGGGGGAGGGTTCCAAAAAGCTGAGGTTCAATTTTTGTGTGAACATCCACTTTAACGTCTCATCAGTACACAGTCTTATCAGCAGGGAGAGCTGTTGGAGGAATCCCCCCTCCCTCCATAAAGATACACATCCTGTGATCCAAGGAAGACAGACACAATAGAACATTGGAATACAGCCCCACCCCAAACTAGCACAGCAAATAGTACACAACAGCATGAGACATATTGTGAAGTAGTCACTATTTATAATATGGCACATACGGGGTTCCCAGAGTTTTGTGTTTTGGGGGGACATGGACTTGAATCCCAAGTAACATTACTTCCAGGGTCCCCAGGCATACAGCTCACAACGAGCACTGTTCCCCCAAATGCCAGGGCCCATAATCGGTAGGCAAGAGGCTGGCATTCAGTCCCCTCCAAAATCCTCTGTCCCGGCTAGGTCAGTCTCCTGGCGAAAGGGGAGAAATGTGACAAACGCAGGAGGAGACCTCAGACAGATTGACTGAAGTTAGTCAGTAGTTCCAGTCCTCTAATGCTGGTATCCACACAGTACCCCAAACAAATTGTTCCAGAGTATTACTCACCCAGCCAACCTCTGCCTCTCTCAGAGAACATGCCCGCCGCTGGGGAGAGGCCTGGACTGGCCCTTCTCCCTGAAGTCCTTTCAGCCGCTGGAGAGAAGACAGGGTGACTGAGCTCACTCCATCATGCTGTTGGGGATCTAGGCCGGCTGCCCAGCATCCCTGGGGTATACATGTGGGGTTTGAAGCCCTATCCACCCTTACAGGAAATGTGTCCTCTGTTAGTTGAGGGCAGAGGCCAGCAGCACTCTGTCCTGTTGCCAGCCCTTCTGCTGGAAACCCCACACTATCTGCTCCGGCTAACTGTTGGGGAGGGAGGCCGGCTGCCCTGGCTCCCTGGAACTTTGTAGTTGTTGCTGATGCTGGGCAGAGGTTGTGTTGGTAGCACTCTGCCCAGTTGCCAGCACTTCAGCAGGGTTGCTGTCATCATTCTGTGGCACCGTCTGCTGTTGGAACTCCCTTTCACTGGTATTGTTTCCCAGGTGCACAAACCCTTGTTGGGAGGGAAAATGGCTGCTTCTCCTCCCTGCATTTCTGAAATCCACTGGGAAGTGATAGCCACTTTCTCACCATGAGCCTCCGGTACTGCCACAGGTGTGGGGCAGAGGTCTTGGACCCTCTGTCCGGTGACCAGTGCCTCAGCTGGGGAAGTTCCTTGCAACTCCACAGATACTGCTGTTGGTGTTGGGCAGAGCACACTGAAGTTTGGCCCTGATACCAGCTCTTCTGCTGGAGGCTCATCAGGTTGTTCTTCCTCACCTGAAAAGTCTATCAAATCCCCTGTCTCTGCAACTGATGTCTGAGGATAGAAGTTCACAATCTCATGTCCGTGGAACCCAGAAGATGCTATCAGTGCTGGGCAGAGGTTAGCAGAACTCTGTCCTGTTGTCAGCACTTCAGCTTTGGTGATGCCAATCTCCAGATTTTCCACTGCCGATTCTTCAGCCAGGATTTCAGAGTTGTCAACTGGTATTTCCTGATAGTCCCAGGCAAAGGGAGCCCCACCCTGCTGCTGAGCAGAGTCTAGCAGCTGTCTGTAAACGATCTCCAGCTCCCATTCCTGAACTGTCAGAAACTCCAAATCTTTCTGTGCCCAGTGCCCTTCCGAGACATTCAGTCTTCGCTCTCTGTGCTGCATTATTTCCTCCAAATGCCACTCTCGATCACTCCCAAAGTCACAGTGCCTGAACAGCCTCCAATACAACAATCCCAGGCCATCATAGTCAAAGCCTTCCATGGGGCTGTCATCTGCTGACCATGGGCACTCTTGGGCTACCTACCATCGGAGGACTCTGTAGCTCTCGTCCAACTGCATCTCTGCCCGGATCAGCCTGCTTAACTCAGCTGCCCACTCCTGCTTTGGTTGTTCCCCCAATAACAGCATTCGTACTTCATACTGCGACCAGTACCTTACATGGATGGAGGGGAGAACTTCTCCCTGGTGTTGCTGCTCAAGAGCTAGTGCTTTCTTCCAGAGTTCGCAGCGGATAGAATCAGACCATCCCAGCAGGACCTGCTCCTGATACTGGTCCTCTATGCTGTATCTGCATCTCTCGCAACCTCCTTCTGAATTCCTCTTCCATGGTGGCTGATATCTGTACCTCTCCTTTCAGTTGGTGCTGCTGTGACTTCTGCTGCTGCAGCACCTCTTTGCTGTAGCCAATTTGCATCCACAGCCACTATCACTAGGTCTATGAACTCCGCTGTAGGGTTAGGACCATAATGTGCCAGTCTTATTTTATGTTGGGTCTTTCGGCTCTATCCATTTAGACTAGTTCTGCGACAATGTCCCTCTTCTTACGGTTGTTGGCCGGTCGGCCCCGGTTCTCCAGTCAGTCCTTGGAAAACAGGGCGGGTTAAACTGTCCAATGACAATGGACACACAGGTCGGGTGCGTTTAACGTCTCATCAGTACACAGTCTTATCAGCAGGGAGAGCTGTTGGAGGAATCCCCCCTCCCTCCATAGAGATACACATCCTGTGAGCCAAGGCAGACAGACACAATAGAACATTGGACTACAGCCCTACCCCAAACTAGCACAGCAAATAGTACACAACAGCATGAGACAACACACAATATATACACACAACATTGTGAAGCAGTCACTATTTATAATATGGCACATACGGGGTTCCCAGAGTTTTGTGTTTTGGGGAGACATGGACTTGAATCTCAAGTAACATTACTTCCAGGGTCCCCAGGCATACAGCTCACAACGAGCACTGTTCCCCCAAATACCAGGGCCCATAATCGGTAGGCAAGAGGCTGGCATTCAGTCCCCTCCAAAAGCCTCTGTCCCGGCTAGGTCTGTCACAGCTTTTTCTAAAGATGATGCACAAGAAAGCCCGCAAACAGTTTGCTGAAGACAAGCAGACTAAGGACATGGATTACTGGAACCATGTCCTGTGGTCTGAGACCAAGATAAACGTATTTGGTTCAAATGGTGTCAAGCGTGTGTGGGGGCAACCAGGTGACGAGTACAAAGACAAGTGTGTCTTGCCTACAGTCAAGCATGGTGGAGGGAGTGTCATGGTCTGGGGCTGCATGAGTGCTGCCAGCACTGGGGAGCTACAGTTCATTGAGAGAACCATGAATGCCAACATGTACTGTGACATACTGAAGCAGAGCATGATCCCCTCCCTTCCGAAACTGGGCCACAGGGCAGTATTCCAACATGATAACGACCCCAAACACACCTCCAAGATGACCACTGCCTTGCTAAAAAAGCTGAGGGTAAAGGTTATGGACTGGCAAAGCATGTCTCCAGACCTAAACCCTATTGAGCATCTGTGGAGCACCCTCAAACGGAAGGTGGAGGAGCGCAAGGTCTCTAGCATACACCAGCTCCGTGATGTCATCATGGAGGAGTGGAAGAGGATACCAGTGGCAACGTGTGATGCTCTGTTCCCGTGCCCAAGAGGGTTAACCCTACTGTTCATCAATGAATTACACATTTCATTATTGTCAGTAATATTAACAATCTAGGCCACCGTCCTGACAGCTAACATTCATCACCTACAACCAGTTCGTCGTCAATCTATTCAATTACACTTTTGCCGTCTGGCACTTTCATCAATAATACTTTGCTTTCTAACACTCTCTGGGGAATTCACAAAGGTTGTCACTGACAACTGAAAGCGTGTGTTTGCACCCGATTAATGTTTCTGTCAGAGACAGGTATATGAATCTGTCTGTGCCTGGTTAGAAGGTCCATACTAAACATTCCTCCCTCCATGCACAAACCTTCTACCCCCATCTCCGGCTACTCAGCCTGTCATATACTTGTCAACTGTCCCGAATTTCCCTGGACATTCCCGGGATTTAGACCTTTGTCCCGGTCTTACAGTTTCCTTTTTTTTTCCCCGCTGTTGCCGCTGCTGCCGCTAGAGGTCCTCGGTCGGAACTAGGTAATGCTGTCTCCGTCACGGCCATTTTACTGAAGTCCAGCTCATAATGAAGAAACAAGAGGCGGAGCCCGTGTGGCAATGAATGCAGCTGTCAATAGAAATGGAGCTCCATTTCTATTGGCAGCCGCTTTCATTTCTTCCCGGGCTCCGCCTCTTGCTTCTTCCTCTTCGGCATTCACGAGTTGGTCTCCTGGGATGGAAAGCCCTGGTTCCCGGCGCCGCGCTGAGTGAGACTCTGCTCTGTCTCACACTTACTGCGGCTGCCTCCTGTCACAAACGTGCCGCCCAGAGAGTGACAGTCTGAGCAAGCAACTCTCCGGGCAGCTGCACGTTGAATCCTCCGCTTGCCGCCCAGTGCATGAGGGGAGGGGGTGGGTTGTCCTGGGGGGGTCTGTACATATGGGGGGTGGTTTGTCCAGGGGGATCTGTACATATGGGGGGTCTGTACATATGGGGGGTGGGTTGTCCTGGGGGTCTGTACATATGGGGGGGTGGGTTGTCCTGGGGGGGTCTGTACATATGGGGGGTGGGTTGTCCTGGAGGTCTGTTCTGATGGGGGGTCGGTACAGATGGAGGGGGGATAGTTTGCCCAGGGGGGTCTGTACTGAGGACGGGGGTCTGCACTGAGGGAGGTCTGCACTATGGGAGGGGGTCTGCACTTAGTGAGGGGGATCTATACTGCTGGAGGGGGGTCTGTACTGCTGGAGGAGGGTCTGTACTGTGGGGGTCTGCACTTAATGAGGAGGGTCTGTACTGCAGGAGGGGGGTCTGTACTGAGGGAGGACTATAGTGGGTATGGAGGGGTGACACCATGTTTTAATGTAGCGGGTGACATCAACCCTAGTGACTCCACCGGTAACTGGGGAACCCTGGTGTTCAATGTATTTTATCAGCTCCATAGTAGTGCTTTACCCCAAACACCCCCTAAAATGTTTGGAAATGTTATTTTTTCTTTAAGTTCAGGCAGAGTGCCAGAGGCTTTTTTTGTGGTGTCCCCAAATAATTTTTAGTAACCCTCCCTCCCCCAACTGCTAAGTCAGCTGATCCCAATTCTCTATCTATCCTCAATCATCTATCTGCTGACTTTGCCAAACCCATACACACTATACCCACCTCTTTACTGGTCAGATTTATGGATGAATTACCCAAAGCATGTAGTGCAAGGGCCTGCCTGTATACTTTACAATGGTACTGTTTAAAGTTTTTGTATCCTATTATTATCTTGATAGGTAATAGCAGAATGTCCAAATGTCCTCAAATGTGTAGAGTGTGTATTTATTTCTTTGTATTCAGACACTTCTTACCTGTCCAGTGGGCTGTCAATAGTGTAACTAAGGAGGGGCTGTTCCAAGTAATCCCCATTATTTAGGCATTCATCTCTCAATGAAGTGAAGAGCGTTACCTGTCCAAGATTTCCACACACCCCCTATAATGTTAGAAATGGCCCATGAGAGGGGGGGAGGGGGAATATGATAGGTGTACCTTATACTTTGGTGTTGTTAAATTCCCCTTAATAAATGCTATCTGGAGGTTACCCCATAATGTTTGTGTCTAATCTGCTTGCCATGTTTCAGAGTAAAAATAGTAATGTTTATTGTTTTTTCCTCAACAGTTTCCTTCCACGCCACAGGAATGGCAGACTGTGGCCTCCCACTTTCCCGAGCGGTGGGACTTTCCTAACTGCGGAGGGGCAATTGATGGGAAACACGTCCACATCGTCCCACCACCCAACTCGGGGTCGTACTATTATAATTACAAGGAGTTCAATAGTATAGTGATGTTGGTGGTGGTGTCGGCTAATTACGACTTCTTGTATGTGGACGTGGGGAAGAATGGCCGGATGTCCGATGGTGGAGTCATCGCCCAGACGGAGTTCTACAGGCGTCTCCAGAATGGCAGCTTGGACTTGCCAGCTCCAGAGGACAATGTGGAAGGACTCCCATTCGTGTTCGTTGCTGATGAAGCATTTGCGCTGGGGACCACCTGATGCGGCCATTCCCAATGAGGACCCTCACCCCGGAACAGAGGGTTTTTAATTACCGGCTGGCCAGAGCCCGAAGAGTGGTGGAGAACACATTTGGAATCCTGGCCAGCCGGTTCCGCCTATTTATGACACCCATCCATATGGCGAAGTATAAACTGAACCATATAATACTTGCGTGCTGTGTTCTCCATAACTTTTTAAGGAAACATTCGGCCAACTGTGCTGGCTCAGTTGGGCCAGAGGCCGGAATGATACATCAAACCACACTGACGGCGCTTGAAAGCGGCCGTCCTGGCTTGCCCTCCCTGAGTGCCCGTGATGTCCGGTTACGATACCAGGAGTTCTTTGCGGGTAGGGGGGCCATCAATATGCCAGACAATCTGTGAAGCCTTTTTATAATAATAAAAAAAATAAAAATCTTTGTGGACATTTACTGCTTGTGTTTGTTTTAGCTGACCCTGACAGAAATGTTTGGAGTGCAGAAAATGGCGTGATTGTGTAACCTTATACAAAGCACTGTTGGCTGCTATTTACTAAATGCAAAAACGCATTTCACTACAAGTGCACTTGCAACTGCACTGAAACTGCACTTGTAGTGCAAAGTGGATTTGCCCTTAGGAAATAACCCCCATTTTCTCATCAAACAACAATTACATCACCCCAAAAGTGTTGTAGCGTTGAGACAATAATCCACACATTCTTGATTAACAATCTTTTTAATACCTGCACAATCACATGTGCATTTACCAAAGGTTTTTCACACAAACCAACATATTTGTTGTATACCAATTTTTGTGGTGGCATTATCCAAAATCAAAATGTCCATTTTATAGAAAACAGGCCTGTGTAAAACCAACAAGAAAGACACAAATCTTGATCTTACAAAGTTCACATTTGGTAGAACTTGAAGGCAATATCAGACATGAGTATTTAGGAACTGTGTTTGATATTGCGTTCAGATGGGGGGAAATCACCCCTGGAAAAGCCAAATTTGGAAGATGCACACAAATTTCCCAATGTCAACATGTGCTACCTGCCATCACGGGGGATCAAGGGATGTGTTTTGGGGGAGCAAGCCCTTCCTCACCGCTACTTTATTATTGAGGAAGGGGTTGCACCCCCAAAACGCGTCCATTGATCTCCCGTGATGGCAGATAGCACATGTTGGCACACTGTGTGCATCCTCCAAATTTGGCTTTGGGAAAAATCACAAAAACATTTAGCACATTGTAGCACACAAAAGAAGAAAGTGATTTGGAGTGGTTTTAAACTCGCCCCAAAACATTAATGATGTTTTTATATTTTGGAATAACATCATTGATGTTTTGCTTGATGATTTCCAATTGTAAATTACACCCCATGATCTCCCCGATCAGGATCTGGGCACTTTCGGATGTGAAAGGATCTTCATCCACAACCTCACGATCACCTAAAAAGAGAGGAACTCCAAAATAAATTTGGTTTCAAAAAAATGCCGCCATCCATCTCTTATCTGAGCCTGTGGTTGCAGACACTCACCTGTTGTAGTGACTAGTTCCACCACGTCTTCTTCCTCCTGCTCAGCTTGTGTTGGGGGGATTTCCCCTTCTTCCAGGGGGGGGGGGGCTCTGGTCTCCTCAGATGAGGGGTGTCCTCCGAGTCTTTTCTCCCCTATGTGAAACAAAATGGTATAATTAGCACACAGATATTTAATGTCAGTACTATAAATAGGAAACATTGCTTGGAAGTGGGGTACAATTGTCAATTTTAGCAGAGTTCCAAGTTGTAATTTGTTGAATGCCCTTTGTCAACCTGCAATACTTTACCTGTTTAGTGTGAGCTTCACAGATGTAGCCCCCCCCCTATAGTATACACTGGAGCACCTGTGTGGCCCCCTTAATAAAAATGGCGTTTTTGTGTCCCATACTAGTGCTCCAGTGTCCAGATGTGAAAACAGCTGCTGAGTGTCCTCTCCTTACACAGAATCTAGTTTGCATTTCATTCTAGTAACAAAGCCATCTACACAACCCAATTCTTTGAAGACAAGTACAGGGTGTCAAAATGGTGGCCAAATGCATATGGGCTAAACAATGGTATTTTATATTTGGAACGAAAAATGTTTGATCCGAACGAATAATGTGCCCATGAACATGAAAGTTGCCATTTTAAACTGTACAACAGTTCCTAAAAGCACATGGAGCAGCACGAACGTAATAAACATATAGAACAGGAACACAGTACAACTACTTACTTTTTTGCAGCACTCTCCGGATCTTTCTGTACTGCTCATGTTCTCATAATTTCAGGTCCGACCACTGCTTCCTGAGCTGATCTTTCGATCGTCGTACCCCGAATTTCCGGTGCAGACTCCTGACCACTTTCGCCATGATCTTGACCTTTCGGACATTGGGGTTGGGGTAAGGCCCATACTTTCCATCATAGTCGGCCTTCTTCAGGATGTCCACCATTTCCAACATCTCCCCAAGGGACATATTTGAGTCCTTAAATCTCCTTCTGGATCGGGACGTTTCAGGCTCCGGCCTTTCCTCCTCCTCCTCATCCTCATTGCTCCAATTATCATGATCATGCTGTCTATCCGCCATGTGCTCTTCCCCCACTGCGCCGAACAAAAAGGGGCGGGGAATAGACTAGAAAGAACGTCAGGGGCGGGCGGAGTTATACGCATGCGCAGTGTGTATAACACACGTGCGTCTTATGTATGATCTGTGAGCGGAGGAAGGAGCATCGGAGACGCCGATCGTGATAACGAAGGTAAGATTTAAACTTGGGCCTATACTGCTTCGAAATGGAAGCCTATATTGTAACAAGATTAGGGGAGTTTGGCCTTACATTAGGGTTTGTCTTGTGTTGTGTCTTGCAGAGAAAATGGATGGGTTCAACGACCACAATTTCCTGTCCCTGTTCATAGACAAGTACAGGGAGCTGCCCTGTCTGTGGCAAGTGAGACACCCCCACTATAACCATAAACAGAAGAGGCAGGCAGCGCTGGAGAAACTGCTGGAGTTGGTGAAGCCGGTGGTCCCCACAGCAACCATCCCTTATTTAAAAGCTAAAATTGGTGGCCTGAGGAGCACTTATCTTAGGGAGCGCAAGAAGGTCACAGATTCCCAGAGATCCGGAGCAGCAGCAGATGACGTTTATGTCCCCAGACTGTGGTACTATGAGAGACTGCGATTTCTGTCAGACCACACTGAAGTCAGGGAATCCCTCTCCACTCTTCCTTCCACGCTTCCTTCCACCCCAGCTGAGGCTTCCGATGTCCAACCTGGGACTTCCAGCCAGGAAGAAGTGGAGGAGCCCAGCTGGAGTCAGGTATAGCATTCTTCTACAGATTTCTGGTCAATAAATAAATGATGTTTACTAGATTTTATTATTGATCACTAATTGCTGATTGAAAAAAGTGTTTTACATATCAATAGACAGTAGTGGGCACCCAAAATTGGGACAAGAATGAAAAATGCTGGGCTCAGAATGATAGTCAGTTATATTTGTTAACATTCAATTTGCAGCAGTCAGGAGGTGAAAATTGTGTGTGATTGATGAAAAAAAAAATAAAACTATGTCCCTTTTTCATACACAGGAAGACCTCAGCCAGGAGGAGGTTGTGGAATGTGGCAGTCAGGAGGAGGCGGGGATTAGTGGCAGCCAGGAGGAGGCGGGGCTAAGTGTCAGCCAGGAGAAGCCTGGGACAAGTCGCAGCCTGACTGAGTCTCAGGTCCCTCCCCTCCGCCTGCCACATAAACGAGCCAGGAAGACGACTCCGAGTCCTGTGCAGGATTCAGCATTCAGGCTGATCCAGGAGGCTTCTGCGTCCCTCAGAGCCTTACCAACTCCTGAAGAGGCCTTTGCCTGCCTGGCTGCCACCAAATTGCAGGGCATGCAGGAGGGCCAACGCAGGCTCTCTGAGGACCTTATTTATAAAGTCCTACGTAAGGGGGTGAGTGGGGAACTAACACCCAAGACGGATGTCATTGAGATGGACGATCCTCCTCCTCCTCCTGCTGCCACAACTCCACCACCAGAGCCACCATGTGGAAGGAGGCGTGGAAAGAAGTCCAGAGAGTGATGACCCTGGGTTCAGTCTGGTCTGACAGAAGATGCAGTCTCTCGTATGACCACAGCCTGGGGACACAGATGTCATCTGCTGCTTTCCGGATCTCTGGGACTTCTGAACCACACTGCCCTCCCTTAGATAAGGACTCCTCAGGCCACCAATTTGGCTTTTAAATAATTGATGTCTGCCTTGGGGGTACAAGGCTTCACCCACTTCTGCAGTTTCTCCAGCGTTGCCTCCCTCTTTGTTTATAGTTGTGAGCCCTTAATAAATTTTTTGGGGAATTTCTACTCTCCTGTGTGTGTTTTCATCCAAAAAGGACAGTTTGTTGGTGAGGATTCAGGTACATTTCTAACATAAAATGTGAAATTAACAAGAGACAACAACACCAAACAATCTCCTACAGATTAAATAGAACAACATATCAATGGTGTTGTGGGAACTTGTCACAAAAAACACACTCAAACATTTTCGGGAGTACAAATCAAAATCGCAAAAATAAAAAAAATAAAATAGAAACACAAAAAAAGAATCTACATTAAAGCCCGAAAATATATATAAAATATACAAAAATATGTTGTCAGATGTGAGAAATCAAAATATATTGAGGGAATCCCGATAAATAGTAACGAAAGAAGTTTGTGAGAAGTGTGTGTGAATATGAGCAGTAAAACTACTTAATTCTTGTCACATTATAAAGAAGAAGAGAGTGCGCTGTATTAAACCATTTTTAACATTGCAGCGTGACGAAAGTGCTGTATCCATTGCGAACGCTAAGTTTACCAGAATGAGCTGTCCCGTCTCGGAATTTCTTCTGAGCATGCGTGGCACTTTGTGCGTCGGAACAGGCCACACACCGGAATTGACGCGATCGGATTTTGTTGTCGGAAAATTTTATCTCCTGCTGTCCAACTTTGTGTGTCGGAAAATCCGATGGAAAATGTCCGATGGAGCCCACACACGGTCAGAATTTCCGACAACACGCTCCAATTGGACATTTTCCATCAGAAAATCCGACCGTGTGTACGGGGCATTACTCTTGCTGGGTGCTGGAATGGACCCTGCTGTGAAATATTATATCAAGAATTGTAATTACATGGCTCTGTTGAACAGGGACAGAAAAATTGGGCCTTTGGCGGTGGTGTGGTGGTGTTGCCACAACACTGTAAACCCTCAGTTACGCTTGGTGGGTGCTGGAACGGGCCCTGCTGTGAAATATTATTTCAAGAATTGTAATTACATGCCCCTATTGAACAGGGTCAGAAAAATTGGGCTTTAGGCACTGGTGCTGGTGCCACAACACTGCAACCCCTCACAGATACTCTAGTTGAGTGCAGGAACAAGCCCTGCTGCAAAATATTACAGCAAACATTGTAATTACATGTCCCTGTTAAACAGGAGCAGAAACATTGGGCTTTAGGCACTGGTGCCACAACACTGGTGCCACAACACTGTAACCCCTCACAGATTCTGTTGTTGAGGGCAGGAACGAGCCCTGCTGTGAAATATTAGATGTAAAAATTGTAATTACGCGCCACTTTAGGCACTGGTGCTGGTTCCACAACACTGCAACCCCTCACAGATACTCTAGTTGAGTGCAGGAACGAGCCCTGCTGCAAAATATTACAGCAAAAATTGTAATTACACGCCCCTGTTAAACAGGGGCAGAAAAATTGGGCTTTAGGCACTGTTAAACAGGGGCAGAAAAGTTGGGCTTTAGGCACTGGTGCTGGTGCCACAACACTGCAGCCCCTCACAGATACTCTAGTTGAGTGCAGGAATGAGCCCTGCTGCAAAATATTACAGCAAAAATTGTAATTACACGCCCCTGTTAAACAGGGGCAGAAAAATTGGGCTTTAGGCACTGGTGCTGGAGCCCAGAACCAAAAATGTTCTTAGAAGCTATCAACATGAACATTGAGGAGGAATAGGATAGTCACTCGGCATAACAGGATAGTCAGTCAGCATCAGCATAGGCAGTCTTCAAAGGATCTCACATTCATAAAAAAATGATTCAGTTACATCAGCATCAGGTGCTTGGTAGCTGGTGATTAGGGATGAGCTTCGAGTTCGAGTTGAACTCATGTTCGACTCGAACATCGGCTGTTCGCCAGTTCGCCGAACAACGAACAATTTGGGGTGTTCGCGGCAAATTCGAATGCTGCGGAACACCCATCAAAAGTCTATGGGAGAAATCAAAAGTGCTAATTTTAAAGGCTTATATACATGGTATTGTCATAAAAAGTGTTTGGGGACCTGGGTCCTGCTCCAGGGGACATGGATCAATGCAAAAAAAGTTTTAAAAACTGCCGTTTTTTCAGGAGCAGTGATTTTAATAATGCTTAAAGTGAAACAATAAAAGTGTAATAACCCTTTAAATTTCGTACCTGGGGGGTGTCTATAGTATGCCTGTAAAGGGGCACATGTTTCCCGTGTTTAGAACAGTCTGACAGCAAAATGACATTTCAAAAGAAAAAAGTCATTTAAAACTACTCGCGGCTATTAATGAATTGCCGGTCCGAAAATACACATAAAAGTTCATTGATAAAAACGGCATGGGAATTCCCCACAGGGGAACCCCGAACCAAAATTTAAAAAAATGACGTGGGGGTCCCCCTAAATTTCATACCAGGCCCACAAATTTTTTGCCTGTTCGCAAGTTCTGGTGCGAACCGAACAGGGGGGTGTTCGGCTCATCCCTACTGGTGATCCAAGACTAATTAATTTTTATGAAGGTGAGCCGACCAACTGAGTCGGTGGACAGACGCACTCTGTAATCCAAAAAAGAGAGATAGAACGTAGGGCGGGACCTGACCCACCAACTTACATGCATGTATGCGCGATGGTGACACCTTTGGGGCCACTGGCCGTGATTTGCTTTGGCTGTGTCGTTCTGCTACGTCCCGGAACCGCGACGCGCACTGGCGTTGGCACCTCCCACTTGATCTGACGCAGGGGTTTGGGCTTCCTCCACTGCGCATCGACGTCATGCCTCCGTACCGAATATCTGGCATCCTCGTGGCGTGCTCCTACCCGGAATGCCTGCTCTCCATCTCCAGCGCTCAAGGGGCTTGACATGATGCCTCCGGGTTAGTCGCTTGGTCGTACCGGCGGTCTCCCCATGGCGCCTCCCTTGCCCCCCATAGCTCGCTGGTACATGACGTTGGGAGCTCATGTATGGTGGCACTCCCTGCCTTGGCCTCCACTTGATCTTGGGCTTCACATTTTGTCTTTCCTCACCCTTCCTCTCCTGGTTGATACTCACCTATGGCGTCCTTGCCTCATTCACCTTTTTAGCAGGTATATATCTTTGTTCACCTTTCACACAGTCCCTTTCTCTTTCTTTTTCTCTCCTGGCTCACTAACATTATTTTTGTTATCTATCACCTTTTGATTCACCTTGTTTTTCACAGACCCTCCCTCGTAATTGGGGCAGCCTGTCCCATCTGCATCCTTTCCTCCCTCTCATCACCATCCCCCCATATGTGACCCACCTGGTGTGTTGCTTTGGGCTGGTTGTGTGTCGCCAGGAAGGGCCCCCTCGGCTCCGGGGGTGGTATTACTGGCTGACCTGGTTTTCTTGGCGGTGTCGCCATCGCGCATACATGCATGTAAGTTGGTGGGTCAGGTGTATATATGTGATGGGACATGTTTTACATTTGCCCCCCTGTTTTTCTGAACTTTTTCCAAATGTGGTCTTTTCATATTAGTAGGTGACCCTTGAGGTCTTGCTCCTGAAGAGTGACATAAAGATCCCGAAATGCGTAGAGCTTACAACTATCGAAAGGTGTACCTAACCATTAACTATGTATGGACGTTCCATTTTATTTGTGCTCTTTTGTTCTTCTCCTCTATACTCTGTAAACATTGGTATCTTTGTATATTATATGTTATATGCTATTGTGCTTCTCATTTATTACTTG